>NC_080564.1:30360560-30674560 GCF_030253575.1 Rhododendron vialii | reverse complement strand
GCTGGGGCAAAGCCCCCTATGGACTGGCCAACACATGAATTGATAGCACGCAGGTGGGAGTCGAACCTCAGACTCAAGGCTTCAAAAAACAACACAAGCTACTATTTAAAAGAAAAACTAAAAAAATGTGCTGCATAGTAACTGTCCTTGTGACCAGATAAGAGGTGATGGCAAAATTTGTGCATGACTAAGGAAAGACACAATGCAATTGAAAACACACACACAAAGCTGAATACTCACTGTACCTTTGTGCACGTAAGACCCAGATATTTTCCTTGGAAAGAACATAAGACAGTAAAATTTTTGCACATGGATAAACTCTAGTAGTTTGACAAGAACCTCCAACGTCCTCATTTCGATCACTTCATGGACCAGAGCACGATTTCACACCACCAAGCTGATACAGCTAACAACCAAAGAATCCATTCAAATTAACCTCAAAAGGAGCATTAAGAGAACTGCAGGAGGCTTAGAAATTTAACCAGGTTTTAGTGTTTCTCCGGTTTAACAATTTAGACGAGGCAATCATATACTGTAAGGGACAGTGCCAAACATGCTTCCTTCTAAAACTGCAAATTCAGTATTGATATTCACTTCCGACTTCCAATTTCTTGCTCAAACTTAAAGCAACGACACAGATTTGAAGGAAGACTGAAGACACTCATAAACTCAAAGCTTGGATGAATCCCATACCTCTAAGGCTTTGTTCATTTCATCTTCAGACTGTTCAGTGCTACTGCCATGTTCAGTGTGGTGCAGTGAAGAAAGCATGTCCCATGAGAAGGAGTTTGACTCAATGTCCAACATTGCAGCTTTCCCAAATCTCTCCCATAAACTGATCTCTGTAGCTTGCTCAGAAGGAAGAGACCTTACAGGATCAGAAATAAAGTCTCCTGCACTGAATGACAATGATAATGAGAACCATATCATTAAGGCACACAAGACATTATTAACTGTAGAAGTTCTTCTGCTCGACACAATATTGGTACAAAAGACATTTCTACCAAGAAACTATAAATGATCCTATTTTCAACTACTAGAGGGTAGCAAATGTACTTTATGTGAAATATACTGAAATGACAGGTAATAAGATAACAGTGAAATGCTAAGCAAAGATTTTCATATTTTGGTAGACACCCGTGACCTTCGAAGTGCAAAAAATGCCAAAAATATCTTTTGTCCTGTACAAGAAAGATATTTCACAGGATTGGGCCTCATGAAAAGGTTTAAACGATTAGTGGGTTCAAAAATCTTTAACATGGTTTTGAATTGCCAATGTTGAAATCACTTTTTTGTTTGAAGTTCGACTGTAACTTGTACTGTATTACTTTCCATTTGCCAAAATTTTGGCTAAACCTCTTTCCAGTAATTCTTTTCTTTCAAACCACACTTTTACTTTTCAAAGCTAAAACCGGTAACAGATATCACGAAAGCTTTCCGCCTTGCACTCCAGTATTACACTATTACTTAATCCACCACATTCGATTTTCATTACTCCGACTACTAAAATCGCACTGATAAAGTAAAAAAGAAGAAGAAACTAATGTACTTCAACCCAGTTGCTGAATTTAAAATGGCTTAGCTAGCACATAAATTCAATTACACCATAAATAGAAATATGATCAGCAAAATAACCTCAAGGGCATAGAAGTATCAACTCCCGGAGATCGGTGGTGGGGGAAGCCGGAGGCGCGGTATCTGCCACTTCGTTTACGAACCAGTTCCAACCATTGGTTGAACCGATATGCCGGTCCTGTTGCTATATCCCCCAACATATACAACACCTGCAACCAACAACCACCATCACCCAATTATATCTTAATTACATTGCTCTCTCTCTCTCTCTCTCTCTCTCTCTCTCTACATATATATCTATCATGATAACCAATAATATAAACCGTAGGATATAAACACTTGCCACAGGCAGCAGCCAATGTAACTCATACTCTCTCTTCATTGGATACACAGTGAAAACTGGTGCGAGCTGTGGACGTACTCAACTACACACTAGGGGAACCAAATAAAAAAAATCTCCCTGTATTGCATTCTTGATTTGTTTTCTTGATTGTTCTCCAAAACTATGTTTGTTGGTTTGGCCGATTTCTCAACACACCCTAGGACATCCTAATTGCTCTCTCTGTGTGTGTGTGAGAGAGAGAAAGAGAGTGAAGAAGTTACCCTAGAAGTGACGGTGAGGGGCAATGGGGTGTTGGGAGGTTCTTCAGATCCGAGATCAAAGTCCTTGTATTCCTCTTCTCCCTGCATATGATTTGTGCGAAAAATATATCGAATGTGCAAATAAATAAGTAGAAATCGATAACCCTAGATCCAGTGAATCATACGTATATCTATAACTATATATATAGAGAGAGAGGAAAACACTTTGTCAGAAAAGGTTGAGAGAGAGAGAGTACCTGGAAGGCATTGGTGGTTGCAGCAGGTGCTTCCTTTTGCTCTTTAGCCATGCGCACACTTTTTTCTCTTCTTCACCTTTTCGAATGTTGTTTAAAAATAGATAGAGAAAAAAGGGAATTAGAGAGAATCGTGGCGGCGGAAGTTTGCCTACTATTTTTGAGCGGATTTTCCCGCTTTTTTCTGGTTCTTCGTGGAGCCTCCTCCTCCTCCTGACCGGAACCCAATTTGGAGAGAGAGAGAGAGAGAGAGAGAGAGTAGTGCTGGGGTGATGCGGGTGGCGAGTTAGGGTATGGTGGGTTTCGGTCGCCGGCGACGGAGAGTAGTTTTGGGAAGTAACCCTTGCGTTGCGTTGGTGGGTGGTTACAACGGACAAATGATTAAAATCTAAACGCTTCCTTCGCTTCCGCTACCCTCCATGTGCGTCACATTATTTAATAGAAGTGTGCTACGAACAAAGAAAATTGGTAAAAAAAAGATTTTTAAAGTCTGAACCATTCATGTACACAATCTGGACCGTTCATGTATATTTTAAGGGTTTTTTCTTTGTCTATTTTTTTTGCACTTAGCATTTCTCTACTTTATACTCCATCATAGGAGTAGTTGATTTTACAAGGTTCTTTTGGGTTTCGATAGTACAAGTTTTTTTTATCTAACCAGATGTTCGGATTTATTTGCACGCATTACGATAATTTTGAGAATTTTAAAGTTAACAAACAAACAAATCTCCAGTGACTTCAGAGGGATTGGTAACACTTTTAGAGTTTTCGAATATGAGACTTTAAAATGAAACAAATTCCTAAGACTCCAGCTTTAGGGGCAACTCAAGGTTAGTGTTCTTTCGGCCGACCCACCATCGTACTATGCTTTTGGAGCTTGATCCTCTCGGTTCGCTTCATGGATTAGACGGTTGAGATCTGGTTAGCACAGGGGACAACAGACTCCGCAGGTTCTTAGGTCTATTTTAAAGATTGGAATTCTTTTTAGAGTATGTTGAGAATATAATAACGCTGCAGAATCATCATGTTGATCGGACATGGTTTATCTCGCAGAAGTGGGTCCCAATTGCAATCTTATATATATTTTTAAGATACTAGTATATTGTTTAATCATATGAAACGATGGTCAATAACCCTGTATCTTTGGTGTGTTTGATATTATCAGCAAGTTCTAAAAAAGAATAATTCTAATCATTAAATTAGGCCAAAAAGAAGCTACAATAAACAAAGTCTAACCTTCCATTCCATCAAGTGGACGACATAGAATCCTATCTTCAGTGTTTTTTGCCCTTTTTTACAAGTCATGTTATTTTCAATTAAAAATCTAAATCTACATAATTTTCTACATTTACAACACCATTTTAATAGCACAAAAGTCCTTTTACTTTTGGGCTGAAAAAATAACAGGACTTTGAAACTTAAACCTTCTATTCTCTCTTGCACAAATTCATTTTGTTTATGGAGTTCTTGATGTACGATCATGCTAACTTTGTACGTAGATGATCTAGTTACTTTTTACATAAATGACCTACTTAACAAGTTTTATAAAATAAATAGTTATTATCATTGTTTTTATTTTTTATTCAAGTTCTAATTATTATTGCAGATTAAAAAATTAAAAAGACCCAAACTTGAACGGAGTAGTCGTAGACAAATAACGGGACTAGGCCACTTGCACCAAAAAGTGTTTATACATGTGTTCGCCTGTTCCCATATAATGCCACTCACAGCATTTTCACGTCTTTACTCCACTACCCTTCCATTTGGGTGACTGATTATATAATGTTTGTGTTAGGTATTTTGCTTCACGAAATCCTCGTATTATTGCCATGTATACATATTCGGCTATGTATGCATATCTTCTCCATTTATTTATGAACCCTTCTACGGTCACCGATGGTGGCCATACCGACTTTGCATCGACAGCCATGCAAGGCCCATTACGGATTCCGTACAAAAAATTCGAGCTGTTCATTAATTTTTTTTTTTAAAATCGAGTGGCCCGGTGAAAAATCGGCTAATCCGATATGTGTAGTGGCTCGATCCAATTCTTCTATTTTTTATTCAGATTACAGGAACTTATTGAATGGCTCGGATTTTCCGTGCGGGATCTGTAGTGGGCCCGCGTGGCCATTGATACAAGGTCGGTATGGCTACCGTCGATGGGCATAGCATTTTCGTTTATTTATTCCCCAATTGTTTTGATGTGTTATTGTTTAGACATTATGCTTGCTGGCAAAGTAGTGAGTCTAGTGACTCGACATATCGTATTATATTAAAAGTCTCTAAATTCATTTGTGGCTGCCAAATGAATAGTGCTAGAATATTCTTTGGCTAGATATTCTTAAAAAAAATAGTACTAGTTTGTTGACTGAGCTGGAGCCTGGAGGTGAGCCTTGGTGGCTGAGGTGCTTAAACCCTGTCGGTCAAGTCAGAGGTTCAAACTTGGGCTATCCTTTTTGCACTCAAGCAAGAAAATTGAGGTGCGAAAGGAAATGGATCGCTTCGGTAACTGTCCGATGCACTCGCTGAAGTTGTTTCATAAACTTGGGTCGCGCAAAAATAGCAAACAGAAGAGGTTTTCAAATTGAGTGAAACCACGGAAATAATAATAATTCTGGAATCACAGGATTAATAATGATTCTGGAATCACAGGATGAGCAATATAAGAATGATCCGTGGGACATAAAGTTTCGCTATTTGGATACAATGAGTTATCCAGTTCCAGAGGGAAAAAAAAATATATATATTTATGCGGCAATGCTCTCAGAATCTAGATCGGTGGAATTCTGCCACACTTATGACAGTAAAGTTGATCAAAAAAGTCCGATCAGCTATAGTAAGGCCAATAGGCCATAATAAAGATGGTCATCCCAATCCATAAATGGGGAATTCACCCACATAAATCAAAAACTTAGTCAATAAAAGGTGAAAATGGGATTCCAGTTCATTATAATTACTGGGATTACATCGAAGCCTGGACAAATGCCTTCTATTACCAAAATCAAAGAAGGAAACACTCATGGTAGTGTTTCCTTAAGTTATGACCAAATCTAGTGGGAAAAGATGAGCTTCCAAATTGGTGGTCTAAATTTGGGCCAAAAGCAGACTATTTATTAATAGATGTACAGAAGGAACTTGAGTTCTTCAACCAGAATCATCCTCAAATAAAGGGTACCAATACTTCTGAAGGAAAATCATTCCTTTTTACAATGATAACTTTTGGTATCCCATGGATTTGGAATGGGATGTTTCTTTTGGGAGTAATAATTTGGGGCTTCCTGTTCTTCAAAGGACCTTTCAATATAGATGGTGGAAATGAATTAATTT
The DNA here is from genome assembly GCF_030253575.1 of Rhododendron vialii. NCBI lineage: Eukaryota > Viridiplantae > Streptophyta > Magnoliopsida > Ericales > Ericaceae > Rhododendron > Rhododendron vialii. The sequence continues at coordinate 30,668,819 of NC_080564.1, read as the reverse complement.
GGAAAAAACATTGTCAGAAATTCGCAGTGCCACTCAAGAATTGAAATTACAAATAAAAAGAAAGGATAATATGTCTACCAAAAATCCTTTTTTGGAAATTTCAGCCCAGATAAGGGCGAGAAATCCTACTCGGCCGGATGATGAAGTGGTAATCAAGACCATGAACTATATGAAGGATCAATTCTTGCAAACGGTTCAAGCAAACCAGGCTGCTGCTGATGAATCAATGACATCAGCAAAAAACAATGAGGAAGATAATAATCCTTTTACATGCCTAGCAGGGGAATCATAAGACCCCTACGAAGATGATGGTACTACACCAGCACCAACTTTAGGTGACTTTTGGGACAGCATGACTGAGATGATGGCAGAACAACTGTCTTCCCGCAAAGGAAAAGAGAAAAATCAATAATTCAAAAAGTCTCAATTATGGAGTAACTTTGGAGTCACTCAATAAAGGAGTGGTGATAATTACACAGCCAGCTTTCGGTGGGAATACTCGTGACGATGGGGCCCAGCGTGTACCCAACATGTATTTCCACACATTTTGGTTGTAATTTCACTTTAATTTGTATTTCATTTCCTGTAGAGTCCTCTATAAAAAGGACGCGTCAGTCTTAATAGAGGCAGGTTTTTGGTTTGCCCTCTCTCTCTCTCAAAACCAAGCTCTCTGATCCTCTCTCCTCTCCTTTGTCCTCTCCTTCGTAATATTGGCTGAGGCTTTCATAATAATAAGGTCAGTTATCTTTGACGGCCCTTCTTTGCATATTATTTGGTATGTACGTAGTTGGTTATCTTACTTATTATCTCCATTTTAAGCTTAATCAACTTGCAAGCTTCCAGGCTCCAGCTCTTGTAGTGCGAGTTTTAACTCTTTGATCTACACGATCGTTTGACTAAGAATCAACCCGTAATCAGCTGGCACGGGTCATGACATGTTGCGCGGTTAGAACTTGTCCAATGAGTAAAAAGACTTGAGTCGAAACCTATCGACAATAATACTGATGAAAGGCGTAGCTGTTCTTTTCTGAATGTATTTAAAAGAAAATTCCCAATCCAGACAGTATTTATTTACATCAATGAAACCAAAAAATTGCATGCACTATTTTTTTTTTGCTTTTCTTTCCAAATAGAATTCTACTTTGACAAACAGGGAATTCACAGTCTGAAGATAGCGGAATCAAACAGGAAGGCGTTAGAACATTTCCGGTAGAGGCATGCCTTGTAAAAAGGACTTGAATAGCACAAGTGATCTCTCTGGCTGTGAGAAAGGAGCTTCATGGGAAGCCCCTCTAATGGTGGCAAAAGAGAGGATATTCCCATAAACTTGAGTCCATCCACCAACCTGATACAAAACAAAATGGAAATGAAAAATGACTTCTTACAAGTGCCGTTGTTTTCGGTCTGCTTCGCTGTTGGAGAGCTTGTGGCTCGTGTCTTGGATGAAAGACATAAGCTCTCCTTTTTCGCTGACTATTTGTTTCATCTTTTGTCTGATGAGTTGAAAATTTGTTTCTCGTCTCTGTAATCCAGATGAAATTTTTGTGCAAGTGGGTGGGCCTTTGATGAGAAATTAAGATAGGAAAATTGATTCTAGAGATTACCTGTTGTCCACCAAACCAAACTCTATATGGTACAGTCGAGTTCAATCCCAATTGATTTGCCAGGCCACGAACCAAGGTGCGGCTCCCGGTGAGTGGAATGACAGAATCTTGATCACCACTGGTTTCAGAAACTTGTAAATTAGCATAGCATTCCAAAAGACAACGTAAAACTTTCAATTAAGCTAATACATTATTACGGACGATTAGATGTGTCTGAGTTTCGACTCTCACCTGTAAACCAAGACTCGAATGCCTGACTTAATAAGGTATCCAACCAAAGAGATGGTAGGTATCTCCACATCTAGCTGCTCATAATCCAAAATGCTGTGATAATAGAAGAAATAGTCAGTTAAACCAGATAAGAGTTTTTTCAAGCTGCAGATCATTTTCGTACTAAAATTCTCATCTTTCATTGTAGATACCCTAGAAGCACAGGCATGAACACAAGATGCAAATACGAGACAAGACACTTTCAAAAGTATTAGGCCAAAAGAAAAAAAGAAAAGAAAGATACCTTTTATCATGCATATGTTGAACAACAATTGATATATTATGTGTATAGTCCGGTTAAAAGAGGAAGACGAGGAATGATAACACACTTACTCATTGCAAACATCCCATCTGCGTACTCCAACGAGCCGGGCATGAAATGCTGACTGCACATCTTGCCTGTTTAAATAATTTGCAGTTTCATCATCTATGCATACATCAATCCTCTGACCACCAACTTGCTGCAGGAGAAATTAAGGAATTCATATGTCACCTCACAAATGATCAGTTTGAAGGGGGAAAGGCAATCAGTGTTTGAGGAGGAGGGAGGCTTACTGGAGGACTAATAAACTTGGACTGCGACAGAACGGATGGAATGCAGACATCGAGTGTGACATCATAGTTGTCCACAAATCTACTGGTTTCCCTAGTCACTTGGCCATATACTTTGGAACAGACAGGTGAAAGTGAGCTTCTGTAATACTCGCTCACATAGCGAGAGTAGTTACAGGCAGAAGTGAACAATTTGTATGTTGAATCTGATATTAACCCATGAGACCAGAAAAACTCAGCCCTTGAATTGAAGTCCGTTGCGAATTCAAGAACCGGATTACCCAACTGCAGATTAGAACAAGGCTCGAGATTAAATAAGCACTGCTTGAGAAATATTATGTAAGTTTCTCAAGATATTGCATATGCATACAAAATACTTACAGCAACTCCTTTCAAATTGAACAATTTTTCCTTTTGATTGAATTCAATCATGAGTTTCGCGAGTTGAGGAATGTAATGACCTGCCATACGCAAAGTTGAAAACAAGAAGACCAAAAAGGATTAATTGAAGATGTGCAGATTTGTGGATTTGGAGGAGGAGGAGATGAAGTGGGATGCAGAAGTACCTGCATAGCTTTCTCCTGTAATGAAAAAATCCCTATGAGAGTATTGGGGGAACTTAAGCAACCATCTTTGCAAAAACACAAGATTATCCCTGGCTTCAGAAATTAAAACACAAACATAGGCTTAGAAAATTTGCAAGTGTATGTCCTCTATCCACAAAAGATGTATGCTGTATAACCTCCAACATGAACTTGTAAAGCAAAATCCCACATCACCTAGGTACCAAAGTAATATAAAGTATATAAGCGTGAGGGCACCCTACTTCAACAGACTAACGTCGTGAGGGCACCCAACTTCAACAGACTAACGTCTGTGGATTGTGGTTGAGTAACTTGAATTATACTTAAAACCGTTCAGCATGGTGTCAAAGGCAGGCACTAGGTATGGGTAGGATGTGTGTCTCTGGTTTAGTGAAGAATTCCAAAAGCCCTTATTCAAAGGGAAAAAAGGGACATGGGTGAATGTAGTCCAATGAATAGCAGATATGGAACATACCAGTTACTTCATCATTAATTGCCTCATAGGAGGAGGAATCAGTTGCATACGAGAAACCCACTCCCACCGGTGTCTCTAAGTACAACATATTTGCTTCTGCACGATCGAATGAACATAGAAACATCAGATTTTCTGTTAGTTTCTACAGTTTCTAGCACAAGAGAAGCTGGAGAATTGCAAAATCGGTTTGCTACTTTTGGTTTTTGGAATCATACCTTTATTCCAGCTATACTCATTTCTAACTAGAACTAGCCCATTTGGTCTAAATGGTCCATTTTCAGAGAATGCCCCCACTCCCAAAGAAGAGCACCCAGGCCCTGCAATAGGCAAATCAAACACTTTCAAACTAACCATTTGATGATATATCAACAACTTTCAATTTTCAGCTGGTGTTTCTTCTTTACTTTTAAAACCATTGGTGTTAGGAATTTTTGAAATCCTAACAAAGACTACGAGGAGCATGAATGCAGGGAACAAAATAAAGAAATCAAATTACACAAACACTCAGGGATAAAGGGTTAGATGTTTCAACAACTCTGGGCTACGTCCAGAGTTGCTGCAGTTGTTTCTCTATCAATGTCCTATGTCGCCTAGTTGGCAAAGTTGCGGGCTGAAACTCCCTCTCTCTCTCTCTCTCCACCCGATCACGAGTTCAAGTTTGAACCCTTTTGCGATAGTAGTTGCAGCCAACTACAAGGGTGCCGAGGGCACCCTTGTGCAGCTCGCTCCCTTATGGGGTTATGTTGACGTCTTATTCCCTCCGGTTCACTGGCTACCTCATAAGAACACCTCCCAGCTGAACATTTCAAAGCGGGTAAGGACCCTATGGTCACCTCTGAGGGGGTCACTACGCGGGTTGCCCATCCTACCCTTTTACTTAGCCCAAAAAAAAAAAAAAATTTTGTCCCGACTCCTATCACTACAATACATAGCAAGGTTTACGAGTGAGTTAAAAAATACTCCTATAAAAAAACATATCCGTGTGTAAATGAGAGAAGTTTCAAACCTCCATTCAACCAAAGAACCAAAGGCTTTGAGACAGGATCAACTTCTGCCTCAACAAAGTAGTAGAAGAGAGATTTTTGCTTCTTGTCATCAACAGTGACGTAGCCTGAAAACTGTTGGAACCACACAAGGGGTTGTCCAGGCAACATAGTAATCCTATCTGCCAGAGACAATGAGGACTCAGCTGTCATAAGCTGAAGTAGCACTACCACAGCCATTGCCATGGATTTCCAAGTCTGTGAATACATTATGGGTCAATTTAGAATGAAGAAGGGGATGGTTGAAGAAAAAGCAGTATCGAATGAAGCTGTGGGAGGAGGGGTGATATATGTTGTTCGTCGGCGGAAGGCATGAGAGCATATGGGTAGTGTGGGGCATCAAGATTTGTAGCATTTCTTGTTTTCTTGTTATGATCATTACATTGTTAGCTTTTTTTTTGCTTGCTGGCCACTAAAAATGGTGGAGAGAGAGAGAGAGAGAGAGAGAGAGTATATGGACAAAGGGTGAGTTGGGTTTTTGGCCAGCATCTGTATGGGTTGATTAAGCAGTGGGGTTGGTTCAGTAGTGAAAGTGAAGGAAGAGAGCAGCTGCTTTGGAAATTCTGAATTTCTACTTCCAAAAATTCTACAGTCTTTTGACTGCTTTTGTCTTCCCAAGTGTATTGTATACAAAGTGGATAGCCAGGATAAGACTTGTAACCATTCTACTGCTTGACCTAGAAAAGGGCTAGGGTATGTTCCATAGAAAAGTCACTTTACAAGATTGCTTTCTCATTTCTCAAGAAAATGTTTGAAAATGATCGCTATGGTTGGTGTCTCCAAACAGCCAAGAAAATTATTCCCACCTCCCCTAATTTCATGATGCAAAACAAAATCATCGCAGAAGTTTGAGGATTTGCAACTAGGACTATTGTTTCGACATGCCAAAGTTGCTACACCATTAACACAACTCTATCTCATGAATCCGGTTACCGAAATCACGTTCCAAATTTGAAAAAAAGAAGAAGAAGCAATTGGGTTTTGAAGCTCAGAGAAGAAAAACCTACGGTCCATGTTTCTAACTCTAACCAAACGTTTTTGTTGTTCTTGTAATCTTCTTGTTGTTTTTCCAATGTCTCGAGCCAATCCAAGGGAAAAACAACTAGTACTATTTTTTCATTTATATTACCTTCCAGGAACAAAATACTCCGGATGATCTAGGTAAGGATTTCAATGAAATAAACAATCCAAAAGTGGATCACAGCATATACTGTCAAATCTTGTGATGAATTTTTGTTTATTTTTATGTACTGCGAGATATTTTTCCCAATGGTCAAGGGTGTCCGGACCAACTCTGGTCAAAGACAAATCATTCATACTGGGCTAGGAGATTTACAAGAAATTACTTTCTTGCGGCTTGATTTCAAGAATTGAACTCCGTTCAATTAAATGGAAAACAAACCCACCAGCCAACCGAAATAACAAGATCTTGGGCTGCTTACATGATATTAGTTCATTCTCTTTGACTTATGTGACAAAAGTTTATCATACTAGCTTATAAAAAAGAGATGAAAGATACACATTTCACCAGGTCCACCATTCATTTTCTTTTGGTGAATGCCATCATCATGCATTTGCTGCTACTTCTTCTTTTTTTATCCTATGCATTTGCTACTTCACTTTCCAGTTTCCACACAGTCACAATACCCATCATAGCTTCTAAACAGGGTCCCCCCATACCTACCTTCTGAGATAACAGAAGACATCTTTAGAAAAGAGGATTACTTTTCCAATTTTTTTTTCTTGGCCCTTTCCCACTTGCAAAAAATGCCAAAGGAATAGATACAGAACTACTATTATGTATATTCCCTCTTTTTCACCAGAGCTGGCAGAGTCAGGCACAGCTGCAGCTCGTGGGGTGGTTGCTTCTCTTGCTAGTACTTAGCTCTGAATTCTGATTGTGTGATTTCTTTCTCATTTTTCTCAAGGCAATCTAAGCTCGTGAGTATGCACAACTATGGAAGCAAGAAAGTTCATTAAAGAAGGAGCCAGAAAACAATTTATTTTACCTCTTTTAATAAGTAAGACGTGGATTCTCTCCGGTCCCTTTTCATTGACTAGATTATTACTACTTTTTGTTGCTCGTGAACCTTTCTCGCATCTACTTTGATGATGATTCGATTTGTTCACTTTCTAGCGTTTGTCCCGAATTGACCGTGTCAAAGTTAGTTGATTGGTTACCGATTGATACTATATATGATTTTGGAGTACTGCTATGGGTACCGACGGTACCCATAGGGAAAATGCACCGACGGCCACCGGACGGCCGTCTCCGGTCACCGGACGGCCGATCCGAGCCGTCCAAAAATTTTAAAAAATAAAACCGAGTGGCCTTACGCGAGAATCAATGGCATCCGAGGTGTGTAGGGTACTTGATCCGAGCACCCATTTTTCGTGTATATTTGTATATACGTGTATATACACGAAAAAGGGGTACTCGGATCAAGTACCCTACACACCTCGGATGCCATTGATTCCCGCGTACGGCCACTCGGTTTTATTTTTTAAAATTTTTGGACGGCTCGGATCGGCCGTCCGGTGACCGGAGACGGCCGTCCGGTGGCCGTCGGTGCATTTTCCCTATGGGTACCGTCGGTACCAATAGGATTTCTGATGATTTTGGAACCTGAGCAATGGCAATGGCCAACTGAAACCCACAGAATTTCAAGATGTGTATCATAAATTTGTAGTAGAAGAATTGAAGTAGACAAGAGCAGAAATACAAAGATATAAAAGATACCCATGAGAATCCATCTAAGATCTATGCAACTTTTTGCCTAACCTGTCCGCCATCATTGTGCACAACAGAAAATTACGAGGCAAAAGAAAAAAAAAGGTGGAAGTGGGGTGGTGAGCAATTTCATGCTCTGCTTTGGATTCCTAAACAAAATCATTGGGTAAACTACCAAAACCGTCCCAAGGTTTCTAAATGTTGCAAATTTCCCCTCACGTTAGGGAAATCCACAATTTGCAAAAACCTCAGGGATAGTTTTGGTAATTTACCCAAAAATTCAAACAATCGCCACTTTTATTACTTTTAGTTTTGTGTTACACAATGGTGGAAAAAATCCCATTACCTTTCCTTATGGGAAAAGAGATTAAATTATTTATACCGCCGGTATAAATATTAGTTTCCTCTAAATCAATTACATTGCGCCATGTCGTCATGTTCTATTTACTAGGATCACTATATTGACGACGTGGCGCAATGTAATTGATTTGAGAATAAGAAAATAAATATTTTCACCACCACAGGTGTATATAATTTATTCTCGAAAAGAAAATGCTCTAGAGGACATCTTGAACCTAGTTTATTCTTTCGTTCCCTTGGATTGAACCTATTGCCCGCGTGCTCAATGGACATCACTCTCATCCATTTAGGACCTAAAATACTCTTCCCATCACAATTCACAAATCTATAAAACTTCCACTTTTCACTAATTCTTCATCATTCCGAAAAGGACACCCATTTCCTAAGATACTTCAATGACTCTCTCTCTCTCAAAAAAAAAAAAAAGAAAAGAAAAGAAAGAAAGAAAGAAAGATGGATGATATCCTCCAGTTTGATCCAATTTTGGACATGGTTTCAATCACCAATCTGGACCTGTGATGGCAAAACTAAACCAAACTGAAGGATTGGGGATTTGACGGGAGCCTAGTCCGACTGAGATCCAATAAATTTGGATGACTCAACGATGGGTTGATTGCTCATTCCCCATATGTTCCAAATTTACAGTCGGCAGATGATCAATAGAAGAGCAAATATAATTGCAAAGTATTTTATCAAAAAAATTCATTCAACATTGCATATATGACGTTTTACCCGACCCGAACCCCGACGGGTAATTCTTGAGTGTTTCCATTCTCATCCCGAATGATCGGGGGACGAGTTTACCTGCCCCATCCCGTAAGAAATGAGAAGAAAATTTAACATAGAAGCAAAATGTAAGAAAATAGAGCTATATATAAAGGTGGCATTCTAGGCTAGCGGTGGGTAAAATACAAGAGTAAAACATGGAGTCCATCTATGGTACATAAATTTTTTTTTTTTTTTTGCGCCTAGTACCCAAAAAGTCACTTTAATGGTAAGTATTTCATATTGAGTAGTAAGTATTTCATAAGAAGTGACAAGTATTTCACATTGAGTGTCACTCAATGTGAAATACTTAATTATCACTCTATATGACATAGTACTTACTAGTCAGTGTGTCAGTGTGGAGTTATTTCATTTGAAGTGGTAACTATTCTATATTGCGTGATAAATATTATACATCTAGAATACTTACCACTCAATGTGAAATACTTACCGCTCCTTACAAAATACTTACAACTCAATGTGAAATACTTACCAGTTATCACTAAAGTGACTTTTAGGTACCATACACCAAAAAGTGATTTTGTGTACCATAGAAAAATTCTAACCATATTTGTGCTTTGTTCCACAACAAGATCAATGTCCAAGGAAGAACCATATTTATATTCCGGCCCAATATAAAAACCGGACGCGGGGGCTGCTGTCCCAATTTTGGGGCCCATCCCGGTCTCGCTCCGATGATCTGAATCGTTCACTTTGTAGAGCTCGTCGAGTAGAACAACTATGCAAAAAATCAGCTTAATTGGATATCATTAAGTACCTGATCGGAGCCCATATAACTCTCAGTCCATGGGTTACAGTGGATTTGATCCAGTGTTTCGGATCCATTCTTTTTAAGATAAAAAGGTTCCGATCAGGTACTTAATGATATCCAATTCAGCTGATTTTTTGCATAGTTGTTCTACTCGACGAGCTTTACAAAGTGAACGATTTAGATCATCGGAGCGAGACCGGGGTGGGCCCCAAAATGGGGTGCAGCAGCACGCTGCTGTCCCCTTGGGGACAGCAGCCCCCCTCCCTCCATAAAAACCGGTGGCACCGTGGCAGACTACTATATGACTAGATTTAAATAGCGAATTGGCATGTTTTCTTTTGTCCGAGAAAATAGACATTCTTCTGAAGAAAAAGCAAATAGACGGAGGAAGCAATTGGTAACATTTTATTCATAATATTTATAAATAAAAAGACGAAGTGGCATTTGCATTTCCACATAACAACAGCTCCCTGAGCACCAAGATTCTCATTACCTCCCTCAGTGCCAGGATTCTCATCAGCTTCCTCAGGAGGGTTCCCACCAGCCACGTTTTCATCAGCTCCATCATGACCTTCCCCAGCAAGTGGGCCTTGGGGGACCAGGCTTTCAGCATCACATTTCAAAATGAGTTCATCAAATTTGGACTTAAAAACCAGGTCCACCCCTTTGACTAGGGAAGACCTGGCCTCATCATATCTCTTCAGATGGAAGTAGGCAATCTAGTACCAAAACGAATAAGACTTCAATAAATTCTGATAAATGCACAAAGAGGAATGAAAATGAAATGGAAAATACAGTGGAAATCAAATAATTCTTGTGTATTATTAATGATAAGTTGATTATAGAAATTGTAGGAAAACATGTTTACTAGTATTTGTGATGAAAACAAATAATCCTGAAAATCGATGAAACAAATTAGAATGGACTCAAACTAGGTTAAAACCATAATTGGTTACCCTCGTAATTTGCTAGGAGAAACTTTTTTGTATAACCAGTATACCAAATACTTGGTATCCCTCACAAATAATGTGACACAAGGCAAACTGTAATTTATGAGGACTTCAATTGTAATTTATTCCGTGCAGCCTTATTGCACAAAAGTAACCGAAGTCGTTTTGGTTTAGCCTTTTGTTTTAAGTTATGTGCTAAATTTTTTGGATCATGTGCAGCAGAAACTTGATTATGAGAGTTTTAGTAACAAAATTTAATTATAACCCTTTAGAATTATATAATCAAAATAATTAGATCTTCGCACCGATTCAAACAAATTGAAAACTGTAGCACATAATTTTTTTTAGACTATTTATATAGTACTATTAAAAAAATATGGTAAAAAAATTAAGTACTCTAATTTTCAATCCGTTTGAACTGGTGCGAAAATCTTATTATTTCAATCATATTATTCTAAATGGTCGTAATTATATTTTGTCTATAAGACTCTTATAATTTAAGTATCTACTCTTTATTTGAGACCCTATAGAGCAGAAACTTGATTATGAGAGCCCTAAAGACCAAAATTAATTATGACGCTTTAGAATAATATGATCAGAATAATAAAATCTTCGTATTGGTTCAAACGGATTGAAAATTGGAGTATTTAAATTTTTAACCATATTTTTAATACTATATAAATATTCCAAAAAATTACGTGCTTCAATTTTCAATCTGTTTGAATCAATGCGAAAATTTTATTATTTTGATCATATTATTGTAAAGGATTATAATTAAATTTTATCACTAAAACTCTCATAAACTAATTTCTGCTCTATAGAGTCCCAAAAATTGGAGCACATAAATCAAAACAGGAGGCCAAACAGGTGTTAAATGTGGCATAGGAGACAAAACGATGTCGTCTACTTTTGCACAACAAGGCTCCCAGATAAATTATATTTGAAGTCCTCATAAATTACAATTTGCCACGTGTCACATTATTTGTGAAGGAGGGATACCAAAGTGTTTGGTATACCGGTTATACAAAAAAGTTTCTCATTTGGCAAATCCAGCCTCGCCTTTGCACGACCCCAATATAGGCCGGCACTGTCATTGATTGATGCCGTGAAACTCTTTTCTGCTTCAGTGGAATCCTTGCCCAGGAGTGCTTCTAACGCGTGAATTATTTTCTCCTTCGTGAAGGGATTGAAGAAGAACATAGATTTCTTGCCTTGCGACAAAACTAACTAGCCAGCCTTCAAGAATGTGCGTAACAATGGCTTATTATTACAACCGCGGAAGGTGCATAACAATCAATGAATTCAATACAAATGGTTGCCCCACTAAACCTTAGGTACAGACCGTGTTTTCGAAAAAAAGTATTTGGTAGAAATTTCTTCTCTAGCTCTATCAAATTCTCTTTCTTTCTTTTTTGCCATTTCATACATTGGACTCTCCCATATATTCTGGCTTGACCCAATGTCGCTAACTAATCACTTATTGGTCCAACAACCACTTATGCACATTCTTTCCTTTTATAGCGATCCACCTCCTCAATGAACAATTAGGATTATTTTCATCCAATGGCCCACATTCTCCTTCTTAATCCTGCTAGAAAATATTATTCCTTCTCCACATCTCCACAATATGGCAGAACTCTCCACACAAGTCTAGCATATGGAGTAGTAGAGATTTCTAGAACATTCCAGAATCCTTTAGAATTTTTCAAAACTCGTTAACTTCCTTCTAGAATCTTCTAGAAAGATATAGAACATTCTCCAAACTCGCTAATACCTACCCCTCTCTCTCTCTCGAAATCCACCACTCTCATTGGTAGTGCTATATCTTATGACTAGCGAATTGTCCATGCCTATAGCACTACCCACTCTGATTGAAATTACCTTTTGAATCTTGCTAGTGACTCAAACACTAAATTGATGCATTCGTGTATCGTATTTGTTCCACTTCTTAGTGGCACAAAAGAAAACTACTTGAGAGATGTAACTTGACCTATCGTAGCAAATAAGCCCCTCTACCAATCTATAGACCCGACAAATACAATTCAACTACCTCCGGATAAACTGGGGAAATGGAAGGTTTAAGTCCTTTTCAAATTCCGATCAAAAAAAGTCCTTGGCAAATTGCATATAGAAATTACCTCAGGAAGGGAATCATGGTGGAGCTACGGTCTGCAATAGTATTTTGTTTGCTGCTTTTAAATTAGAACTCTTTATTTTTTTTGACATATCAGATTATATTTTATTTTGCTTTTAGATTAGAAGACTTTCACCTCAAAAAGGGAATCATCGTAGCTCCACGATGATTCCGTAGGTAGAGGAATTGTATTTGTCGGGATCTATAGATTGGTAGAGGGGTTCGTTTAGTTGCTATGATATGTCAAGTTACATGTCTCAAATAGTTCTCTTTTGTGCCACTAAAGAAGTTGAACAAATACCATACACGAATGGATCCAATTTAGTGTTTGAGTAATTAACAAGATTCAAAAGGTAATTTCAATTGGGGTGGGTAGTGCCCTAGGCACAGACAATTCGCTAGTAGATACATATTACGAAAAATGTACTAAAAAATAATCCTAGATATTTTTGATCAACTTATGTATTTATGAAATTTAGACATAATTGTAGATGCATGCATACAATATTGTACAACATACCTATTTCAAAAGGTAAAATATTAAATCTAATAGATGCATACAATCTTAATGTCTAAAACACATATGCTTTAGTGTCTACATATGCTTGACATGAGTTGGACCTATTGCTTATAGAAAGTTCTGATTTAAGAAAAAGGTTATTTTTGCTTGTAATCCTCAAAATGGAGCAGCTGAAATTGATTTTCAACTAAAATGACACTGATGATTGATTATGAAACAAAAATCTTGGTTTCTCGTCGTAATTAAATGTAGAAATAACGGATTTAAATTGTTAAGATTTCAGTAATCGTATACGAATCTCAATCAGATTTTGTCGTTTGTTCAACCGAGAAGAATGACAATTCTTATATTAGATATGAAGTACGTAGTATACATAAGTCCGGGAAAAACCCTCTAAGGGAAGAACATCCACACGCAGGTGGGGAGACTCGAACTCCCTTATGAGATGCAAGAGTTCCAGTCAACTGAGGTAGCCCCAATTGGTTACTTAGTAGCTTACTAGTACGGATTACCGAAAATTAAATTGTAAAGTGACTAGTATTGTATCAAAATGACTAATGAGAATATTAATTATTCATTGAACGGCATAGTGTAAGCAAAATAAGTAATACTCCGTCTTTAAATAAGTGTCCCTTAAAAAAAGACCTGCAATTTTTGAACAAAAAGATAAAGTAATTTCGTGCATAATTTTTTCAATTTCTTCACACCGAATAAAAAAATGTATCCAAAATAACATATCTTCGGCGTCTTCGCTGGCAACCCGAAGTGAATTACCGAAGTAGTTGCTTATGCTTTGACCGTGTTAACTCCTAAAACAGAATCAAGACCTAATTTAATTCCTCATCCCCAAAGTAGTCCCCATAAGTTTGTAATCAATTGAAATGTACAGTAATTTATTAAAGATAACAAGAACATAAGAGCTGAGTACCTCTAGAAACTGAGAAACATAGTGCTAATTCTGAGGACTTCAATATTAGATAGTTTGAACATGATATTGCTCATTGAATAAAGCTGAGGAGAGGCAAGAAATTAAGTATCACGTCGTTCAAATATGGCATCTGGGTCTTGAAGTTAATGACACGAGCCTCCCCACAGTAACGAAATGTTGAAAGAGTAAAGAGCATCAATGGCTTTTTTTGTGTTTGTTCATTTTGTGATAAATTTTTTTACCTCTATTGATTCGTCTCGACGAGAGAAATTAGAAAAAGCAATTTTTTTTTTTTTTTACTTTTACCCAAATACTTTTGAACATACCTAAGATATTGTCCAAATACTTTTGAACATGCTGGAAAGAGTAGGAGCATCAATGCCTTTTTTCGTAATTTTTTTTTTTTACTTTTACCCAAATACTTTTGATCCAATTTTTTCATGCTCATAACTATGAAATCAATTTCTATTTTAGATCTCGCAAAAAGTATATCCTAGCTCAATTGAACATCAATAGCTTATTATGTCAACAATTCACATTTGGTAACGACATAAGTGAATACAAATGGGAACTGTTGACATAAGTTATCTGTGTCCGATCAGGCTAATTTTGTATAACGACATACTTCCTTACGACACCTAAAAATCTAAAACACGCGATTTCAATCACCAATCAGGACCTGTGACGGCAAATCTAAACCAAACTGGAGGATCGAGGACTTGACAGGAGCCCGGTTTAGCAGAGATCCCAATAAATTTGGATGACTCAACGATGGGTTGATTGCTCGTTCCCCATATGTACCAAATTTACAGTCTGCAGACGATCGATAGGAGAACAAATATAATTGCAAAGTATTTAACACAAAATTTCATTCAACATTGCATATATGACGTTTTATTTGGTTTTACAAAATCCAATCTATCAACAGCCTTAACTACACCTTCCCTCAAACTTCCTGCACAATCCAAATCGACTCCAATTCTCTTGTATGCAAAGGCAAAAAGAACAGAAACAATGTGGCCACACGGCTTCGAATGAAAATGCTATCCTAATGAGGACGAAAATTGTATAGGAAAAAATTGAGAGAGAGAGAGAGAGACGAAAAGATACAACAAACAACGCCCGCATCAATCATGGAGACGTCTCTAATTCAGCAGCAACTTTAGTATTAGCAACTGAGGCTGAAGACGTCTGATCAATTTCCTTGCGGGATGCTTCCCACAGTTGCTGTTCTATTCCCAGTTTCCTCAGCTCTGTCAATCCTCGATCAACTGCAAAGAGCAAGATTGGTTTATTTTTAAACAAAATCATTTGTGATTAGTCCATATCTTATGCAGTTTCTTTCCAGTGGCTAAGGATCCTTAACCTAAAACCAATACTTCATTTTGTTTTTCAGACTTTGGGTAGTTCTAATGTATGTAAGGTTTTGTATAGCTATTTTTTACCCATCTTTAATATAGGTTGCACGGTTGCACCCCATTTTCCAAAAAACAAAAACATGTGCACACATGATCATTGACAACGGATGATTTCAGAAAACCTCAAATTCTTAGTCACCAAGTAGAGTATTTTTACATCTGAAGTTGAGAGGATCTTTTCTTCCATCATCATACACAATTCTAGTATTATTGTATAATCAAGCAGGCAATTGTTTACCAAGTTCCTAGCTTTATTTATGTGATTCATCTCATTAACCATTCCTACTCTTTACAGAGGAACAACAATTGATTTATGTTTTCCATTTTATTTTGTGGAGAGCAAGCCCCAAGTGGTGGGAGGATTTTATCACGTCATACTATGAGAAAGTAGATCCTACATGAAGAGGAAAAGAGAACTACCATCAACAGCATCATGTGATGTCGGAGACTGCCCAACACGGCTCATCCAGAACTGAAGTTGCTCTTCTGCAATATCCTCTTCTACACCATGAGCTTTGGCTCTTCGCCAAAAGTATGTAAGCCAAGCCTGCACATACCACGTAAAATTGGAAAGACGATGAATTATCATATTCATGACTTCAAAACAGATAATACTCAATAAAGTAACTCCTCAAAAGATGCACAGTGCACACTAGTAACTCTGAAGTCCAAACATAGCACCATGCATGAAGATCTCAGTGGCAAGGTTATGAATCCCGTACCGTACCGGCCGGTACGTACCGGTATTGTCCATATCCGGTACCCTACACCTCTAATTCCGTTCCGGCTCAAATACCGGATGGTACCGGAGATACCGGACCGGTTAGTACCAGCCAATATCGGATAATACCGGACTACTTTTAAATTTATTTTTTTCTTCAACTACAGGACAATACCGGACGGTACCGGGCAAATACCGGGCGGTACTGGACAAATACCGGAATATTTTTTATTTTTTATTGTTTTAAAAAGTGTATATTATACTATAAATTCATTTAGGTAGGAAAATAACACTAATAGCGATCAATCCGAAACGGTACCCGGTACCGATATGTACCGTACTAGTAAGAAAACCGGTACTCTAGCCGGTACGGTTTTCAGAACCTTGCTCAGTGGACCAACTTTCTGAAGCAGACCAGATAACTTACACCACAATTCCAAAATTAATTAGAAAAGCCTAAATAAAATTGAACGTTATAACTTCTCCAATCAGCTCTATAGGGAGGAGAGTTAATAAAACTTACAATAGCCAGAAAAAGGAAAAAAAAGAGGGAAATAAAAGGTTTATGCGTGGGCCCATTTGCCTGTTGAATCTCATGGTTGTCACAAATGATAAAGGACTAGAGTTCACTGCCTCTACTACCAAAAATCAGTGAAACTTGGCACCCGAACTACTTGGATGTGGCCCTGCAGAACGTTATCCATATTAATTGAACTCTTAATGTTAGGTCATTATATTAGATAGGGCACGTATATCTGGTATAAAAAGATAGCTCTTGTACCACCATTGGCCAGTTGCCAACTATATTAGTCTCCCTGTTTGCTGTAGCCAATGGCATGATGGTCAACAGTGTTCATCACCCTCTTAATTTTTCAACTTCCTATGTGATAAAAAAATGCAGTGGAAAGCTCCGAAGATTCTTCCGAGATGTAAAATCATCCCTTCAGCATGCAGGACACTAACGCATCACCAGGAAAAGGTCATGAACGTTAGAGCCTGACATAACAACAAACAGAGAGAAGCAAGCAACCGACCTGCTTGAAAAGAACATCTTCCAACTCGTCCGAACTTAGTTCTGCAACCAAGAATATTAAAGCTGAAATTAGTAAATCAATCAATTGTTTATTTTCTTTAACAAAAACGAGATGCAAACTCTCTCCAGACACCATCAAGAGAACAAACAAAGGCACTGCATATTCAGATACACGGCCTTTGATTGTGTGTTCTATCAGTGACACCAGCAAGATGGAATAACAATGGCATTACCTAAACTACCAAGTAAGTTACACCCATTTAAACTGCCTCTAGCCGAAAAGGCTAAAAGAGAACCAAAAAGAGAACGAATTAAGAAGAGAACAAACCAATTCTGAGCCAGGATATAGGTGATAAATAATATAATACATTTATTGCATCTGCAATATCTATCATAACAGCAATTAGAAAGTCATTATTACCAAACGCCTCCATAAATTTAGGATCGGCCGATGCTTTGGGATCTGCAACAAAATGGAAATCGAATGACGAGTTTAGTACATAACATATACTTTCTATACAGATAGAATTCACTCTCAGCTTTATATGAAATGACCAAATTGCTAACAGCTGGAAGATCTATATTTGTAACATGTCAAAAACAGTACCAAATAGAAGCTACAGCTGCAATATTTGGTTTTGGAAAAGATAGAGTGTAGTTTAACAGAGAAATAAAATAGTTTCAGCATGCCTATTCAAAGAGACAAGTTAATAGGAACCCAAAAGTAAAGCCACTATGAAGACTAATGAGGCGGTAACTTATGACCTTTGAATATGGCAAAACCAGGCTGAAAATTGTTTTTGTATAAGCGCACATTTCTTTCTGTGAATCGACGTCCCCCATCGCCTGGGTACCAAAATAATACGAAGTATATAAACGTGAGGGCATCCTCATTCAAGAGCTAGCTTTTGGGATTGAGTTCTACTCAAGACCATGTAACATGGTATGAGTCCTAGGGGTGAAAGTAAAAAACCAATAACCAAGACCAAACCACCGGTTTGGTTTGGTTTGGTTTGGTTTTTCTAGAGGTAATTGGTTTTGTAAAAACCAAACCAAAAAAATTGGTTTGGTCCGGTTTGTCACCTTCCAAACCGGAATAAACCGGACCGGACCATATATGTGTGTGTCAACTTTTGTGTGAGGAAAACCGGCCCCTATATACACACTCCCTCTGTCCCATAAAGTTAGTCCCCTATGAAATTACGTGCAATTTTCAAACCTAAAAATAATGTATCCATTGAAGTAATTTTTTATTTTTTTGCACCGTTCAAAAGAACTCATCGAAAACTATCAAACAAGATCTATAATGCACAAAAAAATCTTTCAGTAAGTACATTATTTTTAAGCTTGAAAATTGCACTTAATTTTGTAAGGGACTTACTTTACGAGATAGAGGGAGTATATATATGTATCAAATAATTATATAGATATCCATTCCGTTGCACCCAAAAAAAATTTTGTATATAGATATGAATAACACTTAACAGTATTTTAAGAGGTAAAACTTTGCTAGAACAGTAGGTTAAAGTTAAAAGGTTAAAGAAGCACCTAAAAAAATAAAATAAAATAAACTACAAGGTGTTTGTTCTACTGGTTTTGTTCTTTATTGCTTAATTCACCTAAAAAAATAAAATAAACTACAAGGTGTTTGTTCTACTGGTTTTGTTCTTTATTGCTTAATTCTACTGGTTTTGTTCTCGCAGTGTGCTACAAGGTGTTTACAATTCTTGTGGATCTTATGCTTGGAGTTCAAACCAGATTTGTGTGCTACCAAGTCTCGTGTTTCTCATGCTTGGAGTTCAAACCGGAAACTGGAATAAGCCGGTCAAACCGAACCATTCACAACCCATTGGTATCCGAGCTAGGTATCAGAGATGGGTAGGGAGCGTGTCTTTGCCCTGCACGTAGCATGTGCTGCTGTTGAGTGAGCACGCTGCGTGTGAGGGAGGTTGTGAAGGGAAGTCCCCCATCGCCTGGGTATCAAAGTAATATGAAGTATATAAGCGTGAGGGAACCCTCACTTCAAGAGCTAGCTTCTGGAGTTGAGTTCCACCCAAGACCATGTAACACTTTCTTATCGATAAGATCAAATAGAACATCCAAAAATGGCAAAAGAAGGACAATTGGTAGTACCTGAGGAGAATTGCTGAACGAAGTTTGGACGTCGAGATTGGGCAAATGCAAGCACTACAGAATCTTCAACCTTAAAAACATATAAAAAAAAATCCTTATTAAGGACGCGATAACATCAAAGATGTCGAAAAGTGAACCACGAAAATGAGTCAAATTTTCTATTGTAAAAAAGAAATCAATAACCACCCTGATGAGCAAATACTTCCAGTAATTTACGCTTTATTTCATAGGTTTGGAAGAGAAAATGCAAATGAAAAACAGAAACAACTATATTGAACTAAGAAATAAAGTAGCAGACATCAGGAAAAACCTTCAAGGAAGCTAGTTCCCTTAAGCCCATTTCAACTGAAAGCATACTTTCGATATTTCCTTCACCGGTTAGGTCATTCAGATCTCGAACAACTTTGCTCCTCCTATCCGAATCATCATTTCCTGCTCCTTTTTATAAAGAAAGAGAAATCTTAGGTAAGGCAAACATAGAGATGCAAACACCTAAAGCAAAAAAAAAAAAAAGGAAAAAAAAATCCCTGAAATTGATTGCAAAGTGAGGACTTGCCATTCTTCCAAGACTCCTTGGCTTTTTGTCCAGCAGAAACAACAAGTTCAAAGGGAAGAGGTGCTAAAGATGACCAGTGCTCATGCTTTGAGACTGCTATATCTGCACATATGCCTGTAGAGTAGGCAAGCAAAAATTGAAAGAATACAAATATAAGGTGATGGAATCACTACAGAAGTTGGCCACTCATTTAAAGGTAATACCAGAACAATGGGATACAAGCAAATCTGGGAATTAACTTAATTTGATAAAAATAGAGTGGTGTCTAACAACTCATTGCTTCACAAAATCATGCTTCATATGATATGTACCCTCTATAAACCGAACAAATAGATTAGAAGATCGAAAAAATGAGAGAAATTTTTAAAATGGCACCGATTTTTCATTCACTACAAGACATGAAAATCCAACTGACGAAACAGATAATATGCCACTCTTTTATGCTTTTTGCTTAGTTGTGTTTAATCCCTCCGTCCCAACTTCTTGGTTCTCTACGGTTTTACGAGTAATTTTCAATGGCCTATATCTCTCAATGTATATTGTTTAAAATATGCAATATGGATCTTATTTAATAGATTTCAATTATTTCTATAAAACAATATTTTCAAAAACATAAAAAACAATATACATTGAGAGATATAAGCAACTGAAAATTGCATGTAAAACTGTAGAGGACCAAGAAATTGGGACGGAGGGAGTAGTTCTTTCCAAGGATGGCTCTCATCTTTCCAAATTTCTAGATGACGTGCCCCTTTTAAACATACTTTGCTTGGTTTTACTAACTTGCTCAATTACTAAAAGAAAACACAATAATTTCCCACTCTTTCACAATAATAGCAAGTATTGACACACACACACACAGAAATAGTTAAAGTAATAATAGCAATTAGCAAGTACATTACCATGTTGTACAGCCAAGCCCCAGTAGCGGGCAAGCCAACACCTCTTCAAAACAACCTCCTCCTACACATAGAACCAAAAAGTAGATTCCAGTTAAAAGGGAATCTTCAGAGATCTAGTCATAAATCTTGTTACAGCTCTGAAAGACAACCATCTCCTCATGAGTCAAAATCATTCTCTGCGTCATCGTACGAAGAGCTTTTGCTTCAGATTCTGCCTCTTGGAGCTGTTCTACAGCACTTGCAGTATCATCCTTTAAGTTCTGATCCACACAAATCGAAAAAGGCAAAAAAAGGATCAACAGTATGTATTAAAACGAGATTTATTATTGAATGACTTAACAACTGGCTTACAATACCTCAATTTCCACACGAAGGGAAGCAATTTCCTCCTCTCGGCCATCCTTCGTTTGTTTTGCAGCTTTAAGGGCAGCCTGTCAAAAGAAACGTAATGTTAACGGCAGCCTATGACAAATAATAACATCCAGCACAAAGCAAACAACAAAGACTCCCTGGTGATTATCATAAGAGATTCCCACCACATCACATCATAGTGGGTAACCAAATCTACAATTTGAATAATTGGAACAAAAAAATTTGAAAAACATGGCTCCTATCAACAAGTCCTTGTTTGCTTAAGTCATCCCCAGAGCACTAGCACCTGAGCAACAATAAAAAGGGGGCAATCATTATCAACTATTTATTATGGCGCTCATACTCACCTCTCTTTGACGCAATGCCGCTTCCTTCCTGCAAATAAGTTACATAGCACGTCATACGGAGAACATTATTTAAAGGTATAACACAGGTGAAACAATTCGGAGTTTACCTGCTCAACAATTTAGCTTCCAGCGATACACCTTCCCCAAGAGAAGCAACCTATATGTTCAGAATTTGAATAGTGAAAGATGAAATACCTAACATCATAGCCAACGCTGTAAAATGCAAAAAACGATATATAGCACTGTGTTCAGGAGGGAGATATGGTAGTAAAGTATTCCATTACTTAGCCCCCAGTTTAGAAAACAGAATAATGGGTTCAATTGGCTAAGAGGTTACTGGTGATCTGAAAATAATTTTAGATAGTTCAAACAATAACAGATAACAGTTGATATTCATTCGTTCTGCTGGCACAGTTCCCAGTTGATAGCATGGGCAGGCTGATCTAGAAAGATATTATACCAAAATGACGTACTTAAAATACCACAAGAAAATGGAAATATCCATAGGATGAAATGTTCTCCCAAATAAGAGCACAGACATGACATGATAAGGTAATGGAATGCATACAATTACCCATAAAAGTAAGATATTGTCACAGCAAGGACTGGGACATCCAGAAAAAACTACTTGTATGTCTATATTCTTATAACACAACTAAACATTCTCAAACTCTGGAGGCACCAAAGCTAAATTTGCAATGGATTGGAAGGTCCAAAGGAATCATATACAGGTGTTGCAATGTTATTTTATTAGTGTGGGTCCTGTGGGATAAGCGGTGGGTGAGCTGATATCTGAAATGACCGAAAGGTGGCACGAGCAACACCCACTCACACGTGGAGAAGTAAACAAATACTACGTAGGGATCACAATGAAACAAAGTGAATTGCAACACAAATAAAAAGAGAAAAACATAAAACCAAATAAAGAATACAACCCCCAAAATCCGAAAGCTTATCTCCAATACCATGCCAAAGTAGCTAATTTAACACTAATTTGAAATAGGTGGAAAATATCGACTTCATAGACCAAGCTTGGATGGCTTAGAGCGGCTATGAGGGACAAGTCGCTAATATTCCCTGCATGAGCGTCCCGGTAACAAGGTGTGGTGATAGATACATAGAAACACACCTGGGGTGGAGACTTGATCTGCAAGGCCCCAACTCCTACTTCTAAGGCCGTGTGAGAATTTTGGAGTGTCCATGCTCTAATTTGGAAGGCATTATCGTGGGACAAGCGTGTCTAAGAACATGATAACGGTCCAAAGCTCAGTATTAGTAGTACCACAAAGAGGAGAACAAAGGTTGACAAATGGTTTGTATCTCTTTGTGACGTTTACTGGTTCACAGAGATGCACAAAAAGTGGAAGTAGCCAACATGACTGTTAGCCTATGGCAACAGCAACTACACTTCAACAATCCTTTAAGTAAGAATCCATGACACATATTAACCTAACTAAATTTGTTCAGAATTTTAATTTTCAGCTACTATGCTCTTGTTTCTCCAATTATACTCTTAGTCCTTTAGCCAAGAGTACCCATTGCACAATTGAGATGTGCTGGCTGCAGACCAAATCATTTTGTACAACATAACTAGGTTGCAAATTTCAGAGTTTGCTCATCTCATTTCCAACAAGTCATGGCTCCTGGTAATGTGCGTGAGTTAAGTAGGTCATGTAATTGGGCAAGCATCTTATGCACCAGAATAGTTTTAGAAACAATAAGATCTACTAACTTTTTTAACAAAGGATGTCCATGGGATGCTAAGCAGGTGTCTAGGTGCATCTACAAAGCATCAGTGTCAAACATAGACATGGCAACTCCACAGATTTGTCTAAACCTCTTATCTCCCCATAAAGGCAGCCAACATGTTTAATCAAGAGAAAAGAGAACCTAAAAAAGAACCATCTCCTCTATATGGAAACCTTATTTAGCCGATATATGCAGGAAGCCATACTATGAAAGAATGAAGATTACCAACTAATTGAGATTGAGTACCTGTTTCTCAAGCTCCTTGGCTCTGGCCTCAGCTTCTTCACGCTTTTCTTCTGCATGCCGAAGCTGCAGAGCAAATTCAGGCATAACTTGAGACAAATCAAACTACTTATATCAGCACAACTTAATTAACTTATTGTGCTCATTCGTTCCATTGTTTATTCGCAGCTTTGAAGGTAGGCATTGAGGAAACTCACCTTATCAAGGACAACTTCATTTTCCTCCTGTAGCATTTCAAGCTGCAATTCGAGCATATGTCAGCATGGAGTTAATTGGATTTAAGATTAAGTTACAAAAAAAAAAAAAGAAGTAAGCTGCTCTATTGGAGTCTCATTCAAACCAACCCAAGATTACTGTTCATACTTCATCTCTAAGCGCAGAAGCCTCCCGCAGATTTCCTGTATCTTTCATGTCAATAGGTCCAGCATCAGACGTAAACCTACAATATTTTCAAATACAGGAACTATCAAGGGAACTGCTAATATACCCTTCCAAGTGAAATTTTCTAATTCTGCCCCTCAAAAAAAAAAATCACATCAAAAATATACATACACCGTCGCGAAGAGTTCAAATCTGGGTCCAACATTGAGCATCAGAAATCAAGTAATCAACAACAATAAAGGGATTGACAACTGCAAGCAATTGACCCAACATCTAAAAAGACCAAATCTTTACTGTAGAGTTTTAACACTATGTCAACATTCGAGTGAGTGGACTCTACAGATCAATTGTACGCAAAAGCTATGTTACATGACCTCGGGTTTGGTTTTCGGCGTCAGGGAAGTGGCTTCACTGTGCAATAGATCATTTCACTCATATTTTTAGGGTTCTGCATAATCACTGGGATAAACTAGAATTAAAGTTATTGGGAGCACTATTACACATCAAAGTGTTCCATACTTTTGCCCAAGAGTTGAGTGTCCAACACAAGTACTTCGTAGGGGTACAAACAAGCCGAATCGAGTTGAACCCTGTCAAGCTCGGCCTGGCTCAGGTTTTTAAATTTTGGTATCAGGAAACGTAACGGTTTTGGTCGTAGAGCCAAATATAAGCTGCTATCGGACCGTATCGGCCGATAGGTAAGTAAATAACAGTATCGGAGGTCCAAATTTTCATTATGTAACGGCTTTTATTTAAACACCCTGGCCTGGCTAGATAAAATAACCGTTTGGCTTGAGTTCGGCTCGTCTAAATTTTTGTTAGCTTGCGGTTCACTTGAGTTCAACAAACCGAATCGAGCCAAATTCAGGCATGAGTTCAGCTCGTTTAAAGTCTTCAAAGCTTGTAAGACTCAAACTCAAACTCACCAAATTGAGGCTCGAATTTGATCATTTTTATTTTATCGTGGTACATAGACATTACCTAATATAAGCCAAAAAAAATTTAAAAATAAAATCCATCAAGAACTTGATCAACAAAAAGCTTTTACGAGATCCCTATAACAGAGCATATATACCCCACTAAAATATTATCTGTGAATAATCCTCAGAAAATTATTATTTGCATTTTGATTTAAGGTTCGCGAGCCTAATTGAACCGAATAGTCTTAGCTTTGGGCTTAGCTCATTTATAGAACGAGCCTAATGAGACTTGGGTTTGGTTCGTTTAGTAGCAAATCGAACTTGAACGGGGCCCTTACCGAGCTAAGCATTGAACAGTTCGCGAACTACTTGGTTCATTTGCAACCCCAAGTACTTGTAACATTAACAAGAGTCCATATAGCATAACACAAAAGAAAATCTGTACAAAATGCTTAGCATGATTAGCTTCATTTATGTCCAAGTGAAGGAGAGGAGATTCCATATAATTCACGATGGACCGAAGAAAACACACCAAATGAACCCCAAAAAAAGAAAAGAAAAAGAGCAAGCTGTGAGACATGTAATCGTACATCGGTAGGTTGTCAGGTTCATTGCTTTTTCCAAAAGGCCATAAAGCGCCTCCACAAGTAAGTTATAATACGGGTAAATATCCGCAAAGTGTGCAAGAACAGCTTGAGTTTGAATCTTCAAAGAAATAAAGCCATTCTCCACCGATAACAACCAACAATAGAAAAGCAATTCTAGTTTTATACCTAAAAACTACATTTACCGATCATCATCGACGAAAAAAAGTGAAGGAAAAAAAAAAAAAACCTTCAGACCTCGTTTCCCTTAGTCTGGCACTAGGAGGTTCTATTGGTGGAATGGAGACCGGCGTTCTCAGCGGCACTTGACTACGTGGCACTAATGTTGTTGTTGAACGAACTGACATTGACGGTCTTCCAGCTGAAGTAGAACGAACTGCCGGGGTATGCTCCATAAAGTTCCGACCTAACTACATACAGCAAAAATAAATTAGCCTTCAAAACTATAACAAGTTAAACTAGTCTTCCCTATTCTAGTATTAAGCAATATCTGTACTCAAGAAATGCAATCATGGATAGCCAACTAAACGAAAATGAATTTGTAACTGGAATTAGTCTTCTTAATGTAGAATACCCAAGCTTGACTCCACTGCAAGGTAATAATAGTCTAAGGCATCCAGAGTCGATAGCGGAGGGTTTTAGGTCAAAGACTCCAATGTGATAATGGAGGGATTTGGGTCAAATGTTAAAATGTTTGTTATACTTGGGTTGCTAAATGGAGCTGGTAGGACGAATTTTTTGAGTAAAATCTAACATAATTGCTAACTGTAGTTGTCTGGCTCTCACTTAACAGAGGGAGATAAGATAGGGGTTCCACTTGTACTTTTGTCCATTTTGATTCCTAAATTTAGACTACCGCAGTTACATAAGGTAACTTCTACATGAGGAACACAATACAAATCAAACTTGCAAACAAGTTTAGCTCTGATACTTTACATCGCCTAACTCGGAACTCTATTCAGATCAATTTGATGCAAACGATGATAATCAGATACTTCATCAGACAATCAGAAATAAATTGCCAATGATCAGGTTGTCAAATTTTTTGAAATAGTAATCACGAGTTGACTTGGTAATGGATTAAAAACTCAACCACTAACTTAAAAACTCTCATCACCTAGTACTGATTAAATAATGTAAGCTCTACATGAAGAACAACAAAACTAAAATCAAACTTCCTAACAGGTTTTAGTGAGGAATTTTACACCCCTTTACTCGAATTCTATCCAAATTCAATTCGATGCAAACGAAGATAATCAGATACTCCATCAGACAATCAGACTTAAGTTGTCTGCGAAAGATCAGATTGACAAATTTTTTGAACTGGTAATCACGAGTTGACTCTACAATCGATTCAAAACTTGTCCACTAACTAATAATCTCTCCATGCCTAATACTGTTTAATAAGTAGAACTCAAAACCACAGAAATCCAAGCGACTTCCCTGCTGTCCAAGGCAATCTATAGTGAATAGTGGAGGGTTTTGGTTCACTTGTTAAAATGTTGCTGAGCTAATTAGTCGTATTAGAGTTCTCAATGGAGCTGCTAGAATGAATTTGTTAAGTCAAATTTTACTACTCTTGCTAACTGTCGCCACCCGTTTAACTGAGAGGTAGAACATGGGGGTTCCATCTGTACTTCTGCCCATTTTTATTTCTTAAATTTAGACTATCACGGTTAAATATAGTAACTTCCACACGCGGAACAACACAATTAAGAATCAAATTTGTTGCATCACGTAACTCGGAATTATATCCAATTTCAATTTGATCAACCGAGGCTAAACAGATACTTCATCAGACAATCAGACTTAACTCGTGAACTACCAATGATCAGGTTGAAAATTTTTTTAACGAGTTCTAATCACAAGTTGACTCTGCAATGGATTATAAACTCGTCCACTAACTAACACCGATTAGGTAACATCTAATACTGAGAAATACGTAACAATCATGCAATGCCACGTAGGCAGACAGGTGTAGTGGTGGAGTGTTTCGATAAAATTACCGCGGGTGACGGAGATCTAGTAGGCCTAGCAATCGAGACAGCGGGTCCGCCGTTGCTACTCCGATTAAAACTGCTTCCAGAAGCCGGGGCCGGCCTCCGGAACCCCAGATCGTCGTCGTCGTCGTCCTCGTCGGCCGCCTGCGAGGCCATGACTTGCGCCAGGCGCTGCGCGGCGGCCTTGGCTGCGACGTTCTGAGTCCGCTTGATGGTGGAGAATCCGCTCGACGGCGGCAGCCGCGCTCCGGGGTGCGCCGGCGACATGGCCGGCGAGGATGATCCGGTGCTGCTGCCGCTCCACTGGCGCGTGTACACCGGGCTCCCCGTCCTCCGCCGATCCATTTGTATATATAGTAGTTGAGTTTATGTGTGACTATGTGGTTGGATTTTTTCGGGGCTAGATTCTTGGGAAGAGAATTGTCGGAGAGAGAGAGAGACGGGGGAGATCGGGATGAGAGAGAAAATTGGGAGGATCGGAGAGGTTTGAACGAAACGACACCGGGAGACGGAGGGAGGTGGCGGTGACGACGTGTTTCGCGGGGAGTGAAATTTGAGGAAAGGAAAGGAACGGAAAGTGGGAAGAAAATAGAGGGAGGGGTGACGGAAGTCGTTAAAAGACAGAGATTTTTCCGCTTATTTTTTGATTTTTTTAATTTGAATGATAATTTTTTATTTTTTATTTAGAGGAATTAATAACAAAAAAAATGGCTCCAGACTAGAAAACGCAAACTAAAATTGAATGAAGAGAAACAAAATAAAAGAACTGACTTGGACCTCATTTCGCTAAGCACTTTTTCTCTTAGCGCGTTTTGTTCTTATTCAATTTTAGTCTTGAGCCAATTTTTTTAGTGTATTATTGATTCGTCTAAGTAAATTTTTTTTAATTTTACTCAAATACTTTTGAAAAATATCCACTTTTAAGCCAAAAATGCCAATTTTTTGACTTTTTTTCTTGAAAAGTAAGTTATTTTCAAAATATCTGAGTAAAAGTAAAAAAAAATTATTTTTTCGATTTCTCTCATCAAGACGAATTAACAATCCACAAAAAATTGACATGAAATTAACAAACGCGAATCTTTTTTGAATAAGGACAAACACAAAAAAAAAACCCAAAAAAAGTCCTAAAATTCTTAGCGGAACGGGGACTAAGTACTTTTTTTTTTCAATTTAAAAATGATATATAATGAGAGAATAATAACCTGTCTCGTAAAATGAAAAATAAGTTCTTACAAAATACTATAAGAATCTTAACGGAACGGGACTTTATTTAAGCCAAATCGAGCGAAGCCCAAACTCATAAACAGTCCATTTTTATTTTTGAATTTTTAACGGCATTTGCATTTTTATTTCACCTTTAACGGTTCCGCAAAATGCTCCGAAAAGTAACTTCCACGTTACTCTCCCCTGAGAAATACCGTAAACCCGATATATCGGCCTCCACTTCCATAAACAATTTCAACTCATCACCCCAAACCCCAAGAGAAAAAAATTATTCAGGCCGCGTTCTTACGAACTTAACTTAAATTTGAGAATTGTCTTTATTTAAATTATTTTTTTCTATTTGTTAATTTTGCACCAAACTGTTGTGGATTATTAATTCGTCTCGACGAGAAGAATAGAAAAAGTAATGATGAAATTCTCAAATTTAAGTTAAGTTCATAAGAACCAGCCTCAATGCCATAAGAATTGAAAAAAAAAGGGCTTGAAATAGCATAATTTATATCCAGTTGGACCAACCTAGCGACAGAACATCATAAACTGTCCCACAAAAAAAAATAATAATAATATCATTGTTGCTACCTGTTCTTGGCTATATTTGACTTTTTGCAAGAATATGTATACGACGAAGTCACGAAGCATTGTTACGTGATGCCTCAACTTTTTTCTCCGCTACACATTGGTTGGGTTCCTATCATAAAGTGTATGGAACCCAAACAACTTTGTGATAAAGAAAGAGTTGAGGCAAGACTTGACAACGGCCGCAATAATCACTCAGCCCTAAGGTAAGGTTTTGTTCTATTCGTCTCCTTAAACTATTCTTTCCGTCTCAATTTAGTTGACTCTCGTTATATTATAACCGATAATAAATTGCTTATAATTCTAAGTCAATAATAAAATTATGTATGCAATATGACATTGTTTGGTAGATCTTATTTAATTCTATTAAACAAGATTTTTATTACATTAAGCGATATAAACAATATAAAAACGAAATGAACAATAACTAGTAATACGAGCGGATGAAGTGATTCTAAAAAATAAAATCTAAATCAGTAATTGTTTGAATGTGTATCATCGTTATCTATTAATAATTTTAATAGCAAGATATTTTTCTACAGAAGTACTACTAAAGAAAATTTGTGGAAAACTTTCAAAGCAGAGGCGGAGCTATAACGGGGCTAATAAGTATATTATTGTCCTTTAATTTATGGTTTAATCTAGGCTAAATTCAAATAAGTTTACATCATCATACGAAATTTTCTTATTTACTCTTATAGAGAAGTAATACGTGTATTTTATTATTCAAAGAAAAACTAAAATAAATCACATACATATTGTTGCATTGACCCAAGATAATGTAAGTGTATAGTGTGGTATGCCAAATCACAAAAGATATGAGTACTATAAACAATTTACTTTTTTGAATGAAAATTTGACTATTTGCTCGGCCCCGAGCTTAGATTAAAATTTTGGCTTCGCCGCTGTTTCAAAGTGCATTAAAAAATTAGAGAACAAACACTTTTTAAAAAGTTATTTCACATGATTTTTAAAAAGAAAGACTAAATGGGCAAAGAAATATAGTAAATACAGAAACAGGAGTATAGGAAGGAGTCTGAGTTTAAAAACCTGAATGATTAGAAGAAGGTACCTTAGCATGAGTAATTGAGTATGAGGAGGTCCCATAGTATATTGCCCTTTGCTACTATTTCTCTTGTTACACTAGCCAGTGGTTAAATGTCTTTATTACTCCTCAACTTTACTTTGAAGGTAAATAATTTATAAAAAATTCTTTTAGAACTTGAAGATAGATTAATAGTCAAACAAGTTTTCTTATAACATGATCGTTAAGGCTTCATAACAACAAAGGGTGAATAATCTGATACTTTCTGTGGTGTTAGCTAGATGAAAAGCACGATGGACCACAAATAAAGATTAGACTGATATTGTTGTTCTCGTTTTTTTTTTTTTAACGACAAAATTATACTAAGCTTGTGGTGATTTTAGTGCATAAACTCTTTTAAATACAACACACGATTCCCCTCCTTTCTTCGTAGAATGGAAAACGCATTTTCCCCTTTGACAGACAATTGAGCAACATGTAACTTTTTCATCCTATTGAATTTTGTTGGCGTGTTTCATGGAACTTATTATTATTATTATTATTATTGGGACTTGTTATGTTAAGACCCTCTTGTTGGCCGGATTCAAAAAGAAATGAGGGTTATTTCGTAAACGTATTTCTAAGTAATGTTGAGGCATCTTGAGCAACCTTGTCGTTGTAGTATAGTGGTAAGTATTCCCGCCTGTCACGCGGGTGACCCGGGTTCGATCCCCGGCAACGGCGATTTTTGCTCTTTTTTTCATTCATCACAAAATACTGGAGTACCTTGGTTGCTCGAGCTGACAACCCTGAGTTTTCTGAGTTCACATTACAACCCCTGCGGTTATGTAATTTACATTCCCAACTGTATACTAAGTACTACTTCCTCCGTTCGAATTTAATAGTTCATCGTTTAATTTTAATCGGATAAAAAATGAGTTATATTTTTAAATTGGTAATGAATTTTATATCCAATATAGATATTATTTAATAGATCTTAATTAGTTCTATAAGACAATGCTTTCAAAATTACATAAAAATATTATAAATTACAAGATATAATCGATTGAAAAATGACACATATTCCCAAAAAAGACTATTAAATCCGAACGGAGGGAGTACTTTTTTGAACTGCAAATATTGGCAAACATTCGCAGCTTTAAATTACATTAAGCACTTTGGTTTCTTCTTCAAAATACGGAGTATTGGATAGTTATACTCTTCAACCTAGACGCATTTGATGATGGCTGCATTTCCTTAGGATAAAGAAACCTGATTCTTGTGTCTTCTGACTTAATTCGACATCTACTTTGCAATTACGTAGTCCCAAAAAGAGAGAGGATTACATGGTGCTAATTAATATTCCTTGTGTGGGAGATAACTATAGTGGAGGGGTGACATTAGCTGGATTCTCCTATCGTATTATCTTTCTCTTCCATCCAAAAATTAAAATAATGATCCTTTTCGTCTCATTTTTCATTTATACAATCTAATATGCTATTGTGCGAATCCTACATATTGCGTCTCTCCCTCCCACAATCTCATCATTTTCAGTTATTCAGAAAAGTACTGATTAATTACATAATTAATTAATGAGGTGCGGTGGAAGTGTTAGTTCCATAGCTAACCAACACTCAAATTACAATTTTTTATCCTTTTTTAGTTAGCCACGATATCCTTTTTTTGGTTAATTAATTGAGCGGATAAGCTAATTTGACCCCTCCCGAATGCATTGTTTGGTAGGCACAACACATTCGAATTAGCTTATTTTAGACATAATAGTAGGGATGGCCATCTCGGGCAACCCGTCTGTATCCGATCGTTATTCGTTCCGAATGGATCGGATTTTTCAAATATCGGGGCGGATTCGGATTTATTTTTCAAAAAAAATTCAGAGATCGGATCGGATTCGGAGGTAAGTCTGTCCCCGCCCCGAATCCGATCTCCATTCCTGATCCGCCCCGCTTTGTCCCCGAATACCCGAAAATCTGTTTTTTTGATAAAAAAATCCGCCTCCGATCCCCCCCGAATCCGATCTCCATCCCCGATCCGCCCCGCTTTGTCCCCGAATACCCGAAAATCTAATTTTTTTTAAAATAAAAAATTTGCCTCCAATTACCCCCGATCTGTTCCCAAATACTCTGTTTGATAAAAAATCTGGGTTTTTTTTTTCAAATTCGGATATCTGAATATCCAATCGGATCTCCGTTCTCCGTTCGGGGCAGGAATGAAGGACCCAAAAATATATCCAATTGGGGTGGATTCGAAGGTCAAGTGGGGATTCGGATATGTCAATATCCGCTTCCAATCCGCCCCGTTGCCATCCTTCCATAATAGTCTCTCTATAGGCGGACAATTTCTCTCTTCCTTCCTAAAGATTGGTTCAACATAGAGATTTGGTTGGTCCGTCGAAAAAATTAACGGGCTGCTAGAGATTTGTTAAGTTGTTAAAATCACGGGTCAACGATAGTCTAACTTTGGGGAAATAACCAAACCAAAAGCGGCTTAAGTTGGTTGAGTTGGGTGTTATGCGAATACAATTTGACCTCATAAATTCAATAATACCAAGCACGTTCGATCGTCGTACCACACCATACCTCCTATTGACTATTGTTATGTTTGCACCTACATGGCCTTCTTGTTGCACCGCTCCTCACATCACGTGTACGCAAAAATGTCCATACCGGTAGTGTTTCGGTCTATTTTAGACCGATTGGATATAAACGAGAATCTTGAGGATTTTGTTAGAATTCTCATGTGATTCAAAGAGAAGATAGACTTTTCACGATTGCTCCGTGAACATAGGGTGTTTATGAAGCGGCGCAATTTCAGTCGTCCATTCGCGCAATCAATAGCGAGATTCGTTTTCAATTATGACCGGTTACAATTAACTTTTTCCCGGAAAAATTTCATTAAAATTCTGGACCGTCCAAAACACTTTTAGACCGAAGCGATTCACTTCCGTAAACTTTCGTTACGGAAGTTGACAGTTTTTGTTGTGCCGAACACGAAATTGAGAATATAGTAAATCAACAAGCGATAAACAAGAACACAAGGATATACGTGGTTCCGTTCAAGCACAAAGCAAGAACGTACTCCACGGGAAAAAGAGCAAAAGGATTCACTATAAACGGGGAGAGAAACAAAGAGCCGGCTATACCCGTAACTCTATTTGAAGCACCAAACAGATATCTGTGGACAAATCTCTGGTGGAACCCAAAAGGGAGACACAAACCCTTGGTGGAACCCTAAGAGCATAAACAAAACCCTAATATCTAAGCCCTTGAACAAAAGACCATAACCCTGAGAACCCCCAAAGTCCCTATTTATAGGAAAACACTAAATAAACCTAAACCGAATAGGAAAAGGAATCCTAGTCAATTTAGGAATTCTAGTCAATTTCCAACAAATCTCCACCTTGACTTGAATTCCATCGAATTCAACACAATAGGCAATCCTCTCCTTTAATCGCTCATCTCCCCCAAAAGCCCCTCCACGGGGCCATCACCAACGGCACAAACGAGCAAGGCTCAAGCACACCTGCTTGACCTTGTAAACGCGACTTAGGAAACCCAGCCGCACATGCCTCTAAATTGAGCCTCTATCTTCCAACGGGCACCTCCCATCCAACGCATCCCTCCCGAATGCACTCGAAGATCTGGTCAAACTCCACACGGAGTTAATTACCGACTCTACCACAGAGTTAAAAACCCAACATTGAGGCAACCTCGAATTCACCGATGAAGAACCCAAAGATGTAGCACCCACAATCGTACTACCATCAAGCACATAGAGGTTATTCGATTTTCGACCCTTCATCAAAACACGAGCACCCTTCAAAACCCTCAAGACTCCACCTTCAGCGGTATGCTTCCAACCCAAAGAGTCAAGAGTACCCAAAGAGATAAGGTTCCTCTTCAAATCTGGTATATGTCGAACACCAAACAACGTCCTCACAAACCCATTATGCATTTTGACTTTAACTGTTCCAATCCCAACAATTCTACAGGGCATGTTATTCCCCATAAGAACTGTACCACAGCTGACCGATTCATAAGTATCGAACCAATCTTTATTCGGACACATGTGGTAAGAACATCCGGAGTCCAGAATCCATTTGGTATTCGAACAGACATCACCGACACTCACAGAAAGAACCATAAGTGAATCGTCGGAATCTTCTTCAACAATACCAGCAACAACCTTCTCTTCAAAATTATTCTTATTTTTCAACCTAAGACAATTTCTCACCATGTGCCCATATTTCCTACAGTAAAAACACTTTACTTCCTGATTTGTGGAACGAGAGCCAGAAACCCCTCTACTGCCATAATCCCTCTCAGAAGTTCTTCCTTGCACCATCAAACCCTGAGCATCAAAATCACCACCCTCACCGGATACTTTTTTTCTCAATTCATTCGAATACAAACTAGACTTAACGTCCTCCATGGAAATTGTATCCCTCCCATAAAGTAGGGTAGTAACAAAATGCTCATAAGATGCAGGCAAAGAACATAACACAATAAGAGCTTGATCTTCATCATCAATCACAACATCAATATTTTTTAAATCCATAATAATTCGATTTAACTCATCTAGATGGTCTTTTACGGGCGTACCTTCCCTCATACGAAACGTATAAAAGCGCTGCTTCAAATACAACCGGTTGGTAAGAGACTTCGTCATATAGATGCTTTCCAACTTCAACCAAATACCGGCAGTAGTATCCTCCTCCCCGACCTCGCGAAGCACATCATCGGCTAAACACAACTGAATCGAACTGTGCGCCTTCGCATCGAGATCCTCAAACACACTATCCTGCATATCAGCAGGCTTCTTCGATTTTCCCAACAAAGTCTTGTGTAATCCTTGTTGAACAAGCAAAGCCTTCATCTTAATACGCCATAAACTGAAGCTAGTGCTCTGCCCATCGAACTTCGCAATTTCGAAACGAGTCGCCATTGAAACGATCACCAATTGCACAATACGCAACGGAAAACAAAAGCCTCGGATTGAAACCCGGAGCTCTGATACCAATTTGTTGTGCCGAACACGAAATTGAGAATATAATAAATCAACAAGCGATAAACAAGAACACAAGGATATACGTGGTTCCGTTCAAGCACAAAGCAAGAACGTACTCCACGGGAAAAAGAGCAAGAGGATTCACTATAAACGGGGAGAGAAACAAAGAGCCGGCTATACCCGTAACTCTACTTGAAGCACCAAACAGATATCTAGGGACAAATCTTTGGTGGAACCCAAAAGGGAGACACAAACCCTTGGTGGAACCCTAAGAGTATAAACAAAACCCTAATATCTAAGCCCTTGAACAAAAGACCATAACCCTAGGAACCCCCAAGGTCCCTATTTATAGAAAAACACTAAATAAACCTAAATCGAATAAAAAAAAAAATCCTAATCAATTTAGGAATTCTAGTCAATTTCTAACAGTTTTTCTGGTGATTCAAATTAGGGGTGTCAAATGGGCGGGTTTGGGTCAAAATGGGTAAGTAGCAAGTGGGTTGGGTCTTTAATGGGTCATTGACCCATTTAGACCCATTAATTATGAGTCTAATTACCCATACCCAACCCAACCCATTTATTTAAAAGCAAACCCGACCCGCCCATTAACCCAATTACATATTATATACTAAAATGACTAAAATACATATTTTTTTGAATAAAGACAAAAAAATTGGCTTATTTTTGTCTTCATTCAATTTTTTTTTACTTTTTAGGTTTCGATCATAATTTTTTACTTTTTAGATTCCTCCTGTCATGTCGAAGCAATAATCCACAAAAAATTAATGAAAAACAAACAAATGCGAAAAAAATTGAATAAGGATAAAAAAACAAACCACAAACAAAGCCAACTTTCCATTCATGATAAGTTGAATTTTCCATTCGATTAGAATCAAAACTAGCCCGTTGCGAGAAAAATCGAATTTTTTTGTTTTTGTTCAATTTTTTTTCTTATTTGATAGTTTTGCGTCAAACTTTTGTGACTTAGTGATTGGTCTCGTTGAGAAAAATCGAAAAAGTAAAAAATTATAATCGAAACTCATAAATTTTTAATCCAAATCCTATGCGGGACTAAATACCACGAGAGAAACTTAATTCACAGCAGAGCTATTTATTTTGACTGGTCAATTTTCAATTTTGACTGGTCAAAAATAATTGTTACCTGTCACAATTAATTTTTAATATCGTCCAAAATATATTTGGATGCGAGTGATTTAACACAAAAGAATTGAATAAACAGTAGAGAGAGAGAGAGAGAGAGAGAGGGGTCCTTCCCATGGGAGAATCTTTTCATTCCTGGGCCATTACGAGAAAGCCATGGATTCCGTCGGGGACGACTCCATTCTACCGTTCAGAACTATTTATTTTTTTTGGTGGGTTACTTGCATGACCCATTGGGTCATTTAAGTTGACTCAATTAATGCCCAATTAAGACCCAATTAATAATGGGTTAGTTGGGCTTGGACTCATTTTTACCCAACTAATAAATGGGTTGGGTTGGGTCTATTTTTTAGTTGATGGGTATGGGTTTGTTAATGGGTCTGAGTTCAATTTGCCACCCCTAATTCAAATCACCCGGAATACTACTACATCGAAACTTCGTGCGAACATACGAAGGACCTGAAACCTCATTGCTTGCGTCCTCAAACCAGCTGCCATTGGGCCAAACCGTATGGCCAAAGCAAACCCACATTGACTTGGAAAAACACTTCCGTTTTCCAAATAACTTGGAAATGTCAATCCCAGTGGTTCAGAACGTTCTTCATCTTTTTATTTTTGTTTTTCATGTCTCGAGCCGTTTAATAAGGTTTGCCCTCGTACAGAAGCCATTTACAAGTAATTACAGGCATGCCATCTTACGTTTTTTTTTTTTTTTTTTTGAACAACCAACTATTTCTTTTCATTTCAAAACTCCGGGGACATTACAAAAATTTCATCGCAGGATGTTGAATGAATTAAAATTGTCAAAATTTAGACATGGGCTCATGCACTAGCAGATTCTACGACACATGCTGCAAAAGCATACCGAGAATTGCATACGATGATACCAAGAATAATATTGGGCATAGCCGAGGACCAGTCAAAAATTTCTTAGGAAAATTCAGTTCAAACCATAGGAAGAAGCTTAGATGAAATCATTGACATCCAACCCACAAAGAGGTGAGAAAGTCCCACAAACAAGAAGAAAACATCTGCAAGAGGAGGAACACTAATTATTACTAAAAGGAAGAAATAAAAAACTCAAGTCACTGTAAAAAATATTGGCAGCGTCGCCTCGATTCTAGCAACTTATTCACTAGACGAAGCATGGATCTTTTGTTAGTCGACGATAAATTTATAATCTTTCATGATTTATCGAGGTGTGGATTATATTGGCCCAAACCTCTGATTATAATTTTTTATTTTCCCCAAATGTTCCGTAGTTCAGGACAAGTACGGTGGCAAATAGTTCCATCAAAAGCCATTTAAACCGCGAAGCAGAGCGATTAATCGTTGAAAACGCAGACATTTTCGACTCTCTCTTTCTCTCTCTCTCTCTCTCTCTCTCTCCATATACTACCTTGGACTCTCTCTCTCCTCTGCTACAAACCGCACACACGAAACAGAGCACGCACAGAGTTACACCCTCTCGCAATGGAGTTCTCGCACGGCTCTCGTCAATCTCTGATCCCGAGCTTCATATACTCCCCCTCCACGTCTCTGTCAACGAAACTCACCGACTTAGACCGCTTCGCCACGACTCGAAACCCCGCGGTGCGTTCCTCGGCGTCGGTTTCGCCGTCGACGGAGGAGAAGAGGAAGAGCTTCGTGATCCCGGCTCCCAGCGAGCCTGCAGGCAAGATAGCGATGTACTCGCCGGCATTCTATGCCGCCTCTGCAGCCGGAGGAAGCCTCAGCTGTGGGCTTACTCACACGGCCCTCACCCCTCTCGACATCGTCAAGTGTAACATGCAGGTCCGCTCCCAATTTCATCCCCTCCCTCTCTCTATGTCTAACTTTTTTGATAACAGGTTACAGGTCAGCTTATGTACACCTTGGCTGGCTAATGACAGGGGTCCAAACGAGCCGAGCATAGTATTATAGTGTTTGAGCTCGGCTCGTTTACGAACCGAGCTTAAAACTTGAGCTTGAGCTCGGCTTGTTTGCAAACGAGCCAAGCCGGGGTAATTTACTTATTGAGCCTCTTTAAACAAGACAAGCCTATAAAACGAGCCGATTTTGATTGTTGAGCTCGGCTCATTTAGTAAACGATCCTGAAACTGGAGCTCGAGCTCGGCTTGATTATTAAACCAGTTGAGCCACGAGTTGATCGCGAGCAACTTAGCTCATTTGCAGCCCTTTAGGACCATAAACCATCAACCCACAATGCAGGAGCCCCATTTGAAGCGAGAGCAAATGCTTCGTATGAACTTACCCCTAAGAAATCGATATCGATAGCACGTGAGATGTTCCTCTCTCTATCTCTCAACTGTACACGTGAGTTTTCGCAAATTGACACACCCAAACGGTGGCAAGATTTTAAGATGGGGCAGGTGAACATTAAAAAAGTTTTTTTATACATATGAAAAGCGATTTTTTCCCCGGAAAATACTATAATACACATCCCTTATTGGGTTTGTATCATATGCACTCCCAAAAATGTTATGAATTATGAAGAAAATGTTACGAATCGTATTGCTAAAAAGTTACGAATCGTATAAAGGTTATGAGATACACCAAAATGTTATGAATCATAATGAAATTGTTATGAATCGTACTACTGAAATATTATGAATTCTAAAACAAAAGTTATAAAACACACTAAAATGTTATGAATGAATCATAAAATATATGGTACACCATTTTAAGGGATGTATATTGTAGACTTTTCGTTTTTTCCCAAAACCAATATATTGTGAAAGTATTGCCGAAAAGATTATCGTATATGTTTTTTATCAACCAAATCAATTACTACGATTTTATGCATCCTATCCATTTTAGAAATGAAAAATAGAATAACAAATGATATGTAGTAAAATTTTTGCTAAAAATAGTATAGTATTACACTCTTGGTTGGGTGGCTATTGAATTTTTCAAAACGAAGTTGGGTGGGTGAACCAACATATATGACTTATTGATTTTTAAATTTTTTGAGGAATAAATGTACTATAATTCCAAGGAAGATTTGAACGTCCGCTCTCATCCGCCTCTCGATCCGTCCTTGCACATACACCGGTGGCTTGTGCATGGTGTGATTAGGTGATTTGTTTCATTAATTTGTTGTTTTCAAGTTAAGCTCCTGATCCAGTAAAATTTTCTTCTGACTTTGTGTTTTAGAGCAATTTTTTTTCAGGCATCACTTGGATTTTTGCTAAGACTATACCATTTTGTTTTTGTTCTATAATGTGAATGCGTTTTCCCCCCTAATTACAAAGTACTATGTAAACCTGAATTTTATACTATGTAAAGTTAATGGGAAATCTCTTGTCAATATGGATACGGGTTCAACAGGTGGGTGAGCTACCCGTTAACGTCGGAATCGAAATGGGTAGCCACACTTGATCATATGCAGTCAAGTAATAGGAACCATATGAACTTGCAGGATAATGATAAAATTCATAACTTTGTTTGTAACCGATGTCGATCTTGCAATCTTAGCCATTGATATTTTCTCCATTTCTCATTAAGGTTGATTTTCGTATTTTCTGTTTTGACTTTGGAAAGGCTTATAGATGGTGTATGATATCTTGTGTTGGAGCTTTTGCTCATTGTTATGGATCAGAGTTGTTTTCATAAATAAGCCCTCCTTTGATCTTAGTTAGCACGCCAGCGTTACAAGCCAAGTAGCAACCGGGTCGGTTTTGATTTTTGACTTCAGGAGTTCAACCTGCCTCATTGCTTCCCCCATATTGAAGCTTCAAATGAAATGGAAACGCATAAAAAAGAAAGATCAAACGTAGTCTCTTAATGCCATGGTTGCAGTTTCAGTTCTATGGTATTGTCTTAGTTTTTTCTTCATGAAACCGGAGTTTCCCTTTGGTGTCACCTGCATATGTATGCTAAAATGAAACTAGCATTCCATAGCTCATAATTTGAAAAAACAGTTCCTGCAGTGCCATGATAATGAGGGTAATAGAATGTAGAAATTTCCTTTTGCTCCGTTTTTTCTTTACTAGAGGCATTCTGGTGGTATTGATTTTGGCCAATTTTCAGATTGATCCTACAAAGTACAAGAGCATTTCTTCTGGATTTGGAGTTCTGTTCAAGGAGCAGGGAGCCAAAGGTTTCTTTAGGGGTTGGGTGCCAACCTTGCTTGGTTACAGTGCTCAGGGTGCTTTCAAGTACGGATTATACGATTTCTTCAAGAAGTACTACTCGGACATTGCTGGTCCAGAATATGCAGCAAAGTATAAAACCTTGATTTACCTTGCTGGCTCTGCATCTGCTGAAGTATTTGCTGATGTTGCTCTCTGCCCCTTCGAGGCAGTGAAGGTTCGTGTCCAAACTCAGCCTGGGTTTGCCAAAGGTTTGTCAGATGGCCTTCCGAAATTCGTCAAGTCTGAAGGTGCTCTTGGGTATGATTCTCATTTAAAAGTTGGCTTTCAATTATACAGTCCTATCGTGCTTTTTTATTATTGTGTCTTGTAAATATTGTACGTTTATTGTGATATTTTCTTGTTTTTGCAGGCCTTACAAAGGGCTTGTTCCTCTTTGGGGAAGACAGATTCCCTGTAAGCTAGCCTTCCCTTTATTTCTGATTAAAACATATGGCATGAAGTGTTTGGTTTTATAGTTAATTGGCTGCAAATTTTGTCTTACTGAATTGCTCTGGACAATTAGAAAGCCGTTTCTCCTTTGCTTTTCGGCAAGTGAGATTGCTTCTATCATTGAAACTTTCTTTGGCTATATCGAATAACATCCCCTTATTGGAGGCCTGCTAAGTGCTGACAGTCAAAATGGGTACTTCGCAGATACAATGATGAAGTTTGCAACTTTTGAGACTCTTGTGGAGAAGTTTTACAAGTATGCCGTCCCAACCCCCAAGGACCAGTGCAGCAATACTTTTCAGCTTGGAGTAAGCTTCGGCTGTGGATATGTTGCTGGTATTTTCTGTGCTGTTGTATCACATCCTGCTGATAACCTGGTCTCCTTTCTTAACAATGCCAAGGGGGCAACAGTGGGCGATGTGAGTTGGTTATATCCACCCTGCAGTCATATCTATTTGTATGCTTCTAGTTTATGCGTTTACCTTCGGTTGCACTACTTTGACATCATTCTCATGTCACAGGCTGTCAAGAAGATGGGCTTGTGGGGTCTGTTTACCCGTGGTCTTCCGCTCCGTATAGTTATGATTGGATCCCTTACTGGTGCCCAATGGGGAATCTATGATTCTTTCAAAGTTTTCGTTGGCCTGTAAGTCTCAATTTCCTGAGTTTGTAAAGGTCTTCTATTCTATTTCCTGCTTCTTGAAACTATATTGGTGCTTGTTGCTCGTATTAGGCCAACTACTGGTGGTGCTGCTCCTCTCCCTGCCACTGTTCCTGTGAAGATGTAAAGTTGGAGTCGACAGTTAACAAATACGAAGCAAATCTCTCTGACGACTTCAAGAAGGTTTGATTTCTACTTTTGCAGATTAATCATATAAGGATTGGTGATGCCTCCTGGATGGAAATTTCATTTTTGTGGGGATTGTATTCTGTAAAGAACAGATTAGTATGTGTTTCCATTATTTGTTGTAGTATTTGATTTTTTTTTGAGGATGGTTTTTGTTTCATCCTCTGCCGAAACTGCTCGTTGATATGTACTGATATATTGATGTCATAGGCATATGGTTTTGCACTTGGTGTGATATTATACAATAATGAGGTAGAATATTTCTCTCATGCATGAGTTGATACTGTACTCTAAATTGTGCCTTAGATGTGATTTTTTTCCTTTGTGGATATCATGGATCGATTTGTTTTGTCATCACCCCACTGTGTATATAGCACATGTTAGTTTTACTTTTGACTAGTTTTCCTGATTGAGACTGTCCGTTGTTTCCTGAGAAATAGCCCGCATTTCATGTATTCGATGCTGGCACATCAGTTTATTGGGTGAGGTCGAACTCTCTTGTAGCCTTTGCGAAATTAATGCAGGTTAAGTTTGTTTGTTCGCGCACGGAACTTTTGCCCCCTCTCACATGATTGTTGACGATACTCAAATTTGCCTCCTATGTTCGAAGAGATTTGCGAAGTTTTCAAATTGACCTCCTTGAACAGCATGAACCGAAATGCGTCTGCATTGTAAAAATGAGCCCAAATGACCAATGTAAAAATGAGCTCATGGAAGTTTAGAGATAATTTCTGCATAAATATGGTTTTGAGTGGCTAAAACTTTACATGCTTGCCCTAAGAAGATACAGAAAAGATTCACATGCTTATGAAAGGCCTGGCAGAAGCCCATTATGATCCCCTAAATGTGGCTTGGCCAGAACCCACTGGACAAATCCATAGAAGTTTATACAGTAAAGGCTGTTTTCTATGCAAAATATTTCATGTGGGAAAAGTGAAACAGAGCCATGACAGGAACGGGGCTAGAGAATTGGTCCAGAAACTCTGTTTAATTATGATGAGACACTTATGGGCCAAAAATCCAGAGCCGGGCCTAAGCTAAAACTCGAGATACGGTTGTTTTGAACCCCTTGAATTTATGAACTTTAGGGTCCTTCCTATTTTGGTAACCTTCATAATAGTCCAGCAAAAGATATGTATGTAACGAGAGATAAGGCCCAATTTTGAACTCACAAAGGGCCCAAACCAAGTTAGAAGATTCTTTGAAGCATGAAGGGGCTTCTGATATTGATGGAAAAGAGTTATTTTCGTAATTGAAAGTCTTGAGAGAGAGCTTACCACAAGAGATGACAATCCAATTGAAGTGCTTAAACTTTCGAAATGGATGGGGAATTGTTTTCCAAATGCATCAATTGCTCATAGAGTACTATATATTGATTATTCCCATTACACAGTTGCTTCCGAAGAAATCAAAGTTTAAATTGATTAAGTCTCACCTTTGCTCAACTATGTTAGAAGAACCAAACCGCAAGTAGAATGATACTATTTAAATGATGTTTTTAAAATCTTGTAATGCACAGTTAAACTTTTATGGGATTAAAGATATTTGAGAGATGGTTTGAAAATTTTGGGATGATGAATCATTTTTCGCCGTGCTAAACTGAAGACTTGCGAAACAGAGTGCTTTGACACTGGTGTGGTGTCGACCAAAAAACCTCCGATGCCTAAGTCAATAATTATTTGGAGAAACAAAGGAATCCAAGTAAGAATAGTACCAGCAGAGTTGAACATGTCACCTGTTCGTGGCTGAGGGGGCCTTATGGAGATTTTATCTGGTGTAACTTATTCCACATTTTGTGAGAATATTCCCCGGGGGCTCTGGCGGTTTTGACAGTCGTAGGCCACTTGGGCTGTCCTTCCGGGGGAAGTGAAGCGTGTTGATTCTTATCACTTCAACTGACTGGCGAGTTTAGTAGAAACCCGTTAGATATGGGCTGTTCTAAGCCTTGGGTCAGTCGCCCAAAGCACGTGTTTTGTCGAGTAGAGCAGACATTCTTAACTTGTGGTCAGTTTGTACCTATCATGGGATGGTTTGGACGGACCCGGGGCTCTGCAGTGGCATGTGCCGGCACAGTAGCCCCTGCCCACACCCCTACCCAAAGTTGTCAATACCGTACCGGCCAGCGTACCGTTTTCACTATTGGAATGGTACGTACCGGTACCGGGCTGTATCCCGGTACCGTTCCGGATTTACCGCAATTAATATTTTATATATATATTTAATATATATCTACCATATTTAAGTATAAACATAAATAAAATGTAAAAAAAAAAAAAAAAAAAAAAAGAGGGTAATTTTGTACCGGCCGGAACACCGGAATATGTCCGGAACAGGCCGGTATTGTCCGGTACACCCGGTATTGGCAGGAACAGGCCGGTATTTCAACCGGAACGGAACATGACTTTTTGTGTTCCGTTTACGCACTGGTACGGTACGTACCGGCCGGTACGGAACGGATTTGACAACTTTGCCCCTACCCACATTTCAAACGGTACCGTTTTGGAAGAAAAAATTCGGAAGGCTTTTTATTTGTAATTTTATGGAACAGAAACGTAATTATCAAAGTTTTAGAGATAAAATTTAATTATGTCTCTTTAGAATAATATAATCAAAATAATAAGATCTTCACACTAGTTTAAATAGATTGAAAATTGGAGCAGTTAAATTTTTAACTTATTTTTAATATATAAACAGTCTAAAAAATTAAGTGCTCTAATTTTTAATCTGTTTGAACAAGTGCAAAAATTTTATTATTCTGAACATATTATTCTAAAAAGACATAATTAACTTTTGTTTTTAAGGCTCTAATAATCATGTTTCTGCTCCACAGGATCCTAAATAAAGAGCGGATACTTAATTATGAGAGTTCTAGATACAAAAGTTAATTATGATCCTTTAGAATACTATGTTCAGAATAATAAGATATTCGCACTTGTTCAAACGGATTAAAAATTGGAGCCCTTAATTTTTTTAGACTGTTTATATATTAAAAATACATAACTGTTCTAATTTTCAATCCGTTTGAACCAGTGTAAAGATCTTATTATTCTGATCATATTATTCTAAAGAGACATAATTAAATTTTATCTTTAGAGCTCTTATAATTACCTTTCTGCTCTATAAAATTGCAAATAGGATGTCTTGGATTTTTTTTCCTTCAAAACGGTACCGTTTGGGTGTGGGCAGGGGTATGAGGCACAGAGCCCCCGGGTCCGTTTTGGACATCTAAATGCTTGGTTATTATTTTAGGATCTTTTTCTTTTCTTTATTGGTGCAACGGAAATACGATCTTT
This sequence comes from Rhododendron vialii, assembly GCF_030253575.1. NCBI lineage: Eukaryota > Viridiplantae > Streptophyta > Magnoliopsida > Ericales > Ericaceae > Rhododendron > Rhododendron vialii. The sequence continues at coordinate 30,624,015 of NC_080564.1, read as the reverse complement.
TTCTTATTAATAATGAATAGTTGGATTTGTTCATGGAAAGATAATTTATCTACTTATATTTTTTCATAGAGATTCATGCATGGGCCCATCTATATTTTTTGCTTTAGGCCCTAAAAAGTTAGGACCCACCCTGATGACTAACTATCATCTGTCTTGATGGATTGATTGTTTTTTTTTTCAATGGATAGGATAGATCATTTTACACCATGTATGAAGTATATAGTATCAATCTGGGACACTACATTAATCGTGAGAATTTACGAGATAACTAAGCTCAACAATTCAACCAACAGAAGAAATAAGTCCATTACAGGAAAGAAACAAACAAAAAAAGGAAAACCCATATAAGAGAAGAACACCCACATACAGCTAGCAAAGTATATTCAAACTCCTGATTCTCCTGGTGAGAGATGCAACTTGCAAGAGTTTTGTGTTGGAAATTTACGGAATTTCGGTTGAATGAAATCGGGATTTTGGAAGGTCTTTCGAGGCAACCAGTCCCGGGTTCGTTGTATCTGGACGCACCACCACAATCAATAGACGTATTGATGTGTGTGGCCGTAACTCCCGCAGCATTACTCCTCCCCATGATGGCCATGATGATGTTTTATTCAGCAATTGATGGCTGTTTTATTCTTGTAACCTCCAAGCATTTGATGGCAGCATAATGGCTGAATTCATTTCAGCAATTGATGGCTGTATTCACCCCTTCTTCCTCCTCCGCTCTATATAAAGGAGGCTCACGTTTGGAGGAATAATCAGAAAATTCCAGCCCTTCCAATAATTCCAGAATATTGTTCTTTGAGAGAGAGTGACAGGCGGTAGTCAGTTCGCCAAGGCGGTCGACGGCGGTGTTCCAACTGCTTGCGGTTTAGCCGAGCCAACCCTGGGAGGAAGACGCCGAACAAGAACCTACAACACCTACGGTAGGCGGCGAATCTTTCTTAAGGAGACTGTGGTATCACACAGGAATCGGTTTGATTTTCATTCAATCTGTTTGTATCTCGTTTCATAATCTGTCTATTGTTATATATTCTGTAACTTCGAATTATCAATGGAATTGTTCTCTGGAATTTTTCTGTTATTGTCGTATTTTTCCCAACATTTTGACTAACTGAGCTAGCCTTAATTGGTTCTTTTGATTGTTCATCATGTTATCCTTTTATAGAAAACAGGAATAGGTGCATACATTGCCAGATGCCAGATGAAATGACGATTGATACTTCACATCACACACACACACACACACACACATATATCAGTTCGATTCTTATCCACACCTCTTTCTGTCCGCACCTCCATTTTTCCGATCGAATTTCGATGATCCGAGCCATTCAATGTTTTCAGAACGTGATTTTAAGGATACCCATCAAGAAATCGGCAAAAAAAAAAACATTGGGAATGGCTTGGTTTGAGCAGTTTTTTATTGAACCGTTCAATAAAATACAAACAAAAATTGTTCGGATGAAACCCTTCCCGATTATTTTTTTTGCCGATTTCTCGTGGGTACCCTTAAAATCACGTTCTGATCACATTGAGCGGCTTGGATCGTCGAAATTCGATCAGAAAATGGGAGGTGCAGACGGTGCGGGATGTGGACTTGATCCGAACTATATGTATGTGTGTGTATATATATAATTATATATATATATATATATATATATATACACACATATATAGTAATTTTCAGGTCCACTCGTCTTGATTTTTTTATGGTCCGGATTTTTCATTTTCCAATCGATTTGCGATGATCTGAGCTGCTCAATATGTTCAGAACGTGATTTTAAGAGTACCCGTGAGAAATTAGCCAAAAAAAATGACCGGGGATGGCTTGATCCGAGCAGTTTTTTTATTGAACCGTTCAATAAAAAAACTGTTCGGATCAAGCCCTTCCCGGTCATTTTTTTTGCTGATTTCTCACGGCTACCCTAAAAATCACGTTCTAAACACATTGAACGGCTCGGATCATCAGAAATCGATCGGGAAATGGGAGCTAAGACACAATTCTGGACCATAAGAAAATCAGGCCGACCGGACCTGAAAAGGAATATATATATATATATATATATATATATATATATATATATATATATATATATCGGGGCGGTTCTGAGAATAACTAATTAGGCACCTAAAAATATACCTCATAGTTTTCGATCAAATTTAATGATTCGAGCCGTTCAATATGATCAGAACGTGATTTTAAAAGTATTTATGAAAAATCAGCAAAAAAAGACCAGAAAGAGCTTGATCTGAGTAGTTTTTAACATAGATTTGATGAACGGTTCAATTAAAAACTGCTCAAAACAAGCACTTTCCATTCATAGTTTTTGCTAATTTCTCGCGGGTACCCTTAAAATCACATTCTGCATACATTGAATAGTTCGGATCATAACAATTTGATCGAGAACTATGAGATTGAGATTTGTGGTATTTTTTTAGATATTTAATGGGTTGTCCGCGGAACCGGCCCGTGTATATATATATATATACAGTCCGGCTCTTATGAGGACTACCTCATTTTAATAACATGCGGACCTCACTTTCCTGATCGAATTTCGATGATCCGAGCCACTCAATGTGTTCAGAACGTGATTTTAAGGGTATTCGCGAGAATTCAACAAAAAAAGACCGAGAAGGGCTTCATCTAAGCAGTTTTTATTTATTTTTTATTGAACGGTTCAAACAAAAACTGCTCGGATGAAACCCTTCTCGATCATTTTTTTTGCCAATTTCACTCAGTTACCCTTAAAATCATGTTCTGAACACATTGAGCGGCTCGGATCATTGAAATTCGATCAGAAAATAGAAGAAATGAGGAGGTCAAAATGCGAACTCATTTATTTGAGACAGATTGTGTGTGTATATATATATATATATATATATATATATTGAACCGCAACTTCACATCATATTGTTGGTAGGTCTAGACTGTAACGTTGTATCTTTTCGTAGAATTATTGTCCTTTCAGGCGATATTTCTCAGCATAGAATGCTTCAGCAGAAATAATGAAAACCCAGTACGGATTTTGCAATCATTATGTTTTCATGCATGGAAACTGTGTACGCATGCATGGAAAATGTTGTTCTTTCTCGCAAATGCTCGATTTAACCTCTAACAAAGGCTATACATCATACCAAGGGCGGAACCAAAAATTTAATCTCCTATGGGCTAACACAAAATTTATATACATGAACTAAGAAGAGTTTTATAATTAATGTACAACAAACTTGTACATAGATACATAAATGTTCAAAAAAAAAAAAAAATTACAAGAAATCATACATTATTGAATTTGTACCCTACTGAAATTGTGCCCTACGATGTTTCAATGAGTTGAGATCATTTATTATCAAAATTTGAGTCGATATCTTTAACAAGTTCTCTTCCAATGTAGATAATCATAGAATGCGCAAGAAAGTGAGGTAGGCTAAAATTGATGAGCTAAAATTTTACGTTTAAATTTTTTTGTTTTTCTTAAGTTCACCTGGGCTATAGCCTAGGCTAGCCCACCCTTGGTTCCGCCCTTGCATCATACTCTCTCTGTAAACGAGTCGAGTAGAGGCAAGAGTCGTAAGTTGTTAACGCGCGTTTTGTTATTGCATGAGCTTCAATCTCCAGTCATTCACAAGTTGAAGTCTATCAGCTTAAGTTTGTTTCATATACATTATACAGCACTTATTGAGTCGAGATCAGAAAATTAACGAGGGTGAGGGAAAAAATTATTTCGTTCACGTAGTGATGACTAAACAGGCGATGTTGTGCTAAAGGATTAGCTCAAGTGATAAGGGGTGGAACTAAGTGCCTCAAAAACACAAGTTTCTAGTTCGACTTTCATTGAGAAGCAAAATCCTTTATTGGACCACATTCCAATCGAGTTAAAGCTTATGTGCAATAGCTGTGGTAGGAGACTCCAGTATATGGTGCGACCACCCAATCTAAGGTAACAATTTATGTTTTTTGAACATAGCAAGTCCTAATTGTAAGGTAAGACGGAGCCAGAAAGGGACTAATAGGTGCGGTCGCCCCCCTACAATTCTAAAAAAAATACTACTATTACATTGAAAAATAAATTTATAAGCAAAATATATTGTCTCGCCCCCCTCCAAAAATTTAGCTCGCCTCCCAACATTTTTTTCTTAAAAAAAGAGAAAGATGTAAGTGTTTAGTATTTTTTGACTTATAGCCATATATAATTCCTGAGAATTGGGGGCTAAAGCCTAATTAAATTCTTGAGAACTGGGGGCTAGCTAAAGCCTAATTAAATTTTACCTTATTTGATTTTACCGTAAAAGAACGACTATCGACTTCCCCAAACCCAAATCTCTCTCTCATCTTGCGTTTGCCTTTTCGTCCCCCAACATTTTGCCCTAACAAAGCTAGCGGTAGCTGATGGAGGACAACTAGCACCACAAGGACGTTGTCGAACACCACGCCGTTGCTACTTCCATGTGATTCCACCATCGGTATATATGTTGATTGTTCAAAGATTGGATTAGGTATATACCGTAAATGTTAATACTTTTGCTACTACGTGATTCCACCATCGGTAACATGAGAAACATGTTTGTGATTTTTTTGCACTAGATATGAGAAACGTATTTAGGATTATACGTATTGGTGTTATTTTGTATTTTATATTTTTTGAGTTTGGAAAAATTCACATTATTGTGTCTCTTTTGTTTAATTTTTTTATTGTGTATATTCACCCCCGCTACATGAAAATCCTAGCTAGCTCCGTTCAGGGATGAGGACGATCGATGGGAATTGAACCGGCCATCTGGGGAAGAGAGGTGCCTAAACAGGAGAGCCCTGTTCTCCCACTTGTGCTATCCTCACCTTCGTACCTAAGTTAACAGCTGGTGACGAGATAGATTAAGATTCCTCAATTAGCTAGAACGAGAAAAGTGAAGATAAAAGCATCAAGCTTTATCCATCCAGCATCTGACTATCTGAGGCTGAGGCTGGGGGTAAAGGTAAACACATGGGCATGTCTATCTTAGTCGAAACGATCGACCTCGGCGTGAATCGAACAATAATTTGTACGTTCTACTTGATTGATGGATGTGATCAGCTTTCGTTAACGCGCGGGGTCCAGATTTGTCCACTTTTGTGACTGATGTGCGCCTGAATTTTGATGACTACAGTACTGCGTAGTGCATTCTATCTGTTGTCTCTCGAAAATCTAATGGGTGCTTTAGGGACACTGACACGTGATGCCCCAACACTCACAACACCATACCACATATTTTTGCGGGCCAAGTCCTCTGCTATGTGCGGCGTTGATACTTGTTGGAGAACCTTGTGGCGGTGTCGTAAGAGTCGAGACTACTACTGAATAATCTCTCCATCGATCGACTAATGTTGGGGAAAATTAATTGGTTGCTCTTGGACCACTTCCACCAGTTGAATGCATGCGCGGTCACCTTCTTGGCAAACTCGATCAAACGGATCCTAATCCGCACACAGTTATACTGGACTCTGTAATTGATTCTAGACTCCATGCACACCCTTCAAATACATACAAATACCGTATCGGTCCCGAATTTTTTTTTATCACTTGCACCATTGCAAACCTCTTAAGCAGTTGTTTATGGTTTTAATTTATAACATTTCTTATAAACAATATGAATTTTGTTTAATAAATCTCAACTAGTAAGTACCGTTAGAAAAAATTTCAAAGTCGATCGTCAGAAAGCATTAGATGCACAAATTCCGAAACTGACATACAAATTGTTCCGGCAACAGTGCTACCCACACAGACATTTTAAAACAGATCGTGTACAGATTTTTGTGTGGGGCCCACTAAAGGTCCCACACAAACGATCCAATCCATTCATTAAATGTAAACCATTTTTTGTAAGGATCCTTTCGAAAATTCAGCTCAATTCTATACTTATAAAACTGTTTTTGTTGGCGTCAAAACTCTAGTGCACAAAAAACTTGTACCATGTGCAATGTACAAGATTTTTATGCATTGGAGTTTTGGCACCAACAAAACAGTTTTGGCATTATCACCGCCCTTTTTCATAATCCTGTAATCTAAATGTATGAAAAGTTAGATGATTGAATCAAACATTTATAGTTATTAGATTGAGCTCATTTTTCTCGAGAACTCTTAAAAAAATGTTATACATTTAATGAACGGTTCGAATCATTTGTGTGGAACCCGTAGTAGGCCCAAAAAAAAACTTGTGCACAATCTGTTTTGAAAAATGTATGTGTGAACATACTTTTCCTTGTGACGGAGGGAGTTACCAGCAATTATATGTAATTCTCGGCCAGTGCCTACTCCTCGTGATACAAGACAAACACAAAGAAACAAAATATAGTACGGAGTACTTTGAATTTCTTTCATTCAATCATCCATACAACATCGATATCTGTGTATATGTTTCAATTCTTTAGCTGCTATCTAGCACTCTTTCGGTCCCAAAATGTTCGATATTTTTGAGACTGCGTGTCATTTTAGATCGCTTATGTTTTTCGATTTATAAAATTTCGTGTGATTTTAAAAATAATATTTAATAAAATTAATTAAAATATATCAAATAAGATCTGTATATTACGTAAGAGTATATATTAACATTCACATTAGAAGATTCAAAGAATTAAAAAATGGCTCGCTATCAAAAACAGATCGAACATTTTGAGCTTGTTCGTTTGGGGGCTTTAAAGTCCCTGCGCACGGTCTTCAATACATTTTCTTTATCTATCTCTCTACATTTAAACCTCTTTCAAAATCCAAAACAAACAAGATAGCCCTTTGCGACGGAGGGGATATATTATTATTATTTTTTTGTTAACATTACGGAGGAAATATTTTATCCATCACAAAGTACATAAAACAGGTGCTTCACAACAAGAGAAACCCATCTTCAGATCTTCTTCTTTTCTGTGCATATGTACCGGGAGAAAAATCTTGTTTACGACACTCAATTGTGACCGTTCAAAATGTTAATGAAATTTTTCCGGAAAAGAAATAATTATGACCGGTCATAATTGAAAATAAATATCAGCCATTAACTGCGCGAATAAACGGTTGAAATAGCTCCGCTCCGTGTATAAATTGTTCACAGAGCCCTCTGTAAAAAAAACTATCTCACGTACCAGTTGCATGAACATGAACACGTTTCTTTCCATTGGGACCATGGATCAATTAATTAAACCCCACCCCCCTCCTGCCAGTAGTCGAACTAGTACTAATTAATCATTACTTGAATTGCCCGCACATACGAACCGCAATAATGTTCTCATAGTACAATCATTTCTCATTCATACCGGATAAATTTGTATGGCAGCCATGATATAGCTGGCAGAAATCTGACCTTCGATTTTCACGAGATTCATGCCAGGAAAAACGGATAGTAAAAGAAAAAACCATACATGCCAGAAAATAGGGCCACTTTTTTTTTTTTTAAAATGGTTGGACGGCATGGGATGTCCAGGTCAATTTAAGCACACTTTAACAAATTCTCTTCTCGGCTTGGTCAAAGGCAGGCCATCTTATGCGCACTTTAACTAATTCTTTCCACGGTTCGGTCAAAGACATGTCATCTACGTCAGGACAAGAGAATTTACAAAGAATAACTTTCTTGTGGTCTGATCCCAAGAATCGAATCCTGATCAATTTTATGGGAAGCAAATCTACCAACTAACCGGAGTAATCCTTCGGGCTAAAGAAATAGGGGCCAGAAGTAAATGGACATATAGAGATCCAGAGGGCCTGAGAGTAGAACTCAACTCCCATGGAATTGTGGTACTAAGCTCTAACAACTGCAGCATGCAAGTGCCACCTTGTTCAAAATGTTCATCGTAAATGCAACCCCAAGGCTTGGAATTAAGAGAGATGTTCTCTCCAAGCTAGATCTCAGATTTAAAATCTCATAGGTGTTGTCAATTCTTGCAGAATAAGGGGGTGTTTGGTTAGTTGATTTTTGCATTTTTGCATTCTCCTTATTGCATTTTGGGTGTTTGGTTACTGCATTCTAAAAACTCATTTCACAGAATCAATTCACCTATTTTGGTTATAGAGGCAGAATCCAAGAATGAGCCCCGAAGGAGCGTTTTCCATTCTTGCATTTTTCCATTCTTGGTCCAGAGGAGCTTTCCCAGTTGTGCCCTCCAATTTTCGGTTATAGAGCTCTTTTAGGGAGCTCGTTGAAAGCCCTAGAATCAAATAATTTTTTGATGAAATTTTTATTTTTCTAATCATTTTATCCTAAATGGTCATGATAAATTTTTGGCTCTAGGACTTTCAACGAACGCCCTAAGAGAGCCCTATAATCAAATAAGGGGGAGAGATCGATATAAACACAGTATATACTTATATGCTAAGAATATGAACCACCTAAAAATCTTAATAGAAAGGAGAAATTAATACGTAACTATTTACACATTTTTAACACATTAATAATAAAGGCCAAGGGCAACTTGGTAAAAAATCAACCCATAATTCATTTTCAACATTCATCTACCAAACACTACTACATTTTCAAAATACAATATGCACATATTTTCTAAACACTCCTACCATACTCAAAATACATTCTGGCTATAATTCAAAAAGTCAAAAAGGTGAAAATGAAAAGTCAAAAAGTAGCCTTTCAAACACCTCCTAAGTCCATATAAAATTGTGCTCCAACTTTAAATAGCCCCCTCCATTGAACGGCTGGATTGGTCCCCAATATATTTGCAGAGGTGCACGTAAGCTGACAGCCTAACCCTGACACCCCTTCCCGAAAATGCATGGTCCTTGAAATTTCAAGGCTGGGGGCATGCATGTGTGCAGCTTTCAACCAACTTGTCAAATTGTTTTCTTGTTTTAGTTTCCAAGATTTTGACAACATAATAGAAGAATTAATACGTTACCAATGAAAAATATCAATGCCAACTTTGTTATTTTTCTTGGTAAGTTTTTAGAGAGAAAAAAAAAAAGATGATCACAAGTTTCTATAGAAAGAGAGGCACTAAATGGAAAATTTTGCACATTCAAATAATATAAGTCACGTGGTAAAGGTTGTGAGCTTAGTTGAATTGGATCCAGTTGAGTTAGGGACCATGAAAAACAACTTTCGTGTCCTTTTGGAGTCCAATGCCACGTGAAGAGGTTGAAATTTGAAGGTTCGGCCAAATGAAAAAGCTGGTGAAAATGAATGATCAAATTTCATATATCAATATGGGAACATACCCTCTGTGTCTAGGGGGACCCCTAAAATGGAAATGGGATGGAAAATGTGTGAGAACTCTAGAGCAGGGCCACTTCATCAAGTTTCATGGCCTCAACCATATATGCAGTACTATACTTGGTTGGCTTCTTGTCATCCTTATCGTTCCCTCTTGTTTTTTGTGTGATGCTCCTGGGTCCCTTTGAACTTTTTTGAGATCGATAAATTTATTTTTCGCTGTTCAAAAAATGCAGTAGTAGCGGCAATACTAGAAGGTATTTTTTTTTATGCATCTCATACAGCTCCTCCTTTCCATGTATAATGAAAAAAAATACATGGAATCAAAAAAATATAAAAATATTCTCATTATTAACTGAGCAGAGCTAGTGTTTTTACAAGAAATCTCTAAACAACCTTCCTGAGACCATTTTGAACGTAGAATGCATGTGAAAAGGTAACCAAATTATAGTATTGAGTGTTATAGAGAGGAAATTTGTTCGATTCACCGTTTAGTTTTAGTTTTGTTTTCAATTATTACTCTATTTCTTTCTCCAATCATTACCCTATTTTTCCAATTATTACTTTCTCATCTTTCTCTATCTCTCTCAAATCATTACCCTTATCTTCAATCATTACTTTATTTCTCTCTCCACCCACTACCAAAACTAAACTAAACTAAACTCCCGACCAAACACAACCATACTTATATTCTCAACAACAACAGTCGTTGTAGTTAATTAGTTCGTGGTTGTGTGCAATAACAGTTAACAGGTGGCCGGTGGTGTCGAACGGTGGTTAGTTTATAATTTTTTTTTGTTAATAATGCAAGGTGTCCCGAGCTAACTTGCGCGGTTAGTTTGTATTTTGTATTAACTTCCTTAATCTTAATCTGCCTATCCACTCAGAAAATGAGATTCATGTAACCTTCAGTGACAAGCTTAGAGGACAGTTGCCGAGCAAAAAAAAAGCTTAGAGGACAGTTTGAAATGGAATCCATTACACAATATTTAGTTATTTACCAATATAGGAGTTAGGGTTGTTGAGTAATTATTTGGTGGTTCAAGGGCACGGCCCTGTTTGGTTTGGGTTTTAAGTGACGTTTTTTTAGAGTACTAATGAGTAGAGAGAGAAAAATAGAAAATTTATTGGGAACTTTGTCCAGAAATTTTAAGACCCCACAATGAACAAGACTGCCCTAATACTCCTATCCACCACACATTTTCGTTAGCCCCACACTCCACTGACAACTCCTTTTCAATACTCATTTTCTGCTCTCCTCATCTGCCCAGAGAGACCGGAGGGTGAAGCTTTAGTTTTTTCTCGATTTTCTCCGTCTCTGTAACAAGATCGAGTTACCAGCCGGTACCTCCGGAAAATATTCCGGAACGCCGGAATAGTCCGAGATTTAGCTTGTAAATTAATTAGCCGTAACGAAATAAGAGGGTTACCTTACCGGATTTACCTGTGGTACTTTCCATTACCGACACGAGATTCACAACTTTGATACAGACTACAATTGATTCATTTTTTCTAATTTACGCGAATTCCGTTGGAGCGTGATTCGACAAAAGGTTTCTCATTTTTATGCCGATAATAAAAATAGACTTCATCGTTTTATCATAAGGCCCCGTTCCGCTCTCTCTCAAAATTTTCTTTTTTAAAAAGAAGGTAATTTCAAACTTAAATATAACGAGAATGAAAAATGATTTTTCAATTTTTTTTGCACCATTTAAAAAATCTCAATGAAATCTATCAAATAAGATTCATATTAATTGAAAAATTATTTGCGTAAATACATGATTTTTGACCTTAAAATTACCTTTTTTTTCTTAAAATTCCTTTTCTTAAAAAGTGGAACGACCTCTAAATCCAATAAATAAAATGATTAATACAAACCCTCCGCAAAGTCTTAGAATCGACAGGCAAAGACATTGATGATTTTTTATTTATTTTTATTTTTTTAAAAAGAGAGACAAGCAAAGACAAACTTGGTTATGCTTTGAACTTCCAATCCTAGGATCTGTATTTGGACGCATTCAGAGATATGTTCGCGACACTCAGACGCGTGTTCTGTAGCATCACTCACCAATAAAACTGCATCGCAACATCATCATCACCTCATAAATACGAGGAAATAGACGAAACACAAGTACGAGTAGAGCCATTCGTTATGTGTGGATCCCGCATGCAGCTCGTGTGATCCACGTGTATCGAAAATGTTACAAATACATTTAAGGAGTGATTTTGCCGCTCTTTTTTGTCTCTCTAACGGCACTCTCCCATGTGTGTCTCTAATAAGTGATTCGTTTTGTGAAAGAAAATGAGTGCCAAAATCAATTCCCGCAAATTTATGTCTGATTCGATGTCCCTCACATCTACTTATAATACTACAGTATATATATATATCTGTAGCATTTGGCTAGGGGACACTTGTCGATATTCCCAGGCTGGGCCAAACGGAGCTTTCTGTTCAAAACAGCCCCTCCCCCCCCCCCAGGCGGCTCTACATTCACCTTTCCATGTTCACATGAACACCCAAACAAATTTTTTTTGCTTAGAATATATGTAAAAATTATGGGCTAACCTCTTTTTGAACACCAAATTTCAATATCAATGAACACCCAATATTAAAAATTATAGTCTTGAACACCTAACCCAAAAATAATTGAAGACCTAACTCAAGCAATTGAACACTCAATGACAACCCAATTACTTTCCATCAATCCAAAAAAATCATAGTTGAACACCTAACACATTATCTCAAAAATAAAATTCACAATCCTAATTGAAAAAAAAGAAAGAGAAAAAGAAGAATCAAGTGGTTTAAGTATTATGCATGTGTTCTTTCTCCCTCCCTATTGTCAATGGTCTTAATGTGTTAATTTTGCATTCGTAACAATAACTACTTTATTATTATTATTTATCTAGTTAGCTTATAGAATTAAAGACAAAGCTTTAAAAAATTCAATAACATACATTCCCCATTAGCTTGAATAATATTCCTTCGAATTTAAGATTAAGATAGAAAATCTCATCATGGCATCCTAATGAACAATATATTTTTGAAAAAGGTCGGCCTCAACATACTCTCTAAGATTTCATTCAAAATGGTTTTAGTAGATTAATACACTGATTAAATGTTAGCAAAAAATATTATAACTCGTCCAAAATAACTCTAAATTTTAAGTCCCTCCATTCTCGAAACACTATTGACTACACAATACAACAACTTAAAAAATAAAAATTGATTTTTTGTTAAAAAATATGGTACATATTATAAGTTCTCAGTTTGCCTCGTAGTTAATTTTCTTAAAATAACAGTCATGTTTTTTGGTCTGCACTATTTATATTAATACATGAGGTTTGCACGTATATTATTGGTTGATATATCAGCTAGTAGAGTTAAGGTAATTTTTGAACACCCTATCACAAATTTCTAAAGCCGCCGCCGCCGCCGCCGCCCCCCACCCCCACCCCCAAGAAAGCAGCTTCGGAAAGACAGAAACAATCTGCAGTGGGCCAAGCCCATGGCCGATTACTCTTCTATTTCATCTTTAAGTCCAGCACCAAATGGGACCATCAAGAAAAGAACATGCACCAACCTTACTGTTTGTAATGTCATCATATCCGAATAAGATAAGAGATGGAGTAAAAGATACCAGCGTTGCTATCCACCCAGAGGTGAAAATCTGCACCTGCATGTAACGATCCGGTTTTGACCTGGTTCGAGTTCCCGAAAAAATGATCCGAACTGTGCATTTTGTTTAGAATCCTCGTAAAAAAACAGCTCAATCAGATATCGGTAAGTGCGTTTTACAATAGATACAGCTTTGTTTTAAAATTAAGACCTGAATTGCTCTGGGGTAAGGTTGGATATGGTTTAGAGTTTAGGGTTTTGTGGTTTAATTTGTTACGTTTGTTCGTTCGGTACACTCCCCTCACTTCAGTACTCGCTTTGCTACCGTTACCCAGTAACTTGGTTGCCGTTAATATTTCATAAACGCCTTTACCGATATCCAATTGAACTAATTTTATATAAGGAGCCTAAACAAAAATATTTTAAACAAAATGAGCTGCTTAGATCTTCTTTTTTTTATCCGAAATGGCTCCAAACCATATCTGTACTTGCAGGTAGAGATGTGAAATCTATGTGCATATCCTTCCTGATAAAGATAAGAATAGAAGAAGTGTTACAACAATGCCCCTGACACAAAATCTCGAACAGATGTGTCTCGAGTCGTACAATATTGTAAGCCTCATTCAGATTCTGCTCAAACATTTATACTTGAGTCATTCGATGCATGTAGATCTTATGTTTTAGATAGAAGTTGAAGCGAAATCTATCATTTTAACAAGTGATTATTTAGTGCTCTTAGAGTATGCCCAAGCATCGCTCTAATGCCCATTAACCATCATATAGTTTATGCAGGGTTCGTACATTCAATTGCAAAACCAAACCAATGTGATTTTATTGTGGCTAGGGGTTTTGGAGTGCCGATTGGCCATGTTCTAGGAGCAACCGATAATTTTTCCATTTCTGCATCCATCACTTTCACATTGGCTGCTCGAGTAATTATTCAGTGCCCCGAGGCCCAAATTCTTCTCTATCACATATCAGTGTGAACTACCTCCACAGGCACGGCACCGCCACCGCGCATAATGAATAAATTTTCCTGGACTGCAAGTCTACAGTGACCTCTAGTTGCTGACGAAAACAGTAGTTAACAATTTATTGCCTGCCACGTACTCCCTCCGTTTCGATTTGTTTGTCTCTTTCTACTATTTGAAACTTTCTACAAAATTATCTATATGTTTCGGTAAATAATGTTTTGTATATGTAATATGGATCTTATTTGATAAATCTCGATTGGGTCTATAATACGATGTTTTCGAAATTATATACTCCATCCGTCCCAATTTACTTGTCTCAGTTCTATTCTAATTGGATAAAAAAATTAGTTATATTTTTAAATTGGTAATGAATTTTATATCTAATATGGATCTTATTTGATAGATCTCGATTTGTTCTATAATAAAATGTTTTCAAAATCACCTAAAACATTATAAATTACAAGATATAATCAATTGAAAAGTAACACGAATTCCCAAAAGTGATAATTAAATTAGGACGGAGGTAGTAAAATATTATGAATTGTGAGATATAGAATTTTTTTTAAAGGGAACGTATGTCGATTTGCACAAATAAATTGAGAGGGAGGGAGTATTGTAACTATTTGCGGAGAAATGTGTAATGAAATTATTGATTTGCTGTTTGTATTTGGTTGGTCAGTACTCTGGTCATCCAAACAGAGGAAATTTTTACAACCATCTCCAATGATTCATCTACAGTATTTATTAAGGACGAATTATGTTTTAGCTTGTTAGAATATTGTTTTTTTAAATTTTTGTAAAGTTCTTCCATTGCGATCAAAAGCCATTTGTTGTAGTTTAATTATGAGAAACCAAATTAATCAGGAATACAAATGGAGGCGTTCAAAAGAGTTCTAAATGTGACGTGACACAAGACATGGCTCAACAAATGGCGGAGTGTTAGAGCCACGTCTTGATAAAGTGAAAATTAAATATTAAAATCACGATGCGGGGATTTTAAATAAAATAGTTTGTTGTGTAATGAATTTATGCCTCGAAGAAGAATATAACTTGAAGTTCTAGAATTGTTGAATTTTTAAGTTTACCCTTTTACTTTTTATGAAGTAACACATGGCGTTGTCACGTGATGTTATCGGTACATGAAAAACGCAAACACACAACGTGAGTTATCACTTATCTCTCATTCACCTAATAAAAGACCAAGACCTTGTTTATTCTTCTTGTGTAACATGTCTTCATATACATACAAACGTACATTTAGATATAGATATAGATATAGATATAGAGAGAGAGGAGAGAGAGGGGGAGAGAGAGGGGGTTGATGAGACCAGTCAAATGTAAAGGAAACTGAATGGTTTTGAGTTAAAAAAGTTTTTTTAGCAAAATTTTGGAGGTGTCCTCTCTATTCTCATGTATATATATAACCTGACCTCATAAGATTGTATCAGACCCACTTTTCCCCCTCCTTGACTAGTACCTCTCTGGAACCAACAGCAGTACGCCCCTACTCTCCTCTCTTCCATCACTTTCCATTTTCAATTCCAAAGCTCTTCAAAAAAAAAAAAAAATGTCAGCCTTTTCACACCAGCACCGGCCTTTCCTCCTTGACTCCTCATTTTTCACTCCCATTAAGATCATGTCTGGCCTTGTGGAGGAACCAAACACCCCCTTGTTCTCTCAATTTTTTTACCCACCTGAGCCTGTTCACCAAATCCCTGTTCATCACTTTAGTACTAGCTGCCTTGAAAACAGCACAAAAGTTGATGCTGGCATTAATGATGATGATTCTTCATCAGTGGTGGATGGTAAGGCTGAAAGTGGGGAGCAAGTCACCCAGAAGTTGATTCCCATGGACAAGAAGAAGAAGAACAGAGATGGGTCTGCTCAATCCAAGGTCATAAACTATAACCCATTTCTCAATCATGAATCCCGTTGTTGTTTGATTTTCCAGATTGGTTGTTATTGATCTTGAGTTGCTGATTAAATTTTGTGTGTGTGTGTGTGTGTGGATGGTGTTCGATAATTTGATTAACAGGATGCAAGAGAAGTGAAGGGGAAGAAGCAAAAGAGATGCAATGGTGGGATGGAAGGTGATGAAGAAAAGAAGACTAATAAAGCTGGTAATAAGAAGAAGCTTAATGAAGCAGCCCCTACTGGGTTCATTCATGTAAGGGCCAGAAGGGGGCAAGCAACAGACAGCCACAGCTTAGCAGAGAGGGTACTGTTTACTGCTTGAAGCTTTACTGTTAAGACTTGGAAGTTACTTTAGTATATTATACCCCACACGCAAAAGGACCAAACTTTGTTAGTACATTCAAAGCAAACAACGACTCTCTTCTTCTTCTTTTTCTTTAACCGGATAATAGGGTTAGCTTGCGTGCACACCGACTAATTCGGAGCTTAGAGTAATGACCAGCCAAACCCTCTGGGCTCTAGTGGCCTCAAGTTTGGAAGGTTTGGCTTCCGTGAGATTCGAACATGCATGGAATTTCACGGGGACAAACACTTATTAGTTGTCTCATGTCTACTTGGCCAAATCCCAGAGCTAATGACTACCCATATTTATTTTGTTGGATGGGAATAAAGCAGAATTTTTACATGTGTGAAGTGCCTTTTTGCGGTTATTTCAGACCTGTAATGGTAGAGAACAGGGAGCACGTACACCTTAGCTTGAAAATGAAGACTTTGATGATCAGATTCTTGAAGTATTTTCCTTTTTCAAAGAAAGAAGTGTAATTAGCTAATTATATGGAGACAGTGGAGTTTTAGCAGGAGAAATTTGGTTACTGCAATTTTGCATGAATAATCGGAAAAAGACTAGTTCGTCGGTTATTGTTTGAAAGAAGTACATTCCAATTTTTGGCATATAAGAACATACTCCTATCGTAGCACAAGAAGTTAGCGTATGTGCATACTATGTTTGTGTTTCCGTTCCTTTTACTGGAATGATCGTTATTCGGAACCTAGTTTCATACCGTACTAAAATAAAACGCGATAAATCTATAATTTATATAATTGTTTAAGCAACTCATGCCAATACACCATTTCTTCTGTTGCAAATGGGTTTCAGGTGAGAAGGGAGAAAATAAGTGAGAGGATGAAACTGCTGCAGGCTCTAGTTCCTGGATGTGACAAGGTGAAGTTTAATAGCACAATTGACTTGACTTTGTCTTTCTATCACAAAATACTGGTCCTATATATGCTGACAATTTCATGTGGCCTTGTTGAAAAGTAGGTTACTGGGAAGGCCCTCATGTTGGATGAAATTATCAACTATGTCCAGTCTCTACAAAATCAAGTTGAGGTAAAAAATATTTTCTACTGCTCAAAAATATCTCTTCATTTTTTTTCCTGTCAAAAAAATATAAAAATAATCTGAGACTTGTATTTATGTCCAATATTTTTTTTTTTTCAGTTCCTATCCATGAAGCTTGCTTCTGTGAATCCCATGTTCTATGACTTTGGAATGGACTTAGATGCATTCATGGTTACACCTGAGGTATAAAACAAAGCTATACAATATTCCAATATAAATATATAATTATATGAATATGTTTGTCCTTTGTTTACTTATGATTTGGTTATAAAATATTATCCTACTGCATTGAATCTAATGTTGGATCTTTGTTCCTGACATGAATGTTTCAGATCAGATTGAATGGATTGGTATCACCATTAATGCCAAAATCCAACCACCACCAGGCCATTGCCTTTTCTGATACAACCACCGGCGCGGCTGCCGCCTGGACCGGCCCAAACAGCTATTCTCTTGTGGACACACCTACATCTTCATCCCTTCTATTTCAACAAGTGCAGAGGCCAAATATTCTGTCCCAGGTGTGTATCCAATACAATGCTGCCATGCTGGCTATATTTAAAATACCCACCTCAAAATATTCCTCAAATTATAAAACTTTTTACATTATAAAAAAAATTAAAAGTATTCTAGTAGAAGAAAGCAAACCCAAGTTTCTAAGTTTGACATCACTTTCAGGATAATGAACAGGTCTTGTGGGATGTGGAGGACCAAAGACAAAGAGTTATTAATCAATCTGGCTTTAGCAACAACTTGTGTTCTTTCCATCAATAAAATACCAAGCTGCAGCTGCCTGCCCTACACGCAGCAGGTAAGGTCCACCCCTTCTAACCACTGTCTCATCATGTTATTACTTTCAACCATAAACAAGAAGAAATACACATTACCTATATGGATGAAAATTCGAAAAAGTATTTTTCATAGCTATTTCCTTACTTTCACGAGCTTTGCTTTCTGTAAATTTTTGCGGTAACAACCATCTGTTGTAATGACGTGCATCACTCCAAAAGGAAAAAGGTGATTCACACACGAAATTCATATCGAAATTTCATTCAAAATGATGTGACAGTGGTACTTGTAGTTATTATGACACGGACTTATGGGCTGTTTTTATACCAATGAGAGGAACCCAATTGATGGACAATTGGAGATGTTTTGTTCTAACAGCATCACCCGGACGGCTTAAAAAAATTGGAAGATTAGAATGTTGAAAGAGTACAAATATTTATAATTGCATATCTTGTCTACGTACTGATTTTTTTTTTACATGGTCTAATTTGCAGCACCCGAGGAAATTCTACAGTAGCAAAAAGCAGAGGGAAGACACCTAGAGGGGCATGGAATGCCAATAAAAGCTTATATTCCTTAGCATCAATAGCAATGAAGATCTCCTCAAATCTCTGATTCTAAGCCCAGTCCAGTAGTCCATGAATGAATGGAGCCTAGCTAGCTAGCAAGTTGTTGGACATGAATAAAATCAATGGTGGAAGACAAACAAGACCAGATCTTTTGTAGATTCTTCTGTTCCTGTCCCATTTGACTCCACCCCAAAAAATCAAGTCCCTTAAGCACAAATTCCTATAGCTAGCTAGCTAGCTTGTGGTGGTTTTTACAAGTAGAATATTGATCCCATGCCAGAACACTGTCAAATGTTTTTGTATCTAATATGATTGTCATCCGTTAATACTACGTACTACGATTCTTGATCTTATAATTGTGACAGTTAATTCTGTTATTTACAGTTTAGATCATTTATGGCGGCGCGGATTTTACATACACGGTTTCTGTTGTTGTTGTTGTTGTTGTTGTATTTCTGCATCTTGTTGACATAACTATCTCTGCTTGTAATGGGTGGATACAGAGTCCATTGGAATCTTCTCTTTTTGGTAACGGAGAAACATCCGTACAACCAGGTCACTGAATGGACCCGACTACGCAATCCAAATCTGTGGGGGAGCTAGCGGGTCCACACCGGTCACGACCTCATACTTACTCCAGGGTATTCACTCGGTGGAGAATCGAATCCCAAACCTTGAGAAGTAATCTCAAAGCCTGGGTATCCACCCGAACCAGGGCAACCCTGGGTGTGTAGTCCAATGGAATCTTTGTTTGTTGGGGTGGCTTTTATCATGGCTTAAGGTTTCTTTTGGTGACCAGATCCAAAGCTTTAATGGCTCTTCATATCAAATAAAATTTCTTTTAATTCAAATTGGACATAACAATAAAGCCAAATTAAAACAGATCTCTTTCAAAAAATACATTCCTATATATGCATATGTATGTGTCTGGACCAAAACCCCCTTCTCTATCCCTCCACGAAACATCGCAAAGGCGATAGAAAACACTTTGGGATCATGTGTTTCTGGCTGTTTTTCACTATGTATAAAAGTCTCAAGCCTACTGTTCTAGAAAACAACTTAAGCTATGCATTATTTTATCTTGATAACCAGATGTTCGCAGTGGCTTTTATCTTGATAACCCGATGTTCTGAGTGACGACTCCAGAATATCTAAGGCCCCATTTCGGAATTCATTTTGAGTACTTATTTTTAAAAAAAGCAATTTCAAGCTTAAAAATAATGTGTTTACGCAAATAATTTTCCTAGCAATATAGATCTTGGTTAATAGATCTTATCGAGATCTTTTATACGGTGCAAAAAAAATAAAAAAATAATTTTTTATTTACATTATTTTTGAGTTTAAAAATGTGAAATACGTACTTATTTTTTAAGAAGGTGTTCAGGAATGGGGCCTAAGTGTGGGGTCAATCATCGGGTTGAAGCGAATTGAGCAATTCTCAAGTTCGGCTCGTTAACTTTAAGAACAAGCTCGAGTCATAACATCAAGATCGATTAGTTAATTAGCCGAGCTCGAGCAACTCGAAGCTTGACTCGGCTTGGCTCAATAATAACTCAATAAATGATTGATATGCTCAATAAAGGCTCGATAAGAATTTGACAAGGGCTTGAGTACTTAATGTTTGATGTACAATCTTAATAAAAGAACATTGAATTTTCAATTTCTTTAGAATAGAGTATTTTCTTGAACTTGTATATGTATTTATACATCTAAATTACTTGTATATGTCGTTAGTGCTCATAAATTGTGAAGGCTGTATTTTACGCGTTGTATTTAATTGGACTGTGTTTTGAGCAAGATTTGTGAGCGATTTAAGAATGAGAAATAATCTAATGTGGTGTCGGTCGCAAAAAAATTTGGGATCATTTATGAAATTTTTTTTTTTGGATCAGAGATCATTTATGAATTGAGAAGAAATTTTTATACAATAATAAAGAAAAAAAACTCCCATGGGTCCCGGGACACTATACCCTATAGGGTAGAGTTGCCTCTGGATGTTCGGGTCATCTTACGTGCACCTCAACCAATTGTGCGGCCTTGAAACGATCAGGCAAACCCTCCAGTGGCCTAAAGGTTTGGAATGTTATGTTTAGCTTCCGTGGGATTCGAACATTCGACCTGATGGAGGATAAACACTTATTAATTAGCTATCTTATACCCACTTGGTCAAACTTATTGGGATTTATGCATTTCATTTATAGTTGGTTTGAGATTGAGACAATAATCTGAGATATGATCACGGTTTTGTTTACATTTGTTTTATTAGGTGTCTGGACTAGTTTACTTGCACCTTAACTAATTCTGGGACTTGAAAATAACGATCGGACAAATCTATAGTGAGTCCAAGAGTTTTTTTTTTTTTTGACGGTGAGAATCAAATCTGCAATTCAGAGTGTATATTTCCGCGCTAGCGGTTTGATATCAAACCGAGATCCAATATAGACACTAAATCACGCTTACCATTTTTCACTCTGAGTTTTTAAGGGGTCTCGCATCATGGGTAGAAATCATTATTCGAAACATGAGATTTTTAATATCATCTTGGTAGACCACGGATTTTAAAAACCGCGATGAAAACATAGGGATCGTGTAGTCACCATAGCATTGCTCTTTTTGCCAATTGGTTACTTTTAGTAGCAGTGAATTAAATTTTTTTTTTCCCCTGTCTAATTCATCTTTTCGTTTTCTTGATAAGTGAAGGATAAGGACATATACAAATTACCAAAAATTTATCTGAAGTTTGAGAAAGCAATACCCATAAGCACAACTGGTGCTGGGGACGGTGGCGGGCTTTAGCCAATGGGCCATGGCCCACAGAGAGGAGGAGGAGGAGGAGCAACCCTGCATGGCACCATTGAATTTGCTTGTCCCCTTTTTGTCCATGGAAGAGAGAGAGAGAGAGAGAGAGAGAGAGAGAGAGAGAGAGAGAGAGATGGGTTTAATAAGCTGGGGTCCTAAGGTGTTGCAGCTAAGGCATGGGCTGTCCAAATATGGTCTGTGGACTTTGCTTTCATGTCTTCTTTCAAGAAAGGAAAGTTACATGTTTTGGTTATACTGGCTACCTTGTTCCATTTTGAAAGAGGGAAAAAATTGATACCCATCGGTAGAATTCACCCTTGAAAAATCAGATAATAAGGAGATTAAGGGTATTTAAGAGTTTATATTCACAAGACCAAGTTCATACTTAGACGATGTGGGATATTGAGATCGTAACATAACACCATGCTCTGCAAGTGACGTTCTTGGTGGCCCACTCTATCGACACTGAGCCGATGGTAGCATTCTCTCCTTTTTGGCGGCTCCATCCAATACTTTTAAATATTTTAATCCAGCCTATAAATCACCCCTTCCGTTGGTCGAATTAAAACGTGGTGGCTAACTCCGATACCAAATGATACATAATCATGGGTAGAACTCACCCTTAAAAATCAGCTACCGGCTTATAAAGAGAGGGTGCCTAAGAACTTATACACAACTCCAAGTCCATACTTTGTCGATGTGGGATTAGAATCGTAACAAAAATGCTGAGAATTTGAGGGATCTTTTTATATTTTTGGTAGCATGTGTTTTTGAGGCACTGACATAAATTGTGGAGAACTGGAACCGTTGAGAATATCAGAGGACCACTAGACTCTCCTATCAGCTATGCCATACCGCTGGACAGAGGCCAAATGCAATAAGTCTTCTTTTTTTTTTTATTATAAGGGAAATGCAATAACTCTATGTGACAATAGAACTTCGGGTTGGTTTTGTGCAGCGAGGTACACAGCATCGTGTTGCGCACCTCTGAGCCGTTGGATTGTGCATCCCACGGCTCGGATCTCATCTCGGCAATCAACGATCGAGAGCCGTTTATTGCTGAGATGAGATTCGAGCTGCCAGATGCATGATCAGACGGCTCGAAGGTGTACAGTACGGTGCTACGCACACTAGAGGTGATACCAATGGAAATTGGATCAATCATTTATACATATTCAATTAAGATGATTTTTTTGAAAGGATGGGTCAAAAAATTATTTTAAAATTAGCGAACAATTTAAATTTATCCTTGTGAAACCCAAAAATTGGCCCCACACGCCATCTGTATATTATATAATATACAATTTCCGCCGGTACCTGTAGTGGGGCCTTTAGAATGGAATTTTTTTTATAATTGAAAAGCTCTGAATCTAGATGCTACTTTCAGAAGAGCCTCTGCTCTAGCCAGCCCACTTGAGCTATCTAAAATAGCCGTGTTCAATAATACTATCACCATGGATATTTACATAGAAGATTTATTTGGATATAGTTGTATTTGAAGATTTTTTTGATCGGCAAAGGTGTATTTGAAGTTACCCCATGCAGCGCATTAATGGGACATTGGGACAGTCAGGGACGGATCCAAGATTTATTAGCAGCGGGATCAATTACATGCAACATACAAAAAGGATTTGAGGAGATTAAATTCTTTACACCGTCTGTGTAAAATATTTGTTTCCTCTAGATCAATTATATTGTGCTACGTCGTCAAAACAGTGGTCCCAATTATTTGAACATGGTGACGTAACGCATCTAACAGCCTTGGACGCATCTATGTTCGAATTTGTATCAAGATGTTCGTGTACTCTAGCGCTTTTGTTCGAACCGACAAAGATCCCCATAGTGTGTTAATGCACTACGGGTGTAGTGCACTTTGGTCGTTCCACCAAGATTTGTATTGTTCAGTTGTAGAGTTCGTTGAATGCTATATTTTTACCGAAAATGAAATTCATTGAACATTGAAAATCATGTGACATGATAATGATATTTGAAATATAGTTTATACTAATCATCTATTTTTTTAATAACAAATATCTTCTAACCAAGAGGCTAACCATATCCCATTAACTTAATTTTTTCTTGGTTAACCATATCCGATTAACTCAATTTTTTAGACGATTTACTCAGTGAATTCTACAAATTGAATAGTTTAGATCAAAGTAATGAGATCTCTCGGTGAAGCTTATCAAAATGCAATGCACCCCATACTCCATTAGCGCATTATCAAAACTATTTTTTGGGACATGATTTTCACACTCCCCTTTCTATCCAAATGCACTCTTCTTCTTCTTTTTGTAGTGATGTGAAATTATATGATTACATTTTTCATGTGATGCATGAAAAATGTATGAAGTACCATTTTGTAATTTTATATGAATAAAAACAAACAAATAATACAGTAAAATGCACTTGAACAAAAGGAGAG
Source organism: Rhododendron vialii (assembly GCF_030253575.1). Taxonomy (NCBI): domain Eukaryota; kingdom Viridiplantae; phylum Streptophyta; class Magnoliopsida; order Ericales; family Ericaceae; genus Rhododendron; species Rhododendron vialii. The sequence goes on along the minus strand of NC_080564.1, from coordinate 30,600,338 downwards.
TGTGAAAATTAATTTTCTTCTTTCGTTCTTAATATCCGAAATATAATATCCTTAACACCGACTTCATTCCAAAAAGCTAAAAAATTGAAAGAAGACAAACCAATTACTACTAAAAATTTTACTGTAGTAGATTGCTTGCTACCAGAGAGAGAGCCAAAGAAATGATTTGATATTCTCCCCTCCGACATGGAGTTATGGGAAGTCATGTTATGCCTGATCAATGCCTCCAAGTTAAGTACATTCAAGACAACTCATTTCTCTCTCCTCATGATAATTATATATAGTACTTGTTCAACAAATTATCAAAACCTGTATTAATTACACACACAAATCTAAATAATTCAAGACCCATGGGCCAGTGACACTTGGCACATTGTCACCAATCAACACATAATAATGTTTCCGGACGCTCGACTTTAAAACACAACCGTATCTGGAACTTGAAAAACCCCCCAAAAACCCCCAACTGTGTTTTGTTGTGAAATTTGCCTATGCCCAGAGAGACCGTGGCCTGTGGTCCTAACAGAACCGTTCGACGCGGGTGGACTCATGTGCATTAAACGGTCCTGAAAAGTTATGTTTTGAAGTTGTGTGCGTAGTGTTGCTCTCTCCTGCCCAATAGCCAACTTGTGCAGAGAAGTAACTTTCACTTCGACCCTTTTGGCCAACGCGACTGAACTAGACCATGTGATGTGCTGAAAGCCTATAAAACAGAGTTTGGCAATGGTGGAATTTTCGATACCTCCAAAAAAAACACAAACGGGGATTAGTTTTCCCCATTGATCAACTAGTCAGATCAGGCCAAGCAAGTACTAATGCAACAGTTAACCGACCTGTGCTTATGGGGTTGTTTTGCGGCGATAGATATATACCACTATATATGCATTCCCACAGAATCCCATTTCACCATTTGTAGGCCCCAGGTTTCTTGGAGCACACAACCTGAAATTTGACCTGGAGGGGATGAACCTAGGGTGGAGGGGCAGGACTCAGGAGCAGCCGCTCACCTCAAGTTGTGAGGACAAAGAAAAAACCGTCTTATTTTTTAGTAAGATTCGATCAAAATATTCTATGAATTATGCAAGTTCGCCTCCCAAGTTACAAATTCTTTTATTGCCTGTATATACGTCTGTTGGGTTTGTGAAGTCTGATTCAGTCAAAACTTTACCACTTTGTTGACTATGTTGTGGATCGACCTGCCCGGTCAAGTAGCAGAAGTATAGGGGACAAAGCCCCTAATATGTATGTAAGTTGCAACAGCTGACGTAATATGTACACTTTTTTTTTCATTACATAGTGAAAACTAATAGTAACCTAATTACACAATTGAAAAAACCACGTAAAAATCTATGTCGGTTCTTTGTGTTCTTGTTTGAAGATTGTGTGTGTTTTAGGTTAAATCCACAACCAAAACCTAAAATTTTGCGTCCATCATTGACCTGAGGGCACTTGCGCTTGTTTTTAAACTTCAATGTCTTGAAGGATTGGATTAGGGAAAATGTGAAAGGGGCTTTCTTTGAAAAACTCAAGCTATTTCATTTACACTCTCTTTTCCCAAATAATTACAACATGCAAATACGTGGCGGTGTCCGAGGACACTGGATAATTAATAATTACTCCTTATTTCAAATCAAGTATGGGGAGGTCTAGCCCCAACCCAGAACAGGCCCACCCCACCGGCTTAGGACAGGAAAATCGACAGGAAAATCTTGGTTCTGGTCTCCTCAGTAAAAAGAGTTGGAATTTGACAACTAGTGTATCCCTATTTTCCGAGCTAGGCTATCCCAGAAAACAAAAGATCAGAGTTTGTGAATCATGGGTTTGTGAGATTATGAAAAGAGAATAATTGAGGAAGAGAGAAGAATCACCCCAAGGCCACCCGCGGCATCCAAGGGTCGCAGACTGATCATAGAACCTGCTCAATATAGTGGTACGTATTGGCTGGCTATCCACCGTGAAGTTAGCAGTATTAATGTACATTGTGAGGTTAAGAAGATGAATCAATATCTTCGGTCCCTCTCATTTTCCTTTCTCTTGACAACCCTTTACATAGGGCTGCGATTCAAACACTACCCAAGAGGAACTACACAACGGAAATACAATTGAGGTTCCACAAGCCGAAGCAGTTTTTAATCTAACCATAGAAAGTTCTGGTAAGTAAAGGAATCACTACACCCAGCTCCAATAGTCAATCCAATAATAAATACAATAGCAAAGCAAGGATTGTTCAAACCTCCAAACAAACTCTTACAAATTCAATTCAAAATGTTTACACTGATTAAAAAACCGGTGAAAAAGAAAAACAATGGTACTCTTCGAAAACTGAAATCCCACAGGCAGTTACTAGTATCCTATTATACAGGTTCAGCATTCGTTCTTATTATTGCAGGCTGAGATGATCCAACTCAGTTTTTGGGCACTGAAGCTGGAATTACTTCCCTCAGACAAGATTTATTGTGAAACAGACATAAGGATGTGCATCCGCATCACCTCCGAGACCAGCCATCCCTCCTTCCTCTTCATATTTCCAGAATGTGCTGCAATTTCATATATTGAACAAGAAATATCAACACAACAGACACAGCAATGCGGAGCAAAAAGTTTGAGAGCAATTATTTTGTTCACCCTCCTTAAAAGAGGGTGAACATTACCCTTTCTTTTATTGGTTGAAATGGTGTGGACCCTACCACAAAGTGATGTCAAGTTTACCATGCAATACACTTTTTGGTAAGCATGACATCACTTTGTGGTGGGGTCTACACCATTTCAACTAATAGGAAGAAGGGTAATATTCACCCTCTTAAGTGGAAGGTGAACAACACTCAACTCAAAAAGTTTGTACTACCCTTTTCGAGTCCATTTACCAAGGTCCTTGAAAATAGGGCAGTGTTTGTATGCATATGTCGATCAGAATTATATATCAAGTTTACTATTAGTTAGTCTATTCAAACAAACAGGCCATTGGAAACAATTAATAGGAGACCAGGTACTGGTATGGATTTGGTTAAACATGAGGTTGATGGAATAGAATAAAGTACAACTATGGATGCTCATCTAAGTACCTGTTTCTGCTGTCACATAGTTCCTCTAGGATAGATCGTACTTTCTTCTCACTTTTCACGGAAGGTGATAATACAACTGACTGAAATCAATAAGATTGCAAATTATTAGGCCAAAAATAAATGATAGGAGGAGAAACTTAATATATAATTATTGGGTGACGGGTAGAGAGCTACGCAATTTAATTACCAGGAAAGATGGTGGCAATCCATATCTCAAAATACTTTCTGCAAATAAACGTACAGCACAGAAGTGCATCCATGAGCTGAAAACCTGCATGATACCATGTAGTCAAAACAAATTTATTGAAACATCAATCGTAAAATATTCCATGAGGTGACAGAACAGTAACAGATGAAAAAGTAAAATGCTCTCAGTCACCTAAGTGCTTGAACAACATTGAACTGGGGCCTGTGGTTCATTATTTGCCAAATCACACAACATGATTTAGAACCCCATGAGCAAGGAAAGGTACACTACTGCATGAGATGTTTTTTTGGAAGTCCCTCATCTCTCCCAAACACCATGACTAACATCATTATTGGTTTGTTCAAGTTCCACTATACATTACAGAAACCACCAATAATGGCAGAACATTGTGAACTGATATGCAGTACCTCCCCATAGCTGGCATAGCACCATTGGAGAAGAGAGCTTCTGAGCGTCTCCTGATCTTGCATCAACTTTTCTAGCTCCTGCTTCCTATTGTCTTGTGTTTCGGGGCTATATTCAAATTCACGAATCTGAATCACAAGAAGAATCAAACAGCAGAACATAAGAAGGCACCTTCACAGATATCACTACCATTCCAGGATTGTTAATGCACTTGCTATCTCACCAGAGTAGGAGCAAGACATCCACCATAAAACATAAGCTAAAACTGTGATAAAAAATGCTTAAAAAAACAAGGCCATCGCTTGAGCAACAAACTCACTTGGAAACCTCTTTCGCGCGCCTTATTTCTGAAGTTGTCGGCATCACGTCGGAAAAGTGTTACAGTATGAAGAGCATACTCATTGTCCTCGTATAGCTTCTTGGAAGATCTGGGGACCTAAAACAAATAGTTCTGTAAAAAAGTGGAATTTAATGAAGGGAAAGACTAAATAGATTCTGCTTCTTAAAATATATAAAATTCTTGATGAAGAAAGATGGCACTTCTCAATAAGTGCAGCCGCAACTCTCTAATCCTAAGCGAACTTAAAAACTTCATCTTCCATGTAGTCATGCTATTTTCAAATAATAAATTGATGATCATGATAACAGAATAAGTTGACATCTTAAACAGATAAGGGAGTTTTTACCACATAGGTGGTGAGTGTCTCATAGCTAGACAACCAATCCCTCTCTGAATATTTAGGAACAATGGCAAGGAGGGTTTCCAAATGCTCTGATGTGACGATATCCTGTGGCTTAACTAAGTTGGACAGATCACGAACAGCCAAGCTGGAATAAGCAGAAAAAAGTACAAACAGAACTGTAAAATCTAGATAAAGAAGGCATCACACTACATTGGATATGACAACCAAAAAAAGGTCCTTGACCTCTGGAAACATGTAACCGTGAAGGTTTTTAACAGAGCATTAAGTTGAATGCATTAATCATGACAACCAACTATCAACACGATTTTAACAGGGTAGGCGAACTGAAACTTGGGACATACCTCCCACCCTGCTTTCTGTTTATGGCATTAAGTTGACTGCGTACATTGTTATACTCAGCAACGCGAACCTATGATGGTAAGACAGAAAACAATAGCATGATCAAGAGACTATAAAAAATGTGAACGAATAAATACATCCAAGTGGAAACGGAGGCTTCTAATTCACTGAACCTAGATGTGGTCATTGCCTAGGCGGATGCTGGAAGAAATGAACTTTGGCGCCTGGGTGAGCACACGGTTGTTTAGCCAATCTCGAGATTCCACAGCTACTTTCATTTCAGAAAAAAAAAAGAAAAAACCCTAATCCGCGCATAAGAGAGGCTCACATATAATGAAGCTCCACCCCCCTATGAAAATAACCCATTGCGACAATATTGGTTCACAAACAATCATCTTCATCATCTAAAGTACTGATGTGTCGATTAGGAACGAAAATAACATAGACAGAATGGAGTAGAAAAACAAAAAGAGCTTTCTGTTCAATCCTGTCTATACCCAACTAGAGAGAGATGGTAGGTCCTCTACTGTAACTAATTGTTTAGGTTCATCCAATCAGCCTTAGCAGGGGCCTATTAGTGCTATCAAGTAACCAGAGACGCTCAATGCACTTTCTGCAACAGGAACGAGCCTAATGTGAAACCCTTTCTGCATTTTCCCTGTTTATGGGGAGTGCATTTTTTTGTTTGATTTAATTAGCTCTATTTCGTGATAAGAGGGACTTAAAAGAGATACTGCTGAGTTGTATTATCATCAATTCCTTTAAATTTACAGCACCATTTTGGGGAGTACTTCTGCGATTTACATTGTTGCTGGTTTTCGTAAATCTTTTTGTTCCAACATTTTCAACTTCTTGTATATAATGCATTACCAATTAACATCACTAGTGTAAGGTTAGACGCTTCAAAATATATGTGCAAAAACATTATGCCAAGTGCAAGCAACCAAAATCCCTTTATTAAACAAATGTTGAGTTTAAGTGTTTAACAAATTAAAACCTCTCTATAAAACATAATATTTCTTTTTGCCCAAAATGCCAGAACAAATGCAACTCAAGTTACTCAACCAAGATTTTATAAATTTTTAGCCCAAACAGCAAGATGACCTGAGTTGTGTTTGGCTTCACTTTATTTGCCAAATTTCATGGTGGAAAATAATGCACCAAGTACTGGGCCAAGTTCAAACGGGCTAAACTTCAGGCACGCGTGCAATTCAGAAAGAAAAAGAACAGAGAACTTTTGACACATTTTTTGACTTGTAACCAAGAAGGCTCTTTAAGATAATAATAATAATAATAATAATAATAATAATAATAAATTTGGCACACCAAGCCAAACGTCAGCCTAACTGTCAATATTTTCTTAAGCAGCCTGAAAAACAGTGACCAAGTGGTTTACCCATACATGAAACAGAGAAATGAACAATTTTAAAAAATATATATATAAGAAAGGAAAGCTGGAGGGATCTACCCTGCTCGACAATCCACCAGTAGAAAATATTCTAAAACCAAATGAAAAACCCAGACTCAATGTTTCCAGCAGACAAGAATTTCAGGAACTCATTGAGGCCTATATATTCCAGCCTCCAGTTTTTCCCATCTTACCGGGGAAAGGTTGAGGAGACCCTATTTTGTTCCAGATGAACCCAGGGCCTCGAACACTAATTAGTAAGCGCTGTTACACTCAAATACCACATCAAACAAATGACAATGCATTGTACCCTTCCTGACAAAGTCTTACTTAACCATTGAACTACCCATACCACAACATACATAGCCAAGGCAAAGATGTAGAGGCAATGTCTCGTTTCCCTCACCTCTGTACACATGCAACATTTATTTGGCAATACTTTCTTCTTTTAAGTTGTCTCACACTTTGAGGAACCTTTAGCGTTCCATATGCCTCCAAGGAAACAATTCAATGAAATATCTAATCAAATCCTAGCAATATGCCTTTGTGAAGCGAAGTCCCACATCGACTGGGTATCAAAGTAATATGAAGTATATAAGAATAGGGGCACCCTCATTTCAATAGATAACTTCTGGGGTTGAGTTCTACCCAAGGCCATGTGACATGATATTAGAGCGAGGGTATAGGAGGTTTTTGGAAAAGACTCTTTTGATTGATTACCAAATTGCTTGTGCATGCACCTTGTTTCGCTACGATCCCAATGTTATGGATCCTTTGTTTACCTATCCAAGCGCAAGTCAGGGGTAGCATGTGTGGGGATTGTTAGAACTTGTCCCACATTGGTTAATTATAACCTCCAAAACTAGTATGTGAGCTTGGCCAGCCTCTCCATTTATTGCCAATTGATTTTGAGTTGAATGCTTTAGGATGGTATCAAAACTAGGTACCAAAGATGGGTAGGGTATGTGCCTCTGGCCTGCACCCAGCACGTGAGGAAGGTGTGAAGTGAAGTCCCACATCGCCTAAGGTGAGATCATCCTCACTTCAATAGCTAGCTTTTGGAATTGAGTTCTACCGTGTAACATGTTAGATAGCTTGATATACAAAATTTAGCCCATTTCCTAACAACTTAAGCTTTTGGAATAATTGGTAACTTAATATGGTATCAGAGCTAGGTTACAACAAGTCTCTCTATTTGCATTTGTTCCCCCATTTGCATTCTTTTGCAAAAATAAATGAAATTTGGATCTCCACGTGCAAGATGGGGTTGGACCTGAGGGAAGGCATTAGATAGCTTGATATACATTGTTGGGTCCATTTTCTAATACCTGCTGTGTTTGGTTTGGTATTTGAAAAGTTTTTTGAAAAATAGTAGGGGTAATAAGTGAAGAGAGATAGAGAGAGAAATGTTGGAAGTAGGGAGGATCTAGGGAGAATTTTTTGAAAAATGCTTTTTGAAAAGGGAAGAGAACAAGGCATAATAAGCGTTTAGGAAAATTGGTAACTTAACAGCCTTCACTAGAAACTCAATCACCAACTTGGAATGGAGAAATTTGTTCCACAATATTTGCTTTCTATAGAGACAAACTTAAGACCTTAAGTAGAATACATGACCACAACATGAAGGTATGCTCCATTGACCCTTGCTTTAACTGCTTTGAAGAGAGCCTTCACTTTACCCATAAGAATCACTTCAAATATCATTTCACATATGCCCACCAGATCAAATGGCAACGAGTTGGATATAGTGAATGACACAAAACCGCATATTTTTCCAATTGTACCTAACGTAGACATGTCTATTCTCAATTGTAATGAGTCACCAACAATTCAAGCACCAATGCTCTTTCAAATTTCACCTTCCTCTTAACCACTGTGAGAAACTTCATATCCAGACTGACCAGAAACCATATCCATGCACTTGTCCGGTTGTCCCAAAGGCAGTAATTAAACACACCACTCATGAAAACTACTGGCTTTTTTGACACACTTTCTTTGCAATCTGTTGATATAACAATTTTAGTTCCTGGGAATGCAATTCATTGGATCAGCTATAGAACTTTGACAGAAATCCGTGGTTATAAAAAGGCTATATCTAGTCAAATTGTTGCTACAATACCATTTCATTTCCCCTTTTCTTGTTTAGCTTTGTTGGCCTTATGGGTACTACTTCTACTAGTGTTTTCTGCTTTAATTAAGGTTGAATTGATTTAAATCCTGAAAGTTCAACAGGTTATGAACATTTGTTACCATGCTTCTCCGAATACAGTTGGGAGCTTCTCAGTACATAAATCCCATTTAATGAATATGTCAGGTCCAAATCATAAAACTTATCATTCAAAGCTTATTTCATTATTTCATAGCTAAATATGCAATATCGTATGTTACTGAATTAGAAGTCCCAATACCAACCAACTCTGGTTAGCTCAGTTGGCTACCCTTGTACGCTTCTATAGGTGAGGTCAGGGGGTCAATCCATGCCAAAAGCAAAGATTGATTATTTCTTCCCCTGAATGGGGGTTATTTGTCTAGGTAATAGTTCAAATTGTTCCCTTAATGGCCTATCAATTTAGCTTAGTATGATTGTGGTCTTACACCCCTTTTGATGTAATTCAGATACTTGTATCTTTCAAACGCTTGTAAACAGAAAAAAGAAGTCCTAATTCCTCTTTCAAACTAATAATTAAGAATAATAAAAATGCTTCGCATAACAGCTCGATCATACTAAAGAAAACAACTATAAATAGAAGGAAACAGGATTCGTAACTTAAGATTATAAATCCACAGGCCGAAACAAAATACCTTGAGATCATCTTCAATCCTGGAAACTTGAACATGAATTGCATCTACAATCTCCTTGAGCGGCGACATAGTCGGGTACTTCGCCTCATCCCAAACAAACCTACAACAACACCCAAATAAAAAACACACAAGCAACTTACACGCAATTCTCCGCATCTATAATCCAAATTCCCAGATTGCAATCGCGCAGACGGCATTACCTAGTCAAGTACGAATCGACCGGGATCCCATCGACCGTCAACGAACTACTGACCACGCCCGAAACCCTCTCCAACTCCTCGATCTGGCGCCGTATCTTGTGAGACACCCCTTCTACAAACGCATTCGACTGCCCATCACATCGGATTACACAAATCTCAGCACAATCGAATCGAATTGAATACAAAACATCGAATTTTCGTCGAATTCCGAAAAATTCTCACCTTGTAGAGGTCGTCGCTGAGGGCCAGAAGGGAATCCAAGGTTCCGACGCGGAGATTCGGGATATTGAACTGCGAATCACGTCAAAGTTAGAAACTTTTCCGAATGAATTGTATACCCAGAGAGAGAGAGAGAGAGAGAGAGAGAGAGAGAGAGCGAGAGCGTACCCTGTAGAGAGAGGTGTCGAAGGAGTGTTTGGAGATGGATTCTTGCAAGCGGCTCCAGAGGGAAGAGGCGGAGTTTTGGACGGGGAGAGAGGCCACCCAATACCTCGACGCCATTGTTGTGTTGGTTGTTGGTGGAGCTTCCTTCGAATTTGGGATGATTGCTATTCGGGTATATACACTGATGAAGGCCCTAAAAAAGGGTGATTTGATTTGATTTGTACTACTCCTACATGATAAAGTTGTTTTTACGGACAGACGGACAGAGAAAGACGATGAGGAATGGTGAGATCGGGGTTTCACTTTTCACACCAATACATCAATGCTGCAAACACCCCCTTGAAAAACAACACCAAACACAATCGTTAGACGTAGGAATGGCAACGGGGACGAGGCGGGTTTTTGCATACCCGACTCTGATCCGAAAATTATTACACGGCTCCGATCCCGCCCGGGTATTTTTGGATACTCCGTTCCCGCCCGATCCGTAAGAAATTAAAAAAACTATTAACATAAAATGAAATAATTATAAATAAAGGGATATTTTAGTATAATGGTGAAATATAAAGGTAAGATTAAAAGGTTTTTTTTAGTAAAATGATAAAAATATTAGGGTTAAAAAATAAAAAAATTAGTATAATGATAATTAGATTAGTAATAAAAGTATAATTTTATATATAAATACAACTCGGGCGGGTAATATAAGGACATGTATGTCGGGGCGGGGTACTTTCACCCTGAACCCTACCCGAACCCGGCCGGGTTTTAGAAATTTTACCTCGACCCCGACCCTATACCCGAAAATGAGGTGAAAATCCCGCCCCGTTCGGGGCGGGGCAGGTGCAATTGGCATGCCTAGTTAGATGCACATACTCAAATACATCTAATATTTTCGGAAATAATTATGTTTAAAAGTTGTGTTCCAAGACTTTTTGTTTGCGAAAATTAATTAAAACACTAAAGCCGAAAAAATATTTCGAGATTATTTTCTTTAAAGATCTTATTTTCAAACTATTTAAATCACTCATATAATTTTTTTTTTGGAATGACAACGAGGCAGAGCGAAGTGATGAAACAATCGGGGCGGGGCGCAGTTGGACTTGTAGCCTCGCGCCGCCGTACCGTTCGACATCAGGTGGAGTTGGATCGAAGAAATGGAAGATGCATTGAAATTGAGGAATAATCAGGTCCTATTCACCGTGATAAATATTGATAGATGATGAGAAGTTATTAAAGTATAAAAAAAGAAGAATAAAGAAATGATATACCGTAGTAATTTATAATTTTGAATTTGAATGTTTTTATATTTAAGCAAATGAAATGAAGATAGATACATAAACATAGGAAGTTGTTTCTTTAAACCAAAGACATAGATAACTGTATAATAAAAAAAGATTGCACAAAACCTCATAGATGATAGCAAATTTTTACCTATAATCAAACAATTCGAAAGAATAATATCTTGAATAGTAAATATAAATATCCTAGCTATTTTATAAACTAGTTACTTTATTTAGTTACTTTATACAAAATAATTAAATAACTACAAGAGAAATTAATATGGACTGATGAAAAAAAAAATGTTTTTTCTCAAAACAATACATAGTTTTAGGGGGTCAACTCGATTCATTTTCAAGATGAGATGTTAAAGTGATACCGAGTTATAGTTAAGGGAGAGTTTGAATAAGCCTCTTTAGTTACTGGACAGCGAGAACATCAAGAAATGGATTTGTTGGAACGCAGACTCATTACCGAGTGTAGTAAGTAATTGTTGCGGCCATTCTCATATCAATAAGACCTGCAAACACACAAACATTAGTTACTGGACAGTGAGAACATCAAGAAAATAGATTTGTTTGTTGGAACGCAGACTCATTACCGGGTGTAGTAAGTAATCGCTGCGGCTATTCTCATATCAATAAGACCCGCAAACACACAAACATTTATACACACATTCATAATATATATGGGTCCCACTTACATTGGACACACAAACACTTACACATATTAACTCACAATATGAATGGGTTCCACACACACTGGACCCATATGGTTGTAGCATTGTTGTTCTCGTATACCTCACCGGTGTATATGAATTCTGACCCATGTTAGTATCCATTTATATCTGTGAATTTGTGTACGTTTTGAAAGTCCATTTGCAAATCATCTGTGTTTTTGTTTTGTTGTATGTGGGGGATTATATTATTATCGGCATTACTTACTCGGGATTTCGTAATGCTATAAGTACCGATGGGGTGTAGGGATTTTGTACCGATCGGTTGCGCCGGGCTGTCTCCAACCACCGGACGGCCGATCCAAGCTATCCAAAAATTCGAAAAAAAAAACCCGAGGGGGTCCTCTCAAGAATTAACGGCATCCAAGGTGCGTAGGGTGTTTGATCCGAACACCTCTTTTTCATGTATATACACGTATATACGAAAAAGGGGTGCTACAAATCAAGCACACTACACACCTCGGATGCCGTTAATTCCCGCGCACGGCCCCTCATTTTTTTTTTTTTTAGAATTTTTGGACGGCTCGGATCGGCCGTCTGGTGGCCGGAGACAACCCGGCGCGGCCGGTCGGTACGAAATCCCTACACCCCATCGGTACCTCAATCATTTTCGTTACTTAACAAAGCTCCAAATTTAATAAAGGAGTGAAAGACAAAAGCAATTAATGAGCGAATTACACGTGGCATCAATAATAACTAGATGAAGTGCCGGCCGCGAAGGGGCATCGTCTCAGCATCTCCACCCCCACCCCGTGCAAGAAATTTCAGGCGAGCAGAACACAAATGTACCAGAGTTGCTCACCATGTGCACACGAGGAAGTTTGCAAATTGGCGTAGTTATTTCCCAGCAAACAGCTACTTAATTAATTATAGAGCCAAACGCATTCGACTGGATGAGCACACGGGAGGTCCAGCGGCCAGGAAAGAAACTTACCCAAATCACCCACGTCGCGAGCAACATGGCCGGCCACCAGTCATTGGATGGGCGTGCACGTCGGGGTGATTATGTCATGTCTTGTCAACCAATCAGCGAGGAAGCCTGCGGAAGGACAGTATTTCCAAATTCCCTGTTGCGCGGGCTGAACTACAGAATTTCCTAATTCCCTCAACATAACAAGGTTAGCTGTCAGGTAACCCATAACGTTTTCCTCTCCATCTTTTTTCTATAACTACCAACAGCTAACTGGGCAAGAGAAAAAGATCTGAATCCAACTTTCCTTGAATCAATTCATTGTCTTTCCCCACCAGTTCTCCATGCTTGGCTTAGCTCTGCTCGTCCAAAGTTCATTGCTCCATTGCTAACTTAGCCATCGGATGGCGTACTGTACTTTTCTGATTGGTTCTCTCTCTTGCAGAAGATACATGCGGCATTGAGAAGATGACATGAACATCAAGAATCTAGGGCCAATTGGGGTATTAATCCTTTAACAAGTGACATCATCAAGATTAAGCCCGCTACATTGTACTAATAGAAGTAGACTAAGAGATTAGGTTGTTTTGGGTTTCAACAAAGATGAAGTAGCCGAAAGGGGAATTGGGTAGGTTCTCAATTCCTTTTGTTCTTTGCAGCAACAAAATACGGACCCATTAGGATATCTCAACGACGACAATAAAATCTTCGCACAAGCACTCTCGTGGATATTAGTTATTCATGTTGTGATCGGAAAGAGGCAAAAAATGATATCGGGGGTGATGCGGGATGAATATGTTATTGTCGTGCAAATCTCATTAGATAACTCAAAGAATGAGTGTTCGACCAGTCTTATTACGTACAAACGTATTGACCCGTATACTCTCAGATAGGCGGTGGGAGTAGGACTAATCTTTTGTCTATAGTTGATTGTTTTGGACTTTTTATTTGTTAAGCCCTCTAAAACGTATGTCATGATGTTTTTGGTCGTTATTTTGGGTAACGAGAAATGGTTGGGCTCTGTCTGACCGAAATTTTACCGTGTTTGCTTCGTCGTGTAATGATGCAAAGTTCGAATGGATTAGGTTTACAAGCTCTAAGTGGTGGGGACTTTCGCCTATGTTACATGGATCCTTCATTTTGGCTCAAGTACCCGTGGCGATGTGTCCAACACCTGTATCCTTTTGGACACTCGGATCATCTACTTGTTAAGATACTTACAGAAAAGGAACATCATAACGGAATTCCTCCACGGAGTTTGGATTTCGTGGTCCCTTTTCGTTCTTTTAGTGAGTCATAGTTTGTTGAATTAAATGATCCTCCTTAATAGCTAGAAAAAAGATAATTCAAGTATTTTACATAGACATGAAATAGGGAAATAGCAAAAACATAATTTTCTTAACCCTTTCTAGTTTAAATACATTTGTAAACATAGTTTACAATACATAATCTGAGAAAATTATGCAATATATGATACAAACAAGAGTTCAGGACGTGTCCCCGTACCCGTACCCAAGTTGGGGACACATATCCACGTATCTTTAGATTTAAGTTTAGAAAGGTCCGACGCTTGGATTTGCACCTGCACCCGATACTCGCACCCGAGTCCATGTAACACAGACTTTCGCGATGTAACACTACGATTTCCCGGTGACACAGACTCCAAATGGGTAGGTTTTTTCTGCAATCAAGACTTCCATTCTCTGCTGATGTTTGCAGATGACTACATTCAAATGACTTTTAGAGAGAATATTCATTGTCCATCTATAAGATAACATGGGCTCTTTTACTTTTTTGACTTTGTTGAGTGAATCCAACATGTAGAACAGCTGAGAGATCCCAAAGCAGGAGAATTTGGAAGCTTGCGCGCATGTCATTTAATTTTAATCTTTGCGAAGCTGTGGCTACGTTGGAACATGCAGGTGAGCCTGCTAGTTTTGTCTCTTAACAATCATTTTCTAGCGTCGGATGCTCATATCGTCATCCAAATACATGCATTAAGGGAGTGATTTGAATTAGCATACATATAGGTGAAAACTACAGTAATATGTGAAGCTTGCTAGTGCTGTGTGACTGTATCTTTGATGAACAGATGACTTAATCGATAAGTCGAGTATTTTTATTCTTTCTCTTCGCTTAAATATAATAAGATCACGATCAAGCTCTTAAAAGACTTTCTTATGGATCTTGCTTGATAAGAGTAATGTTTATACTTTTGATCAGTAGAAGGTGAAAGAATTAAGTTTATCAGATACATGGATCTATCCATGTCCTAGCTGGAGAGTCCCCCCGGACACGGAAAGATTGGATCGATGATAGCTGTTTGATCATGTGGCATGCATGTTTTCCATTTTGTAGGAACCGCAAAGTGAAAAATAAGATTATTTGCTTGCTTGGACAAGTACTTTCTCTAGTTCTCTCGGAAACACCATCCAATTCTCCAAGACAGTTCAGCTGCTGTGCCGTTAGTTGGCAATTCAGGAAGCACGTTTCGCCTTCTAATTCTTAAAGAGGATCTGTAAAAGCACTCGACAAAGTTGCAGAATTGTACCATATATGTATGTATGTATGTATATAGTTAGCTTCTTGTAAAGACGCCCTTAATTTAATTAAGTTGCGGACGTCCCCTCTTGTCCTCTTTCCCGTCCAAATTTCGATGATCCGAGCCGCTTGTTCAGAACGTGATTTTAAGGGTACCCACGAGAAATCGGCAAAAAAAATGATCGGGAAGGGCTTCATCAGAACAGTTTTTTATTGAACGGTTCAATAAAAAACTGCTCAAATAAAGCCCTTTCCGGTATTTTTTTTTGGCCGATTTCTCGCGGTTACCCTTAAAATTATGTTATAAACACATTGAGCGGTTCGGATCATCGAAATTCGATCGGGAAAGGGGAGGTGCGGACGGTCCTGACCGTAAGAGGTGTAGACTTGATTGGGATGGAGGATAAAAATAATCGGGGCGGGAATGTAGGATAAAAATAAATCCCCGGTGGGGATCGGGGCGGGGATGGGGAGGGATTTGGGTTCGGGGATCGGAGATAGTGGTATCCACCCCCGACCCTCCCCATTGCCATCCCTAGTTTTGCCTAAACTTTTACCAAGTTAGTTGATCCTCCATGTAGCCTTTGGAGCACAATCAAATCCTGGACATGGTCTAACATTAACAAGTTAGATTATCCTTCAAACTGGGATTTTGACATGAATGCAATGGAAGTGCTCTGCAAAAGACAACAATGGCGGCCAGTTTATTCAAATTTCAACTTCTACAAAGCGTCGATAGTCAAACATGATCACCTTCTGTTTCCCGGTCTACTATTTTTTTTTCATTCCGATTTGATGCATAGTACCACCCCAGACCCATGTCCTATAACGCGACTCGAATTTGAGATTGTTGGAGAAACAGGCCTTTTCATTTCGATTTGATGCAATATACCACTCCACCACCCATGTACTACAACGCGACTTGAATTTGAGATTATTGGAGAAACGAGGAATCAATCGCAGCCCGGCTGTGCAACTTGAACATTCCTTTCAACAGAAGTTGCGCTAATTGCATTTTAGAAATAAATGAATGAATTCCTTTAGCCAATAGGGAAAAAAAACCTATTACTCAGGAGGTTGTACTGCAACTGTTACATAGGAAGTGGTTTTAATCGGATATTTGGTTCTTGCAATAAAACTGGATTTGCTTCAACTTTCATTATCACAGCTCGTCCTCTTTTGTTAATGCTTATTTATGTTCTTAATCTGATTTTTTTAAAATATTCAGTGCATGTTTTTGTTTTTTTGTTTTTATTGCCAAAACGAATCCGAACAGTCAATGCTTTGACAAGGAGCGAAAAAAAATTAACCACCAACGAAAATAATTCCACGAAGAAGATGTAGAAAGCCTATTGATTCAACCGTTATAAATGACATTGATTTGTAAACTTGCAAAAACGATACAAAAAAACACCCTGAACGGAAATAAATACTCCGTATTTGACAAGCACAATCACACGGAAGGGAAATTACAGCTGCATCTGTACATCGAGTCGACAAAATCCAACTGGTCACATCTATAGAGCACCAGACCCAGGAAATACAATTACTAAGGCAAAATGAACTCACAAAGCTCTTTCCAGAGACTTGAGAAAACTTCTTCAATCATCATCTCATATCGTCTTTACTCCAACTTGACTCTACCTTCCTCCAGTAACAGTTTCTTTGGTTCAGCTGGGAAATATTTTATGCCCACAAGGTCCCCAACTCTGCTTATAACCTAGTAAGAGGAACATTCCGTGCAAAGAATAAGCTACGTGCAGAAAAACCAATTGTTCGGTCCTGAACTTACAAAAAAACACCCTCCTTGCACCTTCAGGGGCAGTATCATCTAAAAGTAAGGTGAGTAGACTAGGTAGTATGATTATAGATAAAACTGGAGTCAACAAATAAATGTCTCAAAGTAATGCAAGATTTTGTGATAAAAAAAAGCCCTACCATGCAAAGAACATTCAAAGCTCTAGAAGAATAAATAAGCGCAAGTGCTTAATTTGTTTCGGTAGATCATGTTGCCCCCAGAAAACATTTTCTGAACGGAAACAGCTTCTTGTGTTTGGTTACAACCTTGAAAATGCTGGTGCTAGTATGGTAGTGACGCTGGGTGTGTGGCAGGCTGGCGGCACTGTGGTGGGTGTCGAGTGTCAGCCATGGGTGTTAGCTGTAGGGGAGTGGTAGTGGTGGGGGTGTGGTACTAGTGCTGACATGAAAAACAATTTCTGTAAAATCAACTCATTTTTTGGGTAACGACAAATAGAGTGTTAAAATCAACTTCTGTTTTACGTCGCAAATACAAAAGTTATTTTCTGCAAATTGTTTTTCACCACAACAAATAGAGTGTTAATGTTGTTCCTAATGCACACTTCCAAGATAGGTTCAGATTACACTCTCAATCTCATTGTTTCCTACTTACCTAAGGTTTAACTGAGAGAGGGACAAGTGTTGGATTTAATGCAAAAGATATTCAGAAAATAGGGACTAATCAGATGATAATCCATGGACAGATAATCACCTCCAAGCCTTTGAGCAGGTCTTCCCTGGTGTGAGAAGCAGAAATGCAAATACGTGCCCTAGCCAGAAGAAGAGGGGTAGCTGGAAATGCAACCGTCACGACAGCAAGCTGCATCCACATTCTCCGATGAGAATCATAATACATTGAGGGAAAAATTATGTCTAAGGCATAAAAAGTAAGTGCCATCCAGAATAATTCGAAACCTGGCCAGCTGTGTCACCAAGAAAATGGCTTTTGCAAGAGCAACGCACAATCATCTAAAGCATTTAAAGATGTGCATTTGCTTCTGTAAAAGCCACTCTTGCTTTGGCAACAGAAGAAACAAGAATTCTGCTGTACCAGAAGCACTTTCAAAGCCCCTTTGAATGGTGAGAAAGGAATGGACTATGGGCTCACACCAAATCTCACTAATTTTAGTTGAGGAATGGTGAGAAACAAAATTGGATTCTCATTTCGTTTCTTTTATCCCCAAACCTCTTCATCCAGAGGGGCTGTTAAACCCTCATAAAATTAAGCAGAAATGGTACGCAAGGACTCTTTCAACATTAACTCACATTCTGTCTCAGACACTCCCGTGAAAAAGCAGGAATTTTTGCTGGATTGTAGAGCATGATAGGCATTACAGGAGAATCGTTATCACCTAGAACCTCAAAACCCATCTTCTGCAGTTCTGACCTAAAAAAGTTGCTGTTCTCCCGGATCCGTGCAAGTTTTTGAGCCCCTATTGACACACACACACAAAGTTGCCCAGTCAATTTATATGCTGTACTGGATGCATCGTAAAAGTTATGCAGTGGACGGGGACATAAGTGTTTGCACCTCTGCTAGAACCATCCTCCCCAAGAATAACCTTTATTGAAGAAATAATTTGTTGTGCAGCTGGAGGTGATATTGATGTGGCATAAAGATGAGCAGGACAAGTATGCTTCAAAAATTGAATAAGTTCCTGAAACATCAAAAACTAGAATTGAAAGACAAATATTTGTAGCACAATAAGTCTGAAGAAACACAGAAAATGGCTGTTAAACAAAAATGTACAGGAGGTAAAATGGAACATTGGATGATCATGATTCGATGAATGGTGAGGTGCAGCTATCACCCGCATCACCCTGGTACCATAGAATCAGGATAAATGTTGAATGCAAGAACAAAAGTGTACTTTGGAATGAAGCCAAAGGCTTTGAATATATGACAATTAAAAGGTAAAAGAATTTATCCTTAACCAATTATAAACCTGCAAGGTCATACAAAGGCTCAGGCAAGCTGTCATTTGACTCATTTGTGTATGAGGCAGCCAAATTTAGGATTAAAATACGCACAACTCTGGCAAATCAAGAAGATTTATAGAAATCAACGGTTGACCCTAGAGGCCTGGAACCAAGTAACAATAAATGTGGATCTTTTGGCAGAACTTCAACATGTTAAATCCAAAAGAAAGTTGGGAAGGTGTATCAATTTAAAAAAAAACTGCCGCTTCAAAAACTATAAGCCTTCCTGCTCAAAATAATAGGTAATTTTCTTCCTTGATCCTCAATATGAGTTTAGTTCTACTTCTCGCAATAGCTTCTCATTCGCACTCATACAATGTACCATTTAAAATGTCTACAAACAGATTATTAAGGATCTTCCTGTCTATAATACTTAGAATCACATGCAATAAGATCTCTAAATTCAGTTAAGTAGCAGCTTTCCGACTATGGGTGTGACAACCTCCAAACGCCACTCTTCCCCCCCAAGGCCCCAACTCACAATTAGCAGTCATATTACTACCTTTAAATCCCACAAAAGAAAATTAATAACAAGTGTGTTGAGCACAAAAGAGAGAGAGAGAGAGAGAGAGAGGCAATAACAAGTGTTTCCAGATGCTGTTAGAAATAAGTACGCCGCATTCACACAAAAAATTCTGTAAGTAGACCTCAGAAAGGGTGCCATATGAATCAAACCTTGGATCCAGCTATATAGCCACCACAAGACCCAAATGACTTGGTGAAAGTTCCCATCATTATATCCACATCAGCGGTATCCACTCCTAAAAGCTCACAGACTCCCCTTCCTGATTTCCCAACAGCTCCAATGCTATGAGCCTCGTCCAAATAAACATATGCCTGTAACAAGTTCATGCTCATGATTATGAACGGGAAATATACATCACATCACATCTTCTTAATTCTGTTGACTACGAATTTACTTATAAAACTCTCAAAAGTCATTTGGAGGGATGAATGGGAGAACAAGCAAAAGTAAGAACCTTAGGAATATCATAAAATAAAGATGCAGACAAAGAAATATTTTCTACTGAAAATCAGCACATAGGATGGGAGAAAGAAAAACGAAATAGGTTATGCATATATATCGTCAGCTAGCAAAAACTACCAGAAAGTAAAATAAAAAATAGAAATCATAACAAAAAAGGAGAAGAAATATATTGATAACAAAGTTATTAGAGTCGCATATTACAACCAAAACCGGTTTCAAGACCATACGGGTCAAATCAAGCTCCAATCAAGCAAAAGTACGAATGAGTCAATATTCCACCTTGTATTTCTTGCATATAGCAACGATCTCCGGAAGTTTGCAGAGTTCACCTTCCATGCTGTATATCCCCTCCACAATAACAAAAATCTTCTTCCATGGTCTATGTGTCCTAGGCTGTCCCTCAGCAATTTGTTCTCTCAAAACTCTCTCCAGGTGGGAAGGTGCTACAAGGTAAAAATAATACCAATATCATAATAAACATCAGAAATCTAATGTGGCTTGCATAGATGTAATCTCTCAAGAACACATCACCCTACACAAACTTACTGTTGTGTTGGAAAACTCGAATGGTAGCTCCTGATCCACGTGCACCATTCACAATAGAGTTGTGGTTCAAAGAGTCACTGATTATCAATCCTCCCTGTACATGACTATAATCAGTTACACATATTAATACGAAATCAAAACCAATGATACAAGTTATACGTGATCATCAATGACAAATGGCCCTTGTGGAAGCGACTGTCCATACCTTCCCCATCAAGACGGGAAGGACCGCAGAGTTTGTCACGTAGCCCATGCCAAAGACTATAGCTGCTGGCTTCCCGACAAATTTTGCCACATTCTCCTCCAGTTCAGTATGTAGTATTGTGGTGCCTGGTTGCATAATTGCATAAGAGGAGACCAAATTCATATATTGAGTATCATGCAAGATTGTATGCATACCTCCATCAACACGAGCACTACATGTGCTTGGTGAAAACCTCTTCAATGTTTCAATCGCACGTGGGGTACAGTATTCATCTGCTGCAGCAAACCCGAGGTAGTTGTACGATCCCAAATTTAGGCACTTACTTATCTTTGTGGTTCTCCTGCATTGATTCAACCAAACGAGATTGAAATCCAGCCATTAGTTTGGAAACCTTGCTTTAACATTCACTAGTGGCCCATGCAATCTGTGATGCCATTTATTATTAGAAGACCAAAGCCATTTGCACAGAAAATGGAAACAGGACAAGATTCAGTAGTAGAAGGAAAACGAGCATATGAAAAAAGTTCAACCAAATGTGATGATGAAACTGTGAAAATCTACCAAATACCCTAACACTCACTTCAAGGTCTTATTGTTGTCGTTTGAGACACGCTCAACCACATCGATCCAAGCATCAGGAGCACTTGATATTGGTCTTCCAAAACAATCCTGCATAGGGATTAACAGCATATTGTGAAACCCAAAATAAAGCTTTAACACCCAAAATAAAGCTTTTACACAACGCATCGAGCAAATGGGAGCTAAAGCTCCAAAAAAATTCGATATTTGCTCAACGCGGTACAAAATCTGAAGCCCACAGCTAAGTTGAATGTTACATATCTATTTTATTAAAATTATTTTTGTTTATTTTCATTAAATGTTAGAAGTAGTGGTAGGAGATATGGTTAGTTGGATAGGTTAGTGGTCCTACTTTATAGGGTAGTGAGTTAGTGGAATATTGTCCTTGATAGTGTGTAAACATAACATATGTATATCAATTCAAGGGGAGTTGAATATTAATCAAAGTCTTCTATTGTGAAGTACAAAGGCCCCGTTCTCCTCAATTTGAGCCAATTCCTTGAAGTGCGACTTTTCTCTCCCTTTCTTCGAACATTTTGCCTCAACTAATCCCTCGGGTACATGCAGCCCCCCGTCCCACATGTACCAGGTAATTACCGGGCCTAAGCCCTGGGGGTAATCTCAAGGGCTTCAAATTTTTTACTTACAGTACATTACGAAAAAGTTGTATCACTGAAGTCAAATTTAGGTGGTACAAATATGTAGGTGAGGTTGCGATCAAAGGTTTGTCCCAACATTTAAAGGTACATGTACATCAATAAAAAGTTTTTTACAAGTACGCTTGGTAACAAGCAATTCTCATGAACATATTAATTGCCCATTTCAAAATCTAATTCCATTTGTCCAATCACAAAACACATTACTTAAAACTAACATAGGCAACTCAGATTTCATACTAATCACAATCCATAAAGCCTAGCAGAACTCGATCAAATCGTAAACAACCACAGATAAATTCAGCTGAGACATTTAAAAAAATATTGCCTTTGTTTGGTTGTTAGTTTTGAAATAAATTTTTGAGATAAAAATGCTTTATAGGGGTTTCCGTATTTTTTTGTCTCAAGTCAAATTTTATTTTTAACATTTTAACGAATTTTCTTAACAGAGGTACGCTATATACAGTGATATATACATCTAAAATGTAAAAGCAAAATCGAAAATGTTAAAAAAATCACTAAAGACGAAAAACACAAATGACGAAGCAGTCTAACTTTTTTGGAAATACTCCATCCGTCCGGATTTAATAGTCATTTTATGGAGTTTATGCCATTTTTCAATCAATTATATCTTTCAATTTATAATGTTTAACGTGATTTCGAAAACATTGTATTATAGAACTAATCGAGATCTGATAGATATGAAATTTATTACGGATTCAAAAATAAAACCTGTTTTTTAGCCGGTTAGAATAGAACTAAGAACAATTAAATCCGGACGAAGGGAGTAAGATTTTAGCATAATCCGAAAAGAGGTGCAATTTTCGGATCAGGAAATCAAACAATTACGCGCGTACGTACTTCACTTTCTGAACAGAAAACTGCAGAGACTTTTCGCGGTGCACAAGCAAGACAGAGGGAGTGGTCAAATTTACCTGAATACGGAGATACAGCCGCCTCGTGTAGAAATCCTCGAGCCCCAAGCAGATCGGCGCGTAACCCTAAGGAAAAACAAAAACAAAAACACATCCTTCCAAGTTAAACCGAAAACACGAACACAATAACTGTACGTAGAGGGAAATGACGGGGGACCTGAAGGTTGCTGGCCTTCCACCAATCGATGATTTTGCGGAAGAAGTCGCGCAGCTGGCCGAAGGCGAAGAGGAGGCCGTAGCTGAAGTAGGTGGTCAACGCGGTCAAATACGGAATCGTAATCATTCTTGTAGCAAGTTTTGCGATCGAATTGAGCTCGAAGGACGAGCAGATCTGAAGCGAAATTTGGATCCGAGACCTGTGATGAGAGAGCGAGGGGGGCGGCGGGGAGGAGAGAGAGAGAGAGAGGATTGGGTTTGACCCTCCGGCCACCAATCCTCTGAACTCGGTTTTTTATTAGCGTTTTTATTTAGTATCAGTGTTTGAATTTTTCTTTGTTTGGGATCCGAAGAATGTTCTTCGGGTGCCAGAAATTTCCCTTGGTTTTGCTTTGTTGTTTGTAATGAAAATCATTTCTATGGGACCGACAACATGTGCACCGATGGTACACACAGATCGACTCGTTAAGTTTAGAAAATCTTGTTTACAGAGCAGCTGTAAATAAAATGTTTATGAAGCTCAATTTCCGTCGTCAAAAAGTATTTTGAATGGTTCAGATTTTAAAAAAATTATTCGCGCGAATAGTTTTTTAAAATCTGGACCATCCATTATCGAAACGGACGGCTAAGATAGGCTGTTTGCAGCTGTTTTGGAAATAAGTTGCTCTCTTTGCAAAATAGATCCAAGTCGTTCATTAATTTTAAAATACTTTTTAGAATGACCACATAGGAAATCAGATCAGTTGGATCGATAGAAGAAAGTGCTTGATCCAATTTATCAATTTTTCATTCAAAATACGGCCAACTATGTATCAAAATGGAAGGAGAGATTGCCTATGGATGGATGAATGTCGAAGATCTCGAACGAAGCCCCTGCCCTTGGTCTTTTGGAGAGAAGATATCCTTGACTGAATCCACGATCTTGTATTCTGAATGAAAAATTGATACATTAAATTAAGTACTTGTAGTAACGTAGTTATTCGATTGAGCTAAATTTTTGTTGGACCACTCAAAAAGAAGTTTTTAAAATTAAAGAAGAGTTTTGATTATTAATTTTTTTTAATGGCAGTTTTGATTATTTATACGAGACTCAAGAGTAGGCGCTGTGCGACGATACGTAAACTCGTCGGTTACCATAGGATTTTCATTGGGAAAATGACGGCTCAGGACGTGTTTTGATAATTAATACCCGTCAAGAATAAGCTAAGAACATTTGTTAATGCTAAAAATGTCATTGGCAGGTATTAATTATAAAAAAAAATTTCCGTAGCCATCATTTTCCCATTTTCGTTTGTAATAATGAAGTGGGCCATGGGGTCGTAAACTTATTGGGCCAATGGAATGGGTCGGAGATGCCTTCATTGCTTGCATAGGACAAAAGTGTGAGTTTCAGAGTTTTGGCTGGTTGGTGTTATCCTAATTGGGGCCGGAGCGCAAACATGAAAACTTCTTCTAAAAATCTTACAAATAATTAGAATTCGTGAGTGCAAGAACTAAGAGCACGAACGCAAACGCAAAGCGAGAATTGAAAATAAGAGCGAAGACCATTTTGAAGGGTTACGTGACTAGAAGCGAAGACCTTTTTTGAAGGGTTACAGGACCAATGTATTATCCAATTTCTTAGCACATGTACTGTGCCAAAATAAACAGGCAAGTTAGGCAACAATACCTTCTTCTTCTTTTTTATTGATAACTCAAGTGTTCGTGCAATACCATCCCGTGAGACTAAAAAGACTACATTACCTGTGACTATTAGCAATATGACACAATTGCCTCTAATTTAGATTAGGAACCAGGACTTTTAATTTTAGGAACAATTCTCCTTGCCTCTTGGCTTAGGCACGACATTTTTCTTCTTTTTGTCTTATTTCAACTGAAAGTTTATTCAATGTGTTTATTAAAAAAGGGTTATAATTGAAAGCTAAATTACAGTGGCCTTATTTTTGCTTAAAAAAAGCTAATGAAAGATGTTTGTTAATAATTACAAATAATCACTTATTTAGCTTTCCAGCTTATTTGCATGCACTTTTAAACTTTGACGATCAACCAATAAGCGAGAAATTATTGTGCATATTTTTTCATAATTCAACTTGCACGCATATTGTGCACACGTAACACACATTGTGTGTGTATGTCAAATTTTGGACTTAAACCAACAGCCGAATTACTGTTCTTTAAGTTGGAGTTGAAACAAATTAAATGGAGAGAGAGGAAACCTAAAATATAGGTAAGAACTAATTAAGAAGCATACCTTTTTTGTCCGGGTTTTTGTATGGATCCTGAATGAAGGCGGATTTCTTCGGGAACAACACTTGAGCATCGAAAAGGGCTTCAAATTAGTTACTTTCACCTTATTTTGGGCCAGAGAGAGAGAGAGAGAGAAACTCATGAATGGAAAACGCAGTTGGACAATTCACGAATTTTTTTAGAGAGGAATTGAGTTTTTTGAAGGGAAAGTAATGTGAAGGAGGAGGAAGATCATCAGATCATGACAATGGGGGCTGGAACTTGGGTTGGTAGTCGGTAGATCATCAACGGAATTGCAGTCGTTGTCTGTCATGAGAAATGCATGGAGGAATTGTTTTGCTTTTTGGGTTTGGTAACTGATCAAGGAGGAGTGCATACGTGGGTGCATTTTGGGTTTGTTTACGAAGAGAGAGAGAGAGAGAGAGAGAGAGAGAGAGAGAGTGAATGGGAAGTGGGGAAGAGAGAGGGAGAGAGGGGAAACGTGGGAGAGTGTGGGGAGAGAGAAAATTATTCAATGCTCCTGGGCATCTTCTGACAATTTCCTTGTCCCTCCCTGTATAAAAAACATCTATGTAAGCACGATTATATGACCAATTATACATTAAATTTTTAATTTTATCACAAAAAGTTCTTTTAGAATCTAGTTTATCAATTAAATTAATTAATTCCAAGTTTTGAAAAGATGAATAAACAGGTTTATAGATAAAAAGCGAGAAAAATATTCCGAAGTAGGGCTATACTGACTGAAAAAATAGCATCTTGCCAAAATTCAGCCTAATCCAAAGAATTTTTTAAATACTTTTTGGAAATCTCGCCACGTTCTATCCGGTAGAAGATGAACATCTGCAAATAATGCGAAAAATACGGAAAATTCTTGCGTAGAATCAGGTTTCATGAGTTTCTCTTGAAAAACCGGATCAATTTCGGATTTACTATTATTTAGAACGTTTTCGAAACGATCTGACATTTTTTTTCAATTTTTCTAAATGATTATTCCAATTTTCGTTATTTTGGAAAAAATCAGGGTGACTCTCGTGTTATCTTAAATTTATCTTTCAACACACATCTTTCAGTATATAGAATGAGACTAATGTTACCGTGCATCGAACACATATCTAAAAAATATATTAAATTGCTTTTTTTATCAATTAGCGTTTGTGCTCGTTTTCCGTACATCGACCAGACACAAAAACTAGTCTAAGATAGAATAGATGTGTTTTTTTGGAAAAAATTGAGAATAGTTATATTTCTTTTTTACTCTTTCCATGGTTGAGGATAAAAACGAAAATTGACATTCTAATGCAAGCCAATCTGGTCCTAAACAAACATGGCATTAATAATTCAATCATCCAATTAATCCTATGTTAAACAAACATAGAGGCCAACGGGCTTATAGCCCAACGACACTTTCTCACTTCTTCTATATGAAAAATAAGGGTTCGATTCTCTCTAGGAACGGGAGTGTTTGGTGTGGTGGTTCATCCCCTATGGGCCTATTCCACCTGTATGCTACTTAGTGGTACCTGTTCAAAAAAACCTAATCAAGCTCTCCACAAACCAAACTAGATTGACTAATGATCAAACAAGCTCTAACCGAATTCTAAAATACTGGAACATAACATCAACTTACCCTAAAAGAGCCAAATTTTGAAGTATCGAGCAAACTTCAAAATACAAACAAATCCTATAAAACTAGCACGCAATCAAATTCCAAAGTGGCCGACAAGTTCCAGTCAGAAAATTTTTAATTCCAAAACATCTTCGAGGGATACTAGAAGACAACTAAAACCAAAAAATCCAAATGGCAAACCTAAGACGCCATAAGCAACCAACCGAATCGTCTTAGAAAAGATGCCACAAAACGCCCAAGGCGCTCAAACAAATTACCAAAATATCGGCAGTCCCGAAAAACACATCCAAGTGATTTATCTCCACAAATTCACAAGCCCGTACAAATTTTCAAAACTAAAAACCAAAGACATAAATTCACATCGAATAAACCAAAATTACCAAAACAAAGTTACCTTCTAAATTGATGAGATTCTCTACCAAGTCAGATAATCATCGAACACAGATGGTTGCATCATCCAACTCCAGAAGGATTCTCCTATCTCTAATGTCTCACAAGCCTAGCCAGTACCTATAAGAACATCTTCATAGTCAAACCCCAAAATTTCAATCCGCTCATGTGAACGGCAAACTAATGATGAACCCAAAAATGACAAACCGAGAATCTTCATCGCCAAGTTTCTCCACCAAATCAAACTTCTCCCAAATATCCAAAAATCATCAATAATCAACCAAAGCTAAGCAGCGGAACGAAACAGATGCCTAGGTCAGAACCTATAGCTCTGATACTAGTTTGTTGTGCAACAGGCCCCCGAAGGACCCAACTGCAACCGACGATCATTGATGGCTATGATGTTGGAAAAATTACTACACCAAATATATACAAAAATCAACGGATAAACCAAACCAAGCAAAGAAAATGAATAAGAGAGACCAAGATATACGTGGTTCGGCTTATGACTGTAAACCTACTCCACGGGCAAGCGAACGAGAGACGATTCCACTATGTGAAGAGAACGATGTTCTAAAGAGTTACAATGGTGATGAACAAACAAAGCCCTCACAAAGAAACTCTCACCAACCCCAAAATACAAGTTCTCTCACCAAATAAAAACTTGGTCCGGACTACGGATGCTGAGAAGTCCAAAATCGAGCCGAAAATTAACAATACCCTATCCTCATCCTCTTAGGAGTAGGCTAGACATCTATCAAGTGATCAAAAAACAAACATAAAGGATGGATTAAGAACCTCCTTACCATTCACAATCCTAATCTCACCTCTTTACAAATCCCATCAAATTTATCACAATTATCAAACGAGACCAATTTGTAACACATCAATATTATCTGCTACTTTGGTTTATTGGGCTAGAGGTCAAGTTATAAACATAACATTACCTACCACATAAATGCATCTATCAATGAGATATGTTAACCTTCTTCATGCATGGAACTATGGAAGAGAAGGTCTAGCATGAAAGATGAGAGCCCGTCAGGTTAGCCAAGAGATGACGCCTGAAACCCATTCAAGTCCTCTACACATTGAATATATGCATATATAACCCAAATAACTCTTCTCTTAGAGCCCTTTGGATGGATTTAGGCAAGTCATCCTTGGCTACCGAACAAGACTCTTAATCTTCATACAAGACCTATCTTCCCTCAACACTCATTGCTAGCTTTCTCTGTGCATTGCACTACAATTCTCGGGCTACATTTGCATGTATATATAGGCAATAAGTAGGAAGAGATTAGATTCCAATTCCCATGCTACTTAGCTCCCCCACATA
Organism: Rhododendron vialii; assembly: GCF_030253575.1. NCBI lineage: Eukaryota > Viridiplantae > Streptophyta > Magnoliopsida > Ericales > Ericaceae > Rhododendron > Rhododendron vialii. The sequence continues at coordinate 30,571,913 of NC_080564.1, read as the reverse complement.
CACCTTATCAGACTTCTTTTTTTTGTTTTTTTGATCGGCTACACCTTATCAAACTTCCAGAATCTATACATTCCTATAGGGCATTATTTAGATTTTCAGTTGGGAATTGATTTTGGCACTTTCCAAATTTATAACCACACACTCCAGGGGAGTTCCAAAATCAATTTCATATAGAGATTGATTTTGGCACTTCCCTTTGAAAGTGCGGTTATCAATTTGGGAAGTGCCAAAAACACTCCCCTTTTCGGTTATGTTTGTCTTTGGTGACTTAACAGATGAGTTTTCAGTCATCTTTAAAACCTTAATGAGAATAAGGGATTTGACTTCAATGTGGATTCTTACTAACAGATTTGAGATTTTAGTCATTTTTAGAAGTTGAAAAACAGCCTAAAATTTGATTTTGAAGAAGTTACGTTTGAGATGGTTTTGGGGTAAACTTGATTTTGAAGAAGTTGGGCTTGAGAATATATGTATAGCCATGTAGGCCACATCCCACTAAGGTTTTTGTATGTCATCTCTCATAATACATTACATTTAATAAGTGTGAAAAATAGATATTTATTTCAGTTAGTGGAACATACCCTTGATTTTTCAACTTTTAGCAAATAAGTTGAAAGGCATATCATCTGAGTTTTAAGTCTGTGAATTCTCTCAGTAGCAAATAAGTGGTTCTTTTTTCTCACTTTATTTATTTATTTTATAAATAGAGCTAGCTTACGCGCATTTCAATTAATTTTAGCAGACCATAAACTAATCGTCCACTAGCGGAGCCCCACCTAAAGCGCAAATGCTTTGTATGGAGCTTCAGACCTGTAAAATGAAACCACATCGTTCCCTTTCTTAGGGGTGTTTCCACTAACAAAAAACACTAAAAACTTAACGTATTTTACCATTTCGTTTCCACTAATAAAAAAGTTTTAGCATTTTAGCATTTCGTTTCCACTAACAAAAAAGTTATCAACAAAAACCTTTTTTGCTATAGTAACTCTACTCACAAACCCCATCACATTTTTTGCTACAATAACTCTACTCACAAACCTATCAACAACTTATTCACTACCGGAAACAACTTAACATTTCTCAACAATTTATTCACTACCGGAAACACCTAAAAACTTCTCAATCACAAATAAAAATCTACAAACTTTTTACTACCGGAAACACCCCTTTAAACCAAATATTCACAAGAGGGTTGACTTTCACAAGGATGAAGAATAATCAGAAAAGGGATTTTAGGATTTTGAAATAAGCTTAGAAATTTATTAGAACCTTAGAAGAGATCAGGATTGACTCACATCTTCTTATCAGCTCATTGTTCCAGAATTATATTCTCAATCCTTGTGGTTGTCGATGAATCAGCTAGCTTTCGACTTTGTTCTAGTTGACGTTCCTGTTTTAGAGACACTTGGTCGATGTCTGCAACTTGAGTAGTGTATTCAGTACTTATATTCCAAGCTTCTTCAGTTAAAAAGTAAGCATCCAAAACAAGACCCATGGCATCCATCATGTCCCATGTGGAACACTTAGTCATTTTTTTTTAATAACCGGATGTCTGGGCCAACTTGCGCGCACCTGGCCTCAACTAATTCCGGGGCCCTAAAGATAACGACAGAGTATGACCCCCAGTGGCTTCAAGGCTTGGAATGCTTGGCATCCGCAGGAATAGAACCTATAATTTCATAGAGGAGCACCCAGCCACTTGACCAAACCGGTCCCTTGGGGTTATACTTAGGCATTGTTTTGCTAAGCTTTTTGAACTTTTTGAGATCAAGTTTTATCTTTTTATTCAAAAAATTTGCATTTGTTAGTTTTGCGTCAAATTTTTGTTGATTATTGATTTGTCTTAATGAGAGGATCGGAAAAGGAAAAAGTGAAATTTTTTTCTTTTACCCAAATATTTTTGAAAATATCCATGATAAAGCCCCAAAAATCAACAAATGCGAATTTTTTTGAAGGACAAAACTCTAAAAAAAAAAACCTCAAAAAAGCTTGGCGGAGCAAGGCCTTAGGCTCCGTTTGTTTCGATGTAAATTTTTTTTTTCTTTCTGAAAACAAGCTTCAAACTTTTATTTTCCGGTATTTGGTTGGCACTTGAAAATATTTTCAGAAATTTACAAAATAGCGTAGAGAGAGGGGGGGCTTAAACGGTGGAAAGATTTGAGAAATGAGAATTGTAGTAAAATGCAGCAGGTTCATTTCGAAAAATAATTTACAGAAGATTTAAAGGTAAGTCATTTTCATCTAATTAATGGAAAATGTTCTACATGTAAAATATTTTTCTCATTTTTTACACAACCAAACACCGAAAAATAGATAAAACATTTTATTAAAAAATATTTTACGTCGAAACAAACGGAGCCTAAGATATTTGGAGAACTAACACAAGGAATTCTTCTCGCCCACAAACTTTAATTTGGTGGACAAAAGACAAATATATATATATAGAAATTCGCACCCACAAACTTGAAACCTTAGATCTGTCATAGAGTACTCCAAGAAATTATAATTTGATGTTATATCCCAATGTTTTTTTAAAATCAGGTGTCCGGTCCAATTTATACACACATCGACTAATTTCGATGGACCAATTTCACTACTCATTTGCAAGGGTTCTAATTAAATTCAAAGCAAAATTTTGTATGGCTTGACCCCAAAAGAATTTTATAGCATTTGAGATGTTTCGAATATGAAACCTTTTAACTAGGATGGAGCATTTGTTATTGACAAAATTTAAGCATTATTACTTGAGGGTCCCTTAGTTGAGTGTAGCGTACCAGGTTCTAAAAACACCTTAAACATTCTTATGGGACTTGCGCAACTACCTTATCCTATAACGACCTCCATGGTCTTTTCATTTCCTTTTCTTCTTTCTTGTCCAACTTTAAAAAAATAAAAAAATAAAAAAATAAGAAGAAGGTGAAAGTACATGGAGAGCCCCTCGACTATCACTTTTTTTCTTACGAAAACACACTGACATTTAAAACCGCCTGTAAAGAGTCAAAGAACCCTTCAGCTATAACTGCTAACCAATCAGCACCCTTCTGTCAGAAAAACCGTTAAGAAAATGGTCATCATGAACAATTTTTTATAGATGCGCGAGGGGTCAGTGTAAGCGATTTAAGGGGTAGAATCATCATTTCCCATATTCCGTTAACAGAGTTAGCAAATTTTTTATTTCATATAGTTGAGAGGGTCTATATGGACATCTTTAAATATCATGGGGTCTCCACAGAAAAAAAAATGATAGTTGAAGAGATTTTCATGTACTTTCACCCATTAAAAATACCAAGATCATTGGTCTTACTTACTAAAAAAAAGATCACTGGTCTCTAGCACAAACTTCTTGACAAATGAACAGAGCCTAAAGAGAGTCGAACGGCTTTTTTGGCTAAATAATTCATTAAGATTTTTTTTTCTTATTCAAAAAAATTTGTAGTTGTTAGTTTGTCATCAAATTTTTGTGGATTATTTGTTTGTTATGGCAAGAGGACTCTAAAAACTAAAAATTACGATTGAAATCTAATTTATTTTTTCTAATAAAAACAAAAAATAAGCGGCTTAAATTATTTAGCCAAAAAAGCCCGAAATCAAGATCTCGACAGAATTATTGGCAAGCGAACTAATCTCTCGAGATCTCATTGGACCTCAATCGGTTTGGAGGCCTGGAATGTGGGGCTGATTTTTTTTTTTTGGTAAAAGTACATGGAGATCTCCTCAATTATGTCTTTTTTTCACGGAGACCCCCTAACATTTAAAACTGCCCATACAAACCCCCTCAACTACATAAAATAAAAAATTGGTCAACTCTGTTAATGGAATGAGGGGAAATGACGATTCAACCTCTAAAAATCGCTCACACTGAACCCCCTCATCTATAGAAATTATCCACATTGACTCCTTCATCTTAACGGTCTTTTTGACAGAAAGGTGTTGATTGGTTAAAGGTTATAATTGAGGGAGCCTTTATGGACGATTTTAAATGTTATGGGTTCTACATAAGAAAAAGTTATAGTTGAGGAGATCTCTATTACTTTCACATTTTTAAAAAAAAAGAAAGATATGGGGCTGATATTTAAAGCATAGGCGGATATACTAATTTTGGATTCTCCAGATTTTTTTCCTTCTTGTGTAGCTTATCTTTTTTTTTCTTTTCTTTTTTTTTCCAAGAGATGCCAAACTAAGAGAAAATAATTATATCTAAAAAACGTTAACACAAGCTTGATTTTGTAAATTATAGATGGCAGTACATGTTCAAAACTCGACTTTGGGCTTTCTAGGCTATTTGAGAAATCAAAAAATCTCTAGATTCTTCCGTGCGCGCTCACGCATTCTAAGTTTAGACCACAAAATACAATTTGAATATGATCTAAATACAATTTGACTGCATCGCGATCAAGGGTTACGAGAAGGACATTGGGATGGAAAGGAAAATGTCAAATTTATCTATTGATTCCGTACAATTCGTTGATTTTCATTTCGAGCAAGGTAATTGATTTTTCAATTTTAGCAAAAGGGTAGATGTTTTAGCTAACCACGTGGTGGCTTTTGAAAATAGTAGATTGGAAGAGGGAAGAGAGGTGTTTTATTTGAATCTTTTCAAACAATTAAATAGTGTCATGCAACATCTCTACCAAACTTTTCACGGTTTTTTTTATTATACAAAAGTGAGAGGTACTGCATTGATGAAGCCCAACGACATTTACATAACAAAATTCATTATAGATAATTGGATAAAACTAAACTAATTATCTAACTGATACATAATGAGAAAGAACGAGACAATTGATATCTTTCATCCCTAACCCAGGCATTGCCTGACACACCTTCTTATTTCCCATAGCAATCTCAAAAAAAGATACTCTCTCCGTCCATTTTTAAGTGTCCTGCTTCGTAACTCCAACTTATTAAAAAGATATCATCATTACACATTTCACATCAACTTTTTCTTTCACTTTCCCTACTTATCTGTCATCATTACACTTTTACTCACTAACTTTTCAAAATAAAATCTACTTTTAGGGACAAAATAGACAATACACCAACTTTTACCCCCTAACTTTACAAAATGGACAATTATTAAGAGACCGCCCAAATTGGAATACTGGACACAAAAAAAGGGGACGGAGGGAGTACATTGATAGCCAAGAAAAAAAGACAACAAAAACCCAGACAATCAGATGAACTTCGATCAGAAATGAACACACTAATGAATTTCTAGCAAACCACCAATAGATGCATACTAATCTTCTTGAGCCCGAACAATAAACAAATCACCCAAAGACGAACTTTATTTCTCTCACAAATGAGAGACAAAACTCTCACGAGGAGAGAGACAAAACTCCCCCAAATCTTGCCCTAAATCTAGCCGCCCAAAAATCGCCGAACGGATCGCAACCCTCACTGCCTCCACCGCTGCTGCCACAAGGGCTCTGGCGACATACCAAATCTTGCTTATTCTTTTTTTAACACGTTAGAAATTCATTGATTAAAATGATGAGTACAATCTACCGAGTGCAACTAATACAACTGTTACAAAAATCTATTACATACAAGGAGACAAATAACATGTCTAAACCAAATGAAGGATTCAAGTCCAGCGAAAGAATTGATCAGACGGTCAGGTGCCAGAGCCGTGTATGGTATTTGTCGATGTCCAGCTGTCACGGTAGTTTCACAATTGACGATACTTTCCACAAAGACCAACCGATGCCAACCTAGCGAGACCGATGCCACTAAAGTGGCTTTTTTTGCACTTTTGGTAGAGAGTACTGCATGCATGGTAGAGCCGTACGCAACTAGATGGCCGAGAAGCCAACTACAGCATAGAATCGATAGTGAAAAAGCAGAACCACACCGTAACTATGGTTATTGAACAATGAACTACAAAAATCAAAGAAACCACCACCGTAGATACTATCTTACCCACCTCCACTCATAGAAAACTACAACTAAAAACATATAACACACGAAAGACATAAACTAATGCATCTCCAGAGCACTGGAATCGTGATAAGCAGAAATCACCAACAGCGAATTAACCAAAACAGATGTGAGTCTAAATCCCACCAATCAACCTATGCCGAAGATCGCAAACACAGGAAGCCAAACCGCTGGCCGAATCGCGCCCATTTTTAACGGCGGCCGACACAGATCGGTTAGCTCTCAACCCAGAGCTTGCATCATCATCCCGGCGACAAGAAGCCTGACATCAACCTCCACCGCAATCACAAGTAGCCAAACCACTGGCCGGATCACGCCCATATTTGAACTACAGCACTTTTTCCGCTAACTCAGTGTACATGTTCGGACTAGTACTTTATGCGCAATTCAATTGATTGTTGGGAGACCATTTCCAACGAAGCTAAATCCCTCCTAAACTGGTCCGGCACAAAATGATAGCACCTAAAACTTTAGGATGCAGCAACTACTTAGGCATCAGGCCTTAACCACAAGGTTAACCCATTGGGATAGTCCTTACCATTAATTGGGATCCCCACAAGTAGACGATGAGATTAATTTCCAAGGTTAGTTGAAGATGCGAATCAGCTGGCCAGAATACGAGGGCTGCTTCCCTCCCCCCCCCCCCCCCCCCCCCCGGCCCCACACCCCATTTCCCATATTAACCCCCTCCCCTCCCTCCCCCGTTCTCCTGCTCCTCCCTCCTCCCATTTACTTTTTTTTTTCCTCCCTTCTTCTCCTGCTTCCCCCCTCCGCCCATTTACTTTTCTTTTCTTTTTCTTTTTCCCTCTTTATTTTCCTTTTTGTTTCTTTTCGGCTGGATTTTTTTTTTCGTTTTTTTTCTCTTTATTCCTTTTATTTCCTTCCACTTTGAATCTTTTTTTTTATTTTTCAATTATTTTCTTTATTTGTTTCTTTTCCCATTTACCTCCCTTCTTATTTTTTTGGTAACTCAAATTCTATTTTCAATTAAGATTACAATTAGTGTTCGGGAACTAATTACGAAATGTATTTTGCAAACGGCATACTAATCCAAAATACAAATGTTATATTTAGGATTACTTTTTTTAACTATAGTACAATTTAATAAATTTGTTAACCATTATTTAGCATAAATTCTCTTAACTGATTCAGTAGTATGTTGCTTCAAATCACGTCTCTACTCCATAGAATTGCAAATGGCTGGTTTCTATTTTTTTTATAAGTAAAACGGAAACGTTTTAGGGGCTTCGTAGGGGCTACTGTGCCAATGAGGGCGGTTGAGCCCCCGGGTCCCCCCTACTTTTTAATTTATTTTTTTATTTAATTACTTATACCTTATTTATTTAATTTCTATAAATACACCATTTGTATATTTAAAAATATAATTCAAGAATTAAGTGCTTTAATTTTCAATTTAGTTAAATCAGAGCAAAGATCGTTTTTTTTATTATTTTATTTTAAATGGTCATAATGAATTTTTTGGTTTAAGGCCTTTCAACAAATACCCTAAGACTCATTATTTAGTTTCAAAACTCTCTTAGGGTGTCTATTGAAAGGCCTTGAAGCCAAAAATTTATTAGGACCATTTAGGATGAAATGATCAGAAAAATAACAACTTTGCACCGGTTCAAACGGATTGAAAATTGAAACACTTATTTGAGTAACTATATTTTTTAATCTATAAAGGACAAAAAAAATAAAAATAAAACAGTCGGGATAAACATGATCAATTGAAACACTTTTTTTTCTCTCAATTACTTTACAAAGCCTAGAATTAGATTTGAACCTATTATTAAAGAGGAAAAAAAATTCAAACTGGAAAGAAAGAAAAGGAAATAAAATGAAAAAAAAAAAAACGAAACTGAAAATAAAACAAAAAAAAAAACGAAACTGAAACTGAAAAGAAAAGGAAAAAAAAGAAGAAGAGCCAAACGGTTAAAAAAGAAAGAAAGAAAAGGGAGAGAGAGAGAGGGGGGCGGGGTAGAATAGGAAAAGGGGGGGGGGGGGGGGGGGGGGGGGGGATTAGGAAATTACCCAAAATACCCAAGATCTAAAAAAAACAAATAATTTGTAGATTTTCTATGGCTTCTCTCTCTCACACAACACACATATTCTGGTGGGCTTTGTCCTCTGCCAGGCTGCCAGCTGCTACGTGCATGCTACTACTATAGAGTATAGAATAGCTATCCACCACGTACCCTTGTCACCAAATTAATTGATTGCTGTGCGTTTAATAGTGTACCGTTACGCCTAATCTCATCTTCAACCTTTTAATTGAAACCCTCATTTAATGAATGCATGTGACAATTATCTCTGCCCCACTGGCTAAAAAATAAAATCCCATTCGATCCACAATTCTATAATTGACACCAGGAACAGATTCAGGAATATATTTTAGTGGGGCACCTGTTAATCATAATAGCGAAAGTTTATTTTTTTAGTAAATCATAGTAAAATCGTACAAAATTAAAGCATGCATTATTAATTACAAAAGTTTAATGCGTATTTTAAGTTAAATTAGGTAAAAATGAATACAAAATCTCAGACAAAAATTTTAAAGTATGTTTTAAATGAACATCAACAAATTTTAGAATGATTGAGCTAGTTTTGTTAATGCCTTTATTTTAAATATTTCTCCTCAGACGGTTAAAAATAAAGAGAATAAAAAAAGAATAGCTTTAAATAGACAAACAGCTCGTAAAGTAACAAATATAATGCACCATATGACGAAATTCAGGTATAAAACTAATTTTATATGTGTATTTTCGAAATATATACAAGTGTGTATGTTTATATATTAACACACTTTCATAATTATGCTAATTTATACATAAATATTTTTTAAAAATATTTTAATTTCGAGTGGGGGCACGAGTTCGAGTAGGAATACGTGCCCCGTGTAGATCCGTCCTTGATTGGCACACTACTTTTTGAATAAAAATACAAGGTTAAAAATTACTCCAGGTAATGTTTGAGATACTTCATTTTCTATTTTTATTTATTTTTAAAAGGATGTCCAGGCCAGCTTATGCGCACCTCGACTAATTCTAACGACCGGACTAGGTATGGCCATCTCAGCCGACCCGTCCGAATCTGATCTGTTATCCATCCCGAACGGATCGGATATTTGGAGATTTTTTCGGTTATCGTAGCGGATTCGGATTTTTTTTTTAAAAAAAAAAATCGGAGATCGGATCAGATTTGGAGGTAAGTTTGCCTCCAATCCGATCCGCCCCAAATACCCGACTATATAAATACCTCTTATTTTTAGGGTTCGTCAAACCACAAAACATAATACCTCTTATTATGCTTTCAATGAATCAATGGTGTATTCATTTTTTGGAGGTTCAAGAACTCTAGAATCATGTATTGTGAATTTTAGTATTTTGTATTTGCTACTATGGAATTATGAAGTATGGAAGCCCTAACAATGTGTTGTTGGTTGAACTATGGAACTCTAGTATTGTTGTTGGATGCAGGATGCAGTGGTGTTAGTTTGACTAAGTTAATGCCTAATAGTTGTAAGAATCTATTTTTTTGAGATTGTGGAACTCTAGGTTTTTTTTTTTTGGATTTTTTTTTATGGGCACTAACTATGAAACCATGAATCAGTGGCTTAATTGGCAAACTGTGGCTTAATTAGCTAAGTTAATGTCTTACAAAATCTTTTTTTTTTTCAAATTTGGATATCCAAATCTCCGATTGGATCTCCGTTCCCCATTTGGGGCAGGGATGAAGTACCCAAAATATATCCGATCAGAGATCGGAGCGGATTCGGGGGACGGGTGGAGGGTTTGGATTCGGATATGTCAATATCCGCCCCGTTGTCACCACTAGACCGAACATAACACCCAATGACCCCAAGATTGGAATGTTTGGCCTCCGTGAAAATGAAACCTATAACCTCATGGAAGACAACTGAGTACTTTATTCAATGAATGCAAAGACAAGGTTAAAACCATAGGGATTTATGTGCACACTTTTAAACCATAAGGGGTTTATCCGCACCTGGCGTCAAAGTGGACTTTGCCCTACTTGATTCAAGTACTGTACCTATTATAGAATTCTGGTTCACAAATTTTCCAGGTAATGCTTGGGATACATTTTATTTATTTCTGCAGGCATGTAATGTAAAATTTGTAGCCGACGATATACATTAGAGCAACACAACCTACACAACAGACATGCACTTGGGACCCATATGGTAAATGTGAAGTCCGCACCATCGACCGGATAATTTCAAACACATCTGTATTTGGATCCGTGCATGCTCGTCTGCGTCCGTACGTAACATTTTTGTCTATATTAATGTACCGCCTCGATCCTTCTTCTGCCGGCTGGTCGAAAAGCGTGCTTCATCAAACGTGGATTCCTCTTAATTTGTTTGCCGAGATGACAGTGAGAAGCAGATGCACGAGGAAGGCCAAGTAGGAAAGATTCACGGCAATGATGATCCTGTCACAGAACCTGCCGAAATCGTTACAAATTGCCATCCACCCAATATGGCTGTTTCCAAATTTGCCCACGAGCCCTATTGCTGTTGCGGCCGCACACGCAGCCATGAGCAATGTCGTCACAGCCTGTCAAAAATACAATTCCAAAATCCTAAATACACTAAAATGTTATGAATGAACCATAAAATAAGTGCATATAATACACCCTTTTAAGGGGTGTGTATTGTAGTCTTTCCCATTTCCTTGATTGACAAGAATGTTACCAGATCATGGAGAAACATGAAGAAGTACTGGTTTGGGCCTGAGCACTTTCGAGCAAGGATTCCAGCAGCAAACAAAGAAACCACGTAGAAGAAACATGCAACTAGATTTGCAATAGCAAAGAACCTGCAAATTGGATATGTTGTAAGCCCCAATGATTGGATATGTTGGTTGGTGGGTTTGCTCCCCACATAATTTATCATGTTTCGATTTTTGAGGTCAGGCCATAAGAAAATAATTTATTAGGAATCCCCTAATCCCGGCATGGATGCAAGGCCTGCCTTTAACCAACCGAAAATGAGATTAGTCAAGGTGCGCGTAAGCCGGCTCGGACATTTCTTGCCGTCAACCAAAAAAGAAAAGATATATACACCGTCCGTCCCATAATGTTAGACACTTAATTTCCAAATAGCGTGACATTTTAAAATTGTTTATATCTTGCAATTCATAATGTTTTATGGGAATTTCAAATCTTTGTTTAATAGAACTAATTGAAATTTATCAAATATAATTCATATTGTTTAGGATATAAAAAAAAAGATTCATATTGCTCATAAATAAAGACTAATTAAAAAATATATAGAATTTTTTCATAGGACTGAAATAGCGAAAACATCCAAATTTTTTTGAGTATGGAATAGGAAATCTTGAGCTAATGGTGACAGATCGACTCACTGACAATGACACATGCATGCATATGGTGACCACCGAATGCGATGTCAGAGTGGTAGAGCTGGAAGTAGTTACTGCCCGGCACTCCCGCGCTTTTAATTCTCGCACTAAGCTCGTGCTATGAATTCTTGCTCTCGCGGGGTTTAGTACGGAGTAAACAAATGAGATCCTCCATAATTGCATGTTTTACAATCTTTAGTTGGAGTACCAAATCCGCTTCCCTCCAATAGAGGAAAAATAGAGGTGGATAATGGATTGAAGATGATTTCTTCTCCAAAATATATAAGAAAAATAGAGATACAGAGAGCGAGCTGAAGATGCCCTCGTAGCTTAAACGGAAAACAAGTACTTGAAAATTTTCAGCGCGGAAACTTGGTTCCTCGATCGGTCACTCGACTCGATGTCGAATGTTATAAAAAACATGCACGTGCTAATTGAAAATCGGTCCGAAATGTATGTATGCATGTATAGATAGAGTTAACAATTTGATATAATCGGTCCGAAATGTATGTATGCATGTATAGATAGAGTTAACAATTTGATATCTTACGTGAAAGCAGAGGAGTAGGTATATTTGGCGTCAATCACGGCGCCATACAAACAGACAGTTTGCTTACTGGTGACCGTAACCAAAGCAGCAGATAATGAAGCCGCGGCTCCCAAAAGTCTCAGGCAAATTTGGGCTGCCAATGGGGATTTGGGTGACTTTTTGGGAGGTGGGTTTTGCATGATTTTGGCTTCAACAGCAGCCATTGTGAGGACAGCTCTTGAAGTTGAAGAGAAAAAATTGAAGAAAAACAGAGCCGAAAACAGGGGAGATAGAGAGAGAAAATTGCATGCAAGACAGATGGAGGAACTTTTAGAGAGAGAGAGAGAGAGAAGTGTGAAGTTATGGGTTGATGGGTGAGCATTTATAGAGGGACTGAGGGAGAAGGTTAGGAATGGTTTAATAGGGTGGGGAGAGGTCCGAGAGGAGTGATGTGAGCGGATCAGAAACCATGTCGTTGAAAAGGTGGGTGGTTTCAACTTAATTCATCTTAGCACTGAAAACTACTACTAGCTATTAAGGCTGGGTTCCCTTGCTGTCTAAACTGAATAAACTAAACTGAATAAACAAGCTAAAGTTTACAAAGACACAAATCTCTAGACAGGTCATTATTTTCGCGTATATTATTTAAAAGTTCATTTAGCGAAAATAACTTGTCCATACACAATTTTTTCAGGAAAAACCCACCCTCAATGTATGTATTGATTTTTTGTTTTTATATGTGTCCAGGGCTGAAAACTAGTTTTAAGGCTGGGTTTTCCATGTTGTCTAAACGGAATAAGTAGGCTAAAGTTTAAAAAACACCGATCTCTAGACGAGTTATTTTTCTCACATGTATCAATTAAAAGTCCATTTAGTGGACACAACTTATCCATAGGCAAATTTTTTAGGAAAAACCCACCCTCAATAGATGTATTAATTTTTGGTTTTTATATATGTCCAGGTCAATTTACGTACACTTTAATTAATTCTAAAATCTTGAAGCCAATAATTGGATAAATCCCAAAGATTAAAAAAAAAAAAAATTCCTAGTGAAGGGAGTCAAGTCAAGTTAGTCAACCCAAGTACATGAGGGGGTGAGTTTTAAGAGCATTCTTTATGGTTAGTGAACTATTTTTAACCTTCCGGTCAAAATATCTGAAATTAAACATATAAGAAGATTTATAAAAATATAGATCAAAGTTGAAAAAAAGTATAGAAGAGGCAAAAAAAATAAGACCCCAAAAATTATCTCTTTTTGAATTATTTTTGGAACCACAGGAAAATAGGAAAATAATTTTTTCACCCCAGGCCACTTTCATATTATGGCACTTCAAAATATATCTTTTAGTTTGTTGATGAAGATTATTTGTGTATAATTAATTTGGAGCATTAAAAGACAAATTTTATATTTTGTGTACATATCTTTTACAAGATCATTTTTTTAATTTATCACGTCATAACTAGTGGATCTCTTGCACCTTTATTCAATATGAAGTATTTGAATCTCAAAATCATTCAAATTTCAAACATAGACTGATGTTTAAAAATTTTAAATAAGACGACACTTAATTTAAACAAGTAAGATAGGTGTTTGATACTTTTCTTGTCTTTAATGAACTTTTTTTGCTTTCCGTCATAATTTTTAATTTTTAGTCTCCTCTCGTTGAGACGGATGATTAATTCAAAAAACATGACACAAATATAACAAACAAAACACATTAACACACAAAACGAACAAAACACACAACACGAAGAAGAAAAATAAGTTTAGAAGGAGAGCTAAATAATGGCTTTACCGCACGTTTGTAGGTCAAATTCGGCAAATAAAACGACAAAATTACTATTTATTGCCAGTTTGCCACATTAGTGTTTCTCTTACCTTCTTTATTACTAGTACTATTTTGGTTCGTTTTTGTTTTTTTTTGATTAAGCTGGCTTAGATAAACCAGAATCCGGAACTGACTTGAATAACATTAATACGTAGCTATTATCACTACTACTAATATTAGCTTTGGCAGTTGCATCCGCGTTTCGGTTGGCCTCCCGATACACATGGTAAACCTTCCCTGCAATCAGATAAAATATTACTCAACTCATGGTTACCCACGTCTTTCTTGTTAATGAGCTGCACCAAAGTCATAGAGTCCGTTTCTACAAGGATTCCTTGCAAATTACGCTCCAATGCAAGGTGCAAACCATTCCGGAGATTTGACACCATTCCGGAGTTCGTCAAATCTCGACAAAATATTAGTATTGCGGCAAGCGAAAAGATAACTTTCACTTGGAAAATGATTTTAGTAATTTATTTTTGAAAATAGCTGAGAGAATTCGGCAGTCGAATAGATGGTCAACAAACAAATCTAATTTGCGGGGAGAGCCAGTTTTGTTTAATCTAAATTCAGACTTAGGGACAGGGACCTTTAATGTCGCAATAAATTTTCACCAAATTTCAGTTCAGAGTAGCAGGAGGTACTTCTCATAGATGGAGGCGACCAGCGCACGTAGCAACTCCCTTGGGCATAATCATAGGAGTTTCCGATCTGCTGTGAAATGTCCGGTTCGAGCCATAGGCCCATAGCTACTACTCGTGAAGGTAGGCGGTAACAAGAAAATTGAAGCACCTATGTGTGCTGAAGAAGGGTTCTGGAACACACGCGACTCCTCGGGCTTAGTCCGACAAGCTGCTCCATATCCCAAAATTTTTCGATTCCTTAGCATCTTGGGTGCTTCAGGAGCACTAAATAATTCCAGAAAATTAAACAAAATATTTTCTGGAGGTACTTCTGGAGCGGGTGCCTTTTTTCCCTTTGCACCAAAAAAGGAAAGAAAAAAAAATCAATCATAAGCTAGTCCTGAAGTAGAACTAGCATGTTTCATGGTTCATGACTCCTTGGAAGTTCTTTCAAAATTACGTCATCGTCCATAGCTTTCACATATCAATGAAAGTACTTGATTTTTTTTTGCGGGAAGTGGCATGACTTTTCGTAATGGACCATTCACTTAAGAACGGAGCGAGTATATTTTTTAGAAGGTCTACATGCAACTAAGTGTATGAACCTCGTAGGAATGTTTGATTTCGAAAGATAGTATGTAGGCCACTTCGTGAAGGTGTACCAGAATAATTACTCAAGTTTCTTACATTTTAGCACTTTTTTTGTACTATTAGGAGTTGTTTCTTCTGTTAAACTAAAACTCATGTTTCCATAGATTCCTAAACAGGTCATTTTCCTCACATACATCAACTTTCATTTAGCGGAAACAATTTGAGTATTATCATCAGTCTTGTAATTCAATGATATAAAGGAAACGCCAAATTTGATTGGGACTCAGAACTTCCCCTCACATGCTGCAAATCGGGGACCCTGTAGTGAGCAATCCTGTAGCACCCCCTATAGTATGGAGGGCAATTTTGTTTAACTTCTTTAAAAGATGGTGAACATTATCCTCCTTCCCATTGGTTAAAATTGTGTGGATTCCACTACAAAATGATGTCATGCTTATCATGCAATACACTTTTTAATAAGCATGACATCACTTTGTGGTGGATCCACACTATTTTAACCAATAGGAATGAGGGTAATGCTCACCCTCTTAAATGGAGGGTGAACAAAACTCAACTCTGTAGTATGCAATTCAAGCCGTTCATCTCGACAATCAATAATTCACATATGTTTGTTATTCATTCCCGGTAAAAGTATTATTTGACCCGTAAAAATTAACAACGAATTTGAACCATCGATTAAGGAAACGAACTGTCCAAATGATTACTACGTTCCTGTAGTGACTTGCTCGCTACATGGCCCCCGGGTCCCACATGTTTGTTGGCCAATAATTTGTGAACAGTCAAATTAATGCTAGCTTCAAATAAGTGCACAGATGGGTAGTAGTAGAATGGTCGAGCTTCGTTCCACAATCACGCACACTTGTGGATTTCAAGTCGGATCCACGTGAATGCCCAATCGAGGAGGAGGGAAGTTAAGATTACGTGATGGTATCGTATAATTTCTAATTTTAAACAATTACGGGAGAGAATCCCAACCTTTTATAACCACCATGAGCATGAAAATAGATTTTTAAGACGTGGCAAAGCGGACGCACAATTATAGGAGGCGGCTTGAAGCCTAAGGGATAGTCCAGTTGATTAGTGAATTTACTCTCCCACACAATTAATCATGGTACGATTCTTAGGATCAGGTCACAAAGAAGTAACTTCTTGTGAATCTCTTAATCCTGGCGTAGATGACCTGTCTTTGACAGGACCGGTGAGGGAATCAGTTTAAGAGCGCGCAAGCTGACCCAAACATCCCGTACTGTCGAACAAAACAAAATTACGAGATGCAGGCGCAAAAGCGGGGGCTGCTGGCACTGTACGACACAGTTTTTGTGTGTGGGTATTTGTGTGGTTGTAGCACTGCTCTTTCGGATTTCAGTCACCTTTTTGTGGTCCTTCTCATTTACTCCTGGTACCTTCTCTTTCTGTTGAGCCTATTTCAGCGGTTACATTTACTACTCTATCACATGGAATCATGCTGAGTAAATACCATTTTGGACTTGTAGTGCGGAGTTTGGTGAATGTTCTAACAGTTCGAAATTTTCTTTTATAACTGGGGTTTTCGTGCCAACTTATGCGCGTATCGATTAAAATTAGGGCAAACTTTTCTTTGGAGTCTGGATTGGCCTCAAAAGAAATCGATAACTTCTAAGAGATTTCGAATCTGAAAGTTTAAGATAGAGAAAACTCCTGAGTCCTAAGCCTCGACTCCTGGACCGGACCATGGTTGAAAAAAATAATTGAAAGTTTCTCAGAAGATCCAATGAGAAGTCTATTCATATGGGATTCCCACCTCCGACCTCACTTGTAGGTTACTACTGAGAGAGTGAGAGGTGCTTCCCCCCGACCCCACACCCTATTTCCCGTATTACCTTACCCCCGCCCACCCACCCCCTTTCTTTCCGGTTTGTTTTTTTTCTTTTCTTTTTTTTTTTTGTTTATTTCATTTTCTTTCTTTTCAGTTTGAATTTTTTTTCTTTATTTTTTAATTTTCAATTATTTTCTTTATTTGTTTCCTTTCCTGCTTTCCCCCCTTCTTTTTTTTTTTTGTTGTTGTTAACTCAAATTCTATTTTCAATTAAAATTGACTTTATACTTAATAAATTTCTATTATTTTAATTAGTTAATTAATTTGTCTTAACAATAAATAATAAAAATAACTTCTAATGAACAATAATAAAAGCAAACAATTTCATTTTATTATAATTGAGTACATATTGTCAAAACATGAAAATACAAAAAAACACAAATTCTAATCAATATTTTCTCCAAATGCAGCTCCCGGCGCACTTATACCCATTACTTCATACCACAATAGTATACGTGTTTCATAGCTATCAGCCTATCTTTTAGCTTTGTCCGATGCATGGTCTTGCCACCATATTGGGATGAGTAGTACAGGGTAATGAGGTTGTAAGAAAACTTGCACGAAGTGATTGCCGACATGGGCAATAGCAATTTCCTGGCGGCCTTCGACTGGAACTGGAGGGGACATCAATGGCAAGTGGGTAAAACAACCGAAAACATTCTCATCAAATGTATGCAGTTCAAGGTTGTATCTTGTTGCGATGACAACTCCCAAAGTCATAGCCTCCATCCAATGTGCTTCCGGTGCCGTAGGCACAAAGCAATCCAGTAATTGTAGTAGTTGGTTTGCCATATCATATGCTGGATAAATCACACTGTATAGATAATAATTTTGTCGAATCTCTTCAATAAGCTCCTCTCGTACTCGATTCCAATCATTTTCACTATACCCGATTTGTGCAGCTATCGCCCTGAATCCACAATGACCGTCACCAAGCACGTCAACAGTGTGGGAAATATAACGCTGATAAGCCTAAGGTAATCGCTGAATGTAGCGATCAAGGATGGGTGAAATTGTAGATTGAGTGTTGCGAACCCCTCCCACGTCTCCCTCTCTCTCACACTCGTGTTGTTGCAGTCCTTGATCCTGAAGTGGATGCTTCTGAAAAAGAAGGTATGCGACGTGTACTTTGCTCATCTCTACCTGCAGGTTGACCTCTATGTTCTGTATTGTACGATGGAGGTCGAACTATGCTATGAGATGGATCTACCATATCGATAAACATGTCTATAATATGCTCTCGCATACGTGGATCCATCCCATCTAATATCTCAACAACCTAAGACGTCCTGTCATGTGGTGTTCCCTCCTCATTCAACTCGGTTGCGTGCATAGACAACCTAGTCCAATGAGCATGGATACTGTATATCGGAATTTGAGTGGAAATGGAACGATAATATGCAATATCGTGCATGCATGGCAATTCGTGTGTGATTTTGATCATACAATTGCAATAGCCGACTATGTGGGGGGATACTTCTAAAGCGCTTTCTAGCTGATCATGTATGAACTCCATTGCCTCTAATGAAATGCGACACCTTACCTGATGTCGCATTACCTGATCAAAAATGTTGTCACGTAATTGTTTATGGCGTGGAATGTTCATAGATTTCTCGAACGACTTCTTAATTTTTCCGAATTGATTTTTCAACATCTTTTCTATTTTATCAAAAGATGTATGTAGCGATGACATAGTATCCCCCAAATATAGCTTTAACTTCGCATGTGCAGACTCTGCCCTATAATAGAATAATGCACTGTGTTTAAATAGGAAAGTATCAAAAAGTATTCCTTCGTGTAGTAGAGAAATGCACAAAATTTTAGTAGTAAAGTTAAAAAAAGTGATTATACATTTGACTTGAATTGCTTCCGAGATGCATACATGTATCTGTTTATGCTGAAACAAACCACTTTTTATACGACCTTAACCATGTTTGCCATAGGTAAGTTGTGACAGCCGGGAATTGGCGAAAATTGTCGCACATGGCTTGCCACTTCCGTTCGAAAGACAAAGGTGTAGATGAATTGATAAGCGAGTGCCATGACACGAAAAAGCACTTCCATTCCGAACCAAGCAGACGGTTGCAGTTCTTAATGACACACTGATTTATGTGCCAAATACACAAGATGTGACATGCCGTGGAGGAACATGCTTCAATGGCGTTCATAAGTGCTAAATCTCATTCTGAAACAAACACCAATGGCAACGATACCCCCTTTTGAAGCATCCAATTTTTTAAGGTATCCAATGCCCATGTTAGTGTCTCTTCTCTCTCATTACTAAGATATTCGAACATAAACGAGTAAGTTAGCCATGTGGATGTGATACCCACAACCTCCAATAGTGGTTTCGATACTCATTGGTCTTGTACGTGGCGTCAATGATCAATACAGACGAAAAATTGACAAATAGCTCTAGGCTCATAGGATGAACCCAAATAATATCTGTGATTTCGTTGGTATCTGGATTTGTAAGAAATTGATGGAGGTAATCTTTCTTAAGTAATTGATTTATGATATACTGAATAGGAGTTAGACCGTCCAATTTGGTTGCTTTGTTTGAAAAAAGGGCTGTAATACCCGTCCCGGATATTTAGTATTTTAAACTCAAATTTTAATTGAATTGTGTGTTTATAGGGTTAATTCATATTTGGTGGGAATTTAACTAAGGCCCCGTTCCGGAACTCATTTTAAGTACTTATTTTTTAAGAAGACAATTTCAAGCTCAAAAATAACATGTCTATGTAAATAATTTTCCTAGCAATATAGATCTTGTTTGATATATTTTATTGAGATCTTTTATATGGTGCAAAAAAAATAAAAAAAAATTTTATTTACATTATTTTTTATTTTAAAAATATGAAATAAGTACTTATTTTTTAAGGAGGTGTTCTGGAACGGTGCCTAAATGCTATTGGTCGTTTGCATAAGTAAAGGGGTGGTGTGGTTACACCACATAATTTTTCAAAGGGAGATATTTCTTAAATATCTCATTCCTCTCCCTTTCCCTGATATTTTCGTAGAGAGAGAGAGAGACGGTCGGGAGAAAGAAGAGGAGAAGGAGAAGAAGAAAAGAAGAAGAGAGGAGAAAGGGGATTTGCTTGGGGATGATCATTCTTTCCTAGAATTGAAGTCCTAACATGGTAATTCATGTTTTCTTGTATTTGATTTCATATTTATTATGTTGAATTCATGTGTTTGGGGGTTGAATTCGTGCCTAGAATAGATAGGTTTGGGTTAATTTGGATGTGGGTTGGAGTTCTTGGAGAAATTAAGAACCTAGTCTTAAATCCCTTGAATTTGGTGTTTAGAACTTGTGTTGATTCATGGGGATTTAATGTTTTTGGAGTTGTCCTTGAGTTCTAAGAGTTTGAGTATGATTTGGTGAAGTTTTAATGAGTTTTGGTTGTGTTTGAGTAGGAAAAAAGGTTGGGAATCGAAAGGGAAACAAGCTGAATTTTTGCTGAAAATCTAGTCGGTACCTGTACCACCATGTACCGGGAGGGCAGAATTGAAACATTAGTGTCGATTTTGTGTGGGTACCTGTACCGAGTATTTGTAGTACCTGTACCTCTCGGGTAATTTTCAGCAACTGTTGTGAAACTTCGAACGATCATATTTTTTTCATTCGAACTCTGTTTTGGGAAAATTATATATCAAAATTGATGTAATAAAAACATATTATCTAATGGTGGCAGTTTTATGACCTAATTCTAATCCTAAAAGAAGTTATGAACAGAATACGGTGAAATTGTTATAAGTTTCTATATAAATTTTGGGGGTTAAGTTGTACTTGAACTTTATGTATGTTTTGGTACACATATAGGTCTTTTATGATGGACATGTTTGTATTCTTTGGGGGATTGTTTAATACCTAGTTTGTTTTGCAACTCGATATTAAATATTCGTTCGAATGTCTTAGGGGATGTTTGGTGACTTGGTTAACCTTTTGACTTGTGTTAATTTGATAAAATATTATAGAGTGTTATCATACATTTGTTTGAACATTCCAGTGGAGTCGTATGCTAATATAAGTTAGCTTGTGACTAGGTAGCGAGTTTGTCAATTGGGATGTGCTAAAACCATAAGTTTGGCATGCTCTAGTAGAATCAAAGGTGAGTGTGTTTGACATGGTTATGTTCAATAAGGTATTGTTGTGGTGGTGGTTTATATTATGCTATCTTTGTTAGTTGTTGATATATTGAGAGAGTGTGCATGTGAGGCACACCATGTCGTAAGCCAAACTGAATATCTAATGGTAGTTGGGAGCATGGTGTGTGGGACATGAGGTTAATTGTTGTTATGCATGATTGAGAATTATGTGTGCTTGTTGAGGTGTTGATTTTACGTGTGAGGCATACCATGTCATATGCCATGCCGACTGATTATCGATGGATGGGAGTATGGTATGTGAGACACAACTCTGGAGGTATAAGGCAATGTGATAGACATGTCATCCCCTATGACGTGGTCTTATAGGTGTGTTATCATTGGATATTATTATTGCGTTTGGAGTATGTGATGGATATAACTGTTATTTACATTCGAGTGTTTCAGTTATGTGAGTGAATTCATTTTCATGTTGATATTCCTTCGGGTATTGTGATATCTTATCGAGCACTTCTATGTCTCACACACTCTTATTTTCTTTTTTGGATTGTCAGATAGCAGGTGGCTTAGAGTGGGTCCACTACCGGTCAACGTGTCGAGATGTATTCGGGCTTTAGCTTTGGGAGATGTTGATGGTCAAGCTTGTTGTAGGTAGTTAATGAAGGAATTAAATTATATAAGTTGTAATTAAGTCATTGGTGGATATGTTGAAGAATAAAACTTATTAAGTATCGTAATAGAGGTTGCAGTAACTTGGTTGTGCGAGCTTGTGATCGGTTAGTCGGTACGTTGACTCATTTCTATTTTTTTGTGAGAAGTCTTCCGCTGGGTGTTTTGTGACAGCCTACTCGCCGGTTGGGGGTGGGGGGGGGGGGTCACAATTTATAAGGAATGATCCGTCCTACTTGTACAAAGCCTTTTAAAGCCGTGAAGGCGGGCCAAAGAACGTAAGGACTTCACAGTTAAGCGTGCTCATCCTGAGGTAGTCCAGGGATGGGTGACCTCACTGGGAAGTCTACGGTCTTTGAGCGTTCAAAGCAAACAATATTGTACAAAGATGGATGAGATCGTCATGGGCATGCGGCCGCACCGACTCGGGCTCGTATAGGGTGTCGTGCGCGGGGCGGGCCGTGACAGGTGGTATCAATTTATAAGGAATTTATAAAGAATGATCTATCCTACTAGTACAAAACCTTTTAAAGCCGTGAGGGCAAGCCGAAGAATGTAGGGACTTCACAGTTAAGTGTGCTTATCCTGGGGTAGTCTAGGGATGGGTGACCTCACTGGGAAGTCTACGGTCTTTGGGCGTTCAAAGCAGACAATATTGTACAAAGATGGATGAGATCGTCGTGGGCACGCGGCCGCACCGGCTCGGGCTCGTATAGGGCGCCGTGTGCGAGACGGGGCATAACATGTGGTATCAAAGCTCAACGCTGGGCAAAGTGGTGAGTAGGATGCGCTCTACTGCCACGGACCCCAGGGGAGGGTTGCTGGGCACTGTGTAACGAGAACGTTACACCTCTAAGGGGGATAGATTGTGACAGCCTACTTGCCGGTTGAGGGGGGGTAGGTCACAATTTATAAGGAATGATCCATCCTACTTGTACAAGGCCTTTTAAAGTCATGAGGGCGAGCCAAAGAACGCAGGGACTTCACAGTTAAGTGTGCTTATCCTGGGATAGTCCAGGGATGGGTGACCTCACTGGGAAGTCTACGGTCTTTAGGCGTCCAAAGCGGACAATATTGTACAAAGATGGATGAGATCGTCGTGGGCACGCGGCCGCACCGGCTCGGGCTCGTATAGGGTGTCGTGCGCGGGGCGGGGTGTGACATGTTTATTTTGCCAAGTTCTGTTGTGTGGTTGGGTCTTCTATGTGGAATACCGAGTAGCCGCGCTGACCTGGGCCCACTTTGGGTGCCGTTTGTGGGGCGGGGCGTGATAAGGGCATTGTAAAAGCTCTTGATTTCCATAGTATTTGACGGGTCTTTTTGCTTCAAAATATTAAGAATCTCACGAGACGCGGTGCTGTTAGCCATGTCGACCACAAATTGTTTCTTTATTGGTTTTAACCTTGACGGGTACTCGTGATCCTCAATATGTTTTGCTATTTCATGGTTTTGGACACCACAAATAACCTGATACAATATGAATGTTCTGGTATACCTCGCAGTTGAAATGGGAAATCACAAGAAGAAACTCATGAATACCAAGAATAAAATAAGAACAAAGAACAAAAACAAGGTTTCTAGAGAGAAAAGTTGGAGAAATTGAAGGTGTGAGTTAAATGGCTTGACAAAAGGTCCTATTTATAGGAAAATGATGACCTCTCTCTCTCTCTCTCTCTCTCTCTCTCTCTCTCTCTCTCTCTCTATGGTTTATTTGCTCCATGGTCATGTCCAATTCAATTTTAAGCATGCTAATGCCTTCCCCTCTCTTGTCATTCTATCCTAGGTGTAAGACTATGTGATTATGTAGGCTAATATGCATGTATACCTAGAAAATTTAGAAAAGACTACTTGTAAGACAATTAATAGGTTCAAGTCTATTTCTAGACTTTGGAAAGTAATTGAAAGGGGAAAAAAAATGTTTCAATTGATCATTTAGTTGAAATATATAGTTGAAACACAAAGTCCTCATTTTATAGCCTCCAGAAATAACATTTTTGGCACACGAATCAACATTTTTGGATCAGCCGATCGCTGCCTTATCTTGGCACACGAATCAACATTTTTTATACTTGTCTTTTGTTCACACTCTAAGTATGAGGTGTAAGCATTGCCTCTAATTAATCCAAATATTTTTTTTCCCTTTTTTTTCCTAGATACATATTAAAAAATATAGTTAAAAAATAAGTGTTTTAATTTTCAATCCATTTGAACCTGTGCAAAGATGTTATTTTTCTGATCATTTCATCCTAAATGGTCGTAATAATTTTTGGCTCCAACGCCTTTCAATGGACACCCTAAGAGAGCCTTGAAACTAAATAACAAGTCTTAGGGTGTTTGTTGAAAGGCCTTACACCAAAAAATTCATTATGACCATTTAGAATAAAATGATCAAAAAATACGATCTTCGCCCCCGGTTCAATTGAATTGAAAATTGAAGCACTTAATTCTTGAATTATATTTTTTAATATAGAAATAGTGTATTTATAGAAATTAAATCAAAAAAATAAAATGATTAAATAAAGAAAGAAATTTAAAAAATGAGATACTTTATTGGGGGGGGGGGGCGCGGTGTGTGTGAATTTACGTTACTTTTAGGTATATGTCATAAGTTACCTGCCATTTTGTATCAACATGGTAATAGCCCTATGTTGTTCTCACACCCGTTTTTGGCAGATGATCTCCTTTTTGCTGAAGCCTCTGGGGATCAGTGCGATGTGATCATATTAAAGTTTTGAATAGCAGTAGCGTACTGCTTAGCAGTAGCAGTTTTTTTTTTTTTTAGTGGTAGCAGAAGTATCGAACGCTAAGTAGCGAAAATCGGACGTAGCGGTTGTAAATTTTTCAAAATTATATTTTGGGCGCTAAAGCACATGAAGCTGGCAAATAAATCGGAAACAAAGTGATACGGTCTCGGCTGATGCGGGTGTGAGTTTTTGATAGCTTTAGTACAATGGGGTATAGCAGTATCAGATGATCGAAAAATCGCTACGTCGCGGCCGATACTTAAATCCTTGATGATACACTCTTCATATTTTTTAGATGTTTCAGGCCGGTATTTAAAACTTGTAAAAGGGACACTATCAAATATCAATATGTGATTACCACCTGAAAGTTGCTGATGTTCCAGTGGGACTTGAACAAACATAGTCAGTTGATAATTAACCCTACGGTGCCGGGTTCACTCTAGCAGTGGGCTCGATCTTGTTCGTTTTGAGGTCTTAAAATTCGGTCTTCAATAGATTTTCTTTATCTCTCTCAATTCATTACTCTAATAAATCTCCCTTAAAACCCAAACTAAACAAGGCCGATCCCGAGTCTATTTGTTTGTTTCGTAGGATCTAATTAGGGAATTACTCTTCCAGAGACTATTTCTCCTGAAATTAGTTAAGCGTGTAATACCATGAGTCCAAGATTCGGGGATTGACTACCAGTACTCAGGGTGGGAAGAAAGCAAGGGTAGAGAGAGAGAGTCTGGGGTGGGTTCCTCCCCACCCTCTCCGCCCCCCGTTCCCCTCCTCCTCCCTCCACTTCCCCCACCCTTTTCCTTCCTCCTCTTCTCTCAATCTCGCATCTCCGGCCTCTCTCCTCTCCTTCTCTCTTCTCGTTGGGCCTATGGTTGTGAGGTGGTTGAGACTATTTCCTTTGGTAGTTGAGATTTCTCACTCTCTCCTCCTTTTTTGGACTCATGAGCCAGGTCTGGAATTCTAAATCTGGTTTTCTTGGAATCAGTGTACCGGCGATGAAGACGGCGTTTACAACTGCTTCTGCCTCCAGTTTGCGGCGGGACGAGTTTGAGTTGGTGCGGCGGGTCGTCCAGGGGGGCTTGCTCTGTATTCATACCTAGCCTCTCAACTTCAGCCTCTCCAATCCCTCTTCATGAGTGTGTTCGACGGGTCTGGCTCAGGCGTCGTGGTTCTTTTTTGGTTTGTTGTATTTTATTTTTCAAAAATGCTACAGGGACCGAATTGGGGGACCGAATTCGGACTGACGGCCGCCGGCGGGCCGTCTCCGGCCACCGGACGGCCGATCCGAGCCGTCCAAAAATTCTAAAAAAAAAAACCGAGGGGCCCCACGCGAGAATCAACGTCATCCGAGGTGTGTAGGGTGCTTGATCGGAGCACCCCTTTTCGTGTGTATATGTGACGGCTCGGATCGGCCGTCCGGTGGCCGGAGACGGCCCGCCGGCGGCCGTCGGTCCGAATTCGGTCCCCCAATTCGGTCCCTGTAGCAACACTCTTTATTTTTTTCTTTTGTTAGTTTCTGTATTTTGGGACCGGTAGTGTCCCCTCTTATCGTACTGTATTTTGCTTATATATAAATCGAGTTTACTTTCTTGTAAAAAAAAAAAAGATTCGGGGATTAATCGGAATAAATGGATAAACTTGTTCTATCCCGTGTATGTATTCTACTCTTGATTTGAAGGACTCGAGAAAGAGATGAACTGATAAAAGCCAGTTGTCTTTTTTCAAATTATTTTTCGCATTTGTTAATTTTATATCAAATTTTTATAAATTATTAATCCATCTCGACAAGATAAATAAAAAAAGTGCAATATTACCATCGAAACCTAATTTTTTTTTATTAAAGACAAAAATAAATCAATAAGCCAAATTTTTTGTCTTTATTCAAAAAAAATTGAGTTTCGATTATAATTTTACTTTTTCTCTAAGTTGAGACGGATTAATAATTCACAAAAGTTTGACGCAAAGCTACCAAATGTGAAATTACAAATGGTAGTTCTCCAAGTTACGAATTACTATGGTCGAATTATTAAAAAAGGAACTATAAATATTAGTACCTACTTGTCTAAGTAGCGAATTAATTTAGTCAAATCAGTGGTGACAACTGAAGATGGACGTTCAGATTCCAATCCAACAAGTACTAAGAGTCTTTTTATTTGTGTCTTTTTTCCTTCTCCCATTTCATCCGCATAAATTGTGTGCCCATAATGCGGCTCACGTAACGAATTTCATGGTTCACTTTATAAATTATACTAATTGAAACCCAAAAATGGGTTGTGTAATGTAGCCGTTGAAGCCGAAAAGGAAATAGACTAAAGCCAACCTGGTAGGGCTTCAATGAACAACTAAATCAATGATTTCCTTATTGAAAATGTAATCTTTACAGGTGAAAATGGGTTGTTTTCCCCGTCTGATAAGAAAATGTGAAAGGCGAAAAACCTGTACAAATATGTACACAAGAGCCAGAGAATGAGATGAAGCAGGACGTCTTACTGGCCGATGTCAAAGTATTTAGGATCAGATGGGTAATGGTATTCCACATTTAACTGCCAAAACAAAGAGCATTACACATTAGACAGGAGCTTAGTTACATTATTCGCAAGCAAAAAGAATGGCCAGAAACTCAAGTCTAGAGGCAAAATCACAGGTTTATCTGACACCTAGAAAGATAGATTATGCAAAACAAAAGATATTGGCAGTCGCTTCCAGCAGCCTATCTTTCAAACTGCGATTTGATGTTCTGACAACATCAAAATATGTTTGCTAAGTCAATGTCCAAGTGTCCAACTAATTCTCATTTTCTTGTCTCGGTGATGAGTGTCCAACACGAGTACAATACGCATTTAGGAAAATCCATCAAAAAATATGACGAGATTAATCAGCATTTTTTTACGAGAGAGACTAGGCTGAACCAGTGAGTAAAAAATTACAAAATTCAACCACAAGATTTAGATTAAAGCCTATGCCATGTGTGAGCGATACGCCCTTGTATGCTCAATAAAATGACTCAATGGTTGCCTAAATTAGCAAATAACCGACCCCAAATTAACACTAAGTGAAGTTCTGAGTGGCAACACTGTTAGGTGGCCAGTCACATGGCTAGAAATTCTAAGCCAAATCGCACCACGAAACTAGCAAGTAGTTGAGCAGTAAACTCCCATAATGTAGTATTGCAACTTACCTTGCCCTCATCAGCATCTGAGTGACGTTGAGGGAACACCACCCTCATATCATTGTACAGATAGAAACGCCGTTCGCCTTCAGCGTCCAAATCACTTATTGACGGTGCAGACAGAGGAGCAGATTTGCACCTTTGCACTGTCCTTGAAGACTTCTTAGAGAAAGGGCATAAAAAACGGAGATGAAGTGCATAACGCAGAACCCCAGAACCCATAGTATTCCCGTTTATCTTTGTAGCACTATGTACGAATTTCGTTTCAGACCTGTCTCTAATAAATGCACTGTTGTCTGCAGCAGTCTTTTTACATGCACTACTGGTAAATCCACTCAAATTTGAGGGCAACAAACCTATTCCTCCTTCAGCTTCAGATTGATTGACATATCCAGCACAGCTAACACTTTTGGTTTCCATCATTTCCATTTCCATTGCACATGCAAAATCATTTGAAGTACGAGACCCCTTGCTGTTGTTGACATCATTTTTCATCTCAGGATCTTTATTTCCATTATCCAGTACACAAGCTGGAGCCGAAGAAGCTAGAGTAATCTTCTGGCGCAGAAATGTCTGTCCAAATTGAATACAGAGTACACAGTCAGCTTACAAAAAAGTGAATAAGAGTGAGCTGGAAACTCTAGATCTTCAGTTGCGTCCATCCATTATAAGGATAAATCAGAGTCCCATCCTATGGACCTCTATCGACTTTGGACATGTGTTCAGAGATTGATGCGTAAAGCCAGAAAACTAGGAAGGCTGAATGGTGCTCCGAAGCAAAAAAAAGAAAAAAAAGAAAGAAAAGGGAAAGAGAGCAAAAGAAAGCCTCTTTTACGCGTGCTGAGAACAAAATTCGATCCCAAGTAACTTTATGACCCTGTTTAGAAGTCCAAAGTTCTAAAATTATGCAGAACCCGAAGCAGATCTAGAGAATGCATGGTTCACCCAACTAGGGCTACGTCTAAGATGGTTGAGGTTGTTTCACTACGATGAAGGACAAATGAGAATTAAATTGGAGTTGTGCTATGAAATAATACAAAAAGACGGGGCCATGGAACTACTAAATAAGTGCTTGAGAAATTTTGCCTGTGGATGCATCTGCGACATGTGTGGCTCGGTGTACAGTAACATCAGGCTCCACAGTCCACACTACATAACACAGAGATCATCTGTCTAGCTACACAACTAAGCAACCCGAACCATACCAAATTTGGTCTATGATAAGCCCTCATCTCAAGACACAAACAGTTCAGTTCCCAATTCAAAGAATACGTGAAGTTTATTTCATTACTGGTTATTTGTTCCTCTCATTGCTGAAATAGCACAGCGCAATAAAGCTGATGATGACCTCAGCCAATTTCAGCACTTACCCCACTACGCTTCAGTCAAACATTCACTCGATTTACATGCTTACATTGCAAATAGTACCATTATAATATCTCTCTTCCTTTGTTCTAAATGTGAGGAGATGTGTCCACCACATACCAAAATTACCGCAACAGACCCAAAACCACTTGTCAGTCGTATCTCATTGCATGACTATGAGGTAACTAAAGTTGACTAGGCGTGCACTCAGCCATATTAAATGCAGATATATTATCTTCAGCTTACATTCTAACACAACTTTTATGTTACAACTTGGCAAAAATTTAAAAGATTTTGCAGGGTTCCATGGCAACTCACCTTGGTACCAGCTGGCATGTCGCTCAGATCATATTTACAGAAGAAAGTGTGAATAGGTGTCTTCTCTGGATTACTGAGGACCTGCCCAAAGCAAGTCAGTCTGTTAGTCTAACCTAGTGAAAAAATAATAATAAATCAGCCTCTTTATTGTAAAAGGCCCACAAAGTAACTTGCCAAACACAAAATCAAAATCTGAAAACAATAGTAAACACATGGAAGATAATCATCAGCACAGTACAATGAAAAACATTAGTCGATATGCTCTCAAGGGGTACGCTTTTGTATAAGAGTTTGTCTAAGACAGAACGTAATCATTTCCATTTGAAAAAGTAACTTAGTGCTTTCACTCCTCGTTTAGCTCTTTTTACAGCATCAGCAACTATTTCAAGCGTCACTTCCTGTGTCAAAGTTATTTTGTTTTGCAATCACCATAGGAAACCTTTAGCCTGATGAGAGCAATTTCCTTATTTGACTGGTGATTCTACGGCCACTAATCAGAATGGGAGACAAAATAGAGCATGAATTCTAATCCCCATATAGTATATCATCAATGCACATACTTGAAAATAATATATCAACCAGTATCTCCTAGAAACAAAGGTGAGGTGCATTTACTTGAACTTTGCACCTTAAACATATATACCATGAAATACACTCCACTTTTTCTTGAAATTCTCGTGGCAAAGCTAAAGTAGCTTTAGAGAAACAAATATGATTTAAAGTTCCAAGTGAAACTGCGGACTAAGCAAAGATATGGGTTTCAACCTTCCATACTGGGCCCCACTCTCCAATTACGTTCAAATCCATCCAGAATTTTTCAAGGATACAGGCTCAGGGTTTGATGGAAAGATAATGATTCAATCAATCCCTACATTTTGGATTCTTACCGGTTCTCAATATTTTGCTAATCATAAACTCCAACTGCAAAAGAAGATTACCCAAATTCATGAGATAAAACATCAGCCTCGTGTTGCACAAGTCACCAATGGTTCTAATTTGCCCTCTATCAATGGTACTATATCATTCTAATTCTGCAGAATCAGCCTCGTGTAACTCAAGAACCATTGTAGACATTACAAAAAAAGACTCAATTCTGATTTTGGGGGAGGGTGTGGAAGTACCAGCTGTATGCACCCTTTAATAGGTATCCGCAGGCGGCTCTTTTCTGCTCGAGAGTAATCAATGCTAAGACTCCTCTTCATTTTAGGTCCTCTATGCCGATTTGACGGCAAATTTCCTGCAAGATCTATAGACGAATAATATAATCGGTAATTATCTCCATCCAT
Source organism: Rhododendron vialii (assembly GCF_030253575.1). Lineage (NCBI taxonomy): Eukaryota > Viridiplantae > Streptophyta > Magnoliopsida > Ericales > Ericaceae > Rhododendron > Rhododendron vialii. The sequence continues at coordinate 30,541,477 of NC_080564.1, read as the reverse complement.
GCTGGTAACTGCAAATGGAAGCTTTTGAGGATGTGGCGAGAAATTTCCTCCAGTAACATTAAGAACGGCAAGGAAGCCATCAATTTTCTGTACATCATTAATTGTAAAGGAATTACAAAGCATAACACATGCTGAGCTTAACAAAAACTTGAAGGGACAGACTACATACTTATCCATAGATGTAGGATTTATAAACACATGCACTAACCTGACAGGCTACAACCGATGATAAACGACCAGATAACAAGGACTCCTCAAATGAACCAACCAAGGACCTTCTAACAGGTGCCCCACTCAAAGATCTGACAAACTTTGCTCCATGAGGAGTACCAGTTGAATCCTGACCCCAGTGCCCATCAATTTCATAGGTACTGTCACGGGTGAATCGGTCAAAGTTTTTCCGCAGAAGATGAACATCTTGAAATGATCTGCTTGGCATTCTACAATCCTCTTCTTTCTGCGAGAGGAAAATGCCAGAGATAGTACCATCAAGAGATTGTTCCATGTCCTTTAAGGTTAAGTAGTTGTCATCTAACTCCTTTGTTGCAGCCCCAAACCCTCCCGAAGTTTTCATTCCTCCAAAGAACTTTGGACCAAGAGGAGACAACGAAAGCGGAGAGGAGGCTGACTTTTTCAGTGGTATGGCTATTTCGCCCTTTTGGTACTTAGCTTTAGTTGTTTCATGAATCCAAGTTAATCCAGGTGAAGGAGGAGATATACTGAAGGCCTTAGAGTCCTTCTCAAGCAAAGGGCCATCTGTGAAGAAACTATCAGTGGACCATATTGAAGGACTAAGATAGGCCGAATTGCCCATATTAGCTTTCTTAGGCTCTTGCAGAACAGAATAATAATGGGAACCACTGGTATTAATGGTGCTGCCGATATCAAGAGATTCACCATCAAATCGATCTGGTATAAGCATGCCATTCAAAGGAGACAATAACCGCTTTCTTGCTAGTGAGCTAGTGATCTCAGTTTCACTACACTTGCTGCTAACCAAACTAGAAGAAAGACTTCCATCTAGTTGGTTTCCCTCGAGGGAATCCGATGCCCGTGGTTCAAACCCCACTATCCTTGAAACCGGGCTATGCACATTCCGACCACCTTTGCGACTAAAAAAGCCATTCCTTTCTGCGGAACCAATTTTCAACGTAGGCATGTTGATTGCACCATCTTTATGTAAGTTGAGAGCATCTGGATCCTTCAAGAGCTCTCTTGAAGAAGAGCATGGGAAATCCAATGGGATTCGATTGCCTGGGTGACCTACATGGACTCCACCTAAATCACAGCTGCTAAAACTAACAAGTCGAGGCGGAGTTTGCACAAATGTGCTCAGTGATAGAACCATTTCTTCTGCCACATTGCTCGAGGAAGCTTGAGGCAAACCCATAACTATTATTCTTCTTTTGTAACTTCTTCGCTATAAAGGACAAAAAATAAATACTAAATCTGACACTAGTTTTTCAACGGAACTACTGAATTTGAGTTGTTCACTCCAATGCCATATAGGAAGACGGAACCTTCACGCTCTAAACCCTGCTACCATTGCAATGACAGACCAACTGACTCTCATAATTCTACTTCAGAGGTTGCAGCTATCGATCATCTAAATGGATCCTCAATCCACCACGAGCTGCCTTGTACAAACATAAACCAGATATCAAACAAGCACCGATAGAAGAATGAGCGTTGCCTCCACAACCGCAAGAAACATGAACACGCTGTTTCATGGTTTATTCTACAACCAAGCCCCAGACCTGAGATATATATCAGTAAAGTCACATGACTACTTCTTTTATTGGTTATTAGAAGAGAATATGAAGAGAGTTTAGCCAATCAGTCGCCTTGTGACCCAAATTTTCAGCTTCATATTCACCAAAATAAAAGCACATACACATCACCAGATGTACTTTCCCATCTCTATCCCACAAATTTTCACCATATTTCTGATATCAAGACATCTAGTAGTTTACGTGGTTAATGATATCTGAGTGAGTATAGCCTCCACAACAGCAAGCAATATGAATCCAATGCTTTACGGTCTATCTAAAAACAAGGCACAAAACAGAGATATATGTGATACGGAAAGTAAGATCTTTTGTCCGGACAAGAGAAGAGAATACAAAGAGAGCTAAGAACTCAGTTTCCCTGCTACTCAAAGAGTTTACGCATCATATTCACAAAAATTAAAGCACTTACATTGTCAATTAGCATGCATTTTGCCCATGTCTAAAAATTATCCATAAAATGACATTGCTAACTATAGAGGTAGGGATTCTCTTTATTTCTTTCAAGAAGATGGAACTTTTTGAACAAGGTACTGGTCGATATGCAACAAGAACAACATTAACTAAGAGCTCTACAGCGTGATTTCCAGTTCCACCATTAGATTTTTCCAAACATCAATTACAACAAGCACATTGTCTATTTATGTCAACTGTAAATCGTACATGCCGCAGAAAGCTATAAAATTGAAGCAATGTAATGCCTCAAAACGCATAACTGATGAATGCAAAACATCAGAGTAAAGGCATAATTTTTTTGCCACGCGAACACCAGAATCTCATTTTGACATCATTCTGATTGAAGACTTTCCAAGCAAAGTTCAACGTTCACTCAGTCAATAATTCATGAAGCAGATTAAATCAAACTAAAGCCCAAAACGGAAAGGTAAACAAATAAGAAAATCACTAGCAACATAGTCATAACTAGCTCACTTTTCACCTATAAATCGCATCAAATAAGTATTGAACAAAGCTTCCGCATCAGAATTTCGCGGCAGCGTATAAAATGCTCAAAAACTGAGAAAATCCACAACTTTTCATCATCGGAGACCAGATGGAAACTCAAATAAACCCAAAAACCGTGGTTTAACATAACAACAGTCCTCTCATGTTTGAACCCAGAAAGCAATACATCACGTCCAAATACACCTATCATCACATCTCTTCATTCGTACATAATTGATGAAGAACAAAAACACTAAGCAAATCAAAAGTACAATCTTCCAAGCTCATATATTCACAAAAATATCAATCACAGCAATAAAATACAAACCCAGATACAAAAGGGCCCATATCGATGCGATCAAAGCTAAGAAAAAAATTTAAAGACTAATAGAAGAACAATAATCAGATACCCACCAGAGCACACAGATCCAAAGATAACCGACAGTCGATAGAATTTTACGAGGCCAAAAAAAATAACCCAATTTGTTTCTTTAGTTTTCTTCTTCGTTATCGATTTTTCCTCTGGCTTCTGCGGTTCTTAAGCTATTTCTCAAATTTCATCTGTTCTTCTTGTTAAGTTTCTCTCTCTAAAATGGAGGTTGTAACTTTGCAGGCCCTTCAATAGTTTATGGGGATTGTATATATTGCATCATCTAGATGGGTCGTTTTTTGGGGTAAGCTATAATTTTCTTGGTTGTGATGTGCTTGGACTCGTGAAACCACAGGCTTCGAAATCACAAGTTGCGGTCCATAGTATTCTGCCATCTCTCAATCAGTCAAAAAGTGTTTTATTGACAATGGCTAGCCTTTGGTAATTACCAAAATGAAAATTCCAAGAATATATATATATATGGATAGCTTATAAAAATGACGGAGGGTCGTTTAATTAGTTTTCACGTCTCATGTTGTTTACTTTGAATTCAAATCTGGACACGGTTGTATGCTAATTCAAACTCGAAATAAAATAGCAAGACAAATAAAACAATAAGACTCGATAACCAAACATGCATGAAATATTTAAAAGTGTTTGTGGACATGAAATATTAAACTATTTAAGGGTGAAATAAATAAATGGATTTTGGAATTAAATGTTTTTGAGGTTGACTATACATTAGTAAGTTTACGGCTTAAACTTTAAGCTATTAAAAGTCTAGTTAGAAATTTACCAAAATTGATGGGAGCTTTCTTCCAAATCAAGAGTTGGTTACAAATTTTCCTATTGGTAATACGGATTTGATGGACTTTAAGTGCACACATGCCCTAATTCAGTCCAAGTTCAATTTTTCATTTTTTATCACAACCCAAGTTCAATTAACTCCCCAACTTTTGAGAGAGGCTAAAGAGGGAAAGGAAGAAAGAGAAGATTAACGTAAAATGGAAAATCACTTTTATCTTGCTAATTACCAATGAGATTATAAGATCAAGTTATTCCAAACAAAACCGTGGTAACTATTTTGAGGGATAAAAGCAGCTTCTCTTGTTTCATTCGTAAAATTTCTTTTTTTTTTCTAGGTAAGTTCAACCTATTCTTGAGTCTCTGAAATTTCTTAACTGAGTGAAACTTACCACAGGTAACTGTTGAAGTGATTTCACAGGACAGGATTGATAACCTTTATCTTCATAATATAGTAGTATAGATATAGAATTCTCATGTGGAGTAGTACTTTATTGTAGTTGGCGTTATCACTTTCATAAAAAATGGAACTGGAGTGATGTGGTGCAAGTTTTGTTGTTAAAATGCTCCACGTTATCTTACAAACGTTGGCAGAGACGTGTTTGGACTCTCTCTCTCTCTCTCTCTCTCTCTCTCTCTCTCTTCCTCTCTTCTTGAATCTTGATTGCTTATGCTTTACATGACGCGTGCAAAGAGGGGCACTCTCTCTCCCTTTGCCCCTTTTAAGGCAATTTGATTGTGGCGTGTATGGATGAATGCTAGTACTACTCTTACGTAGGGTCTGATATGAGAAAAACAAACTTATGGATGAATGCTAATTAAAACTACTCTTACGTAGGGTCTGATATGAGAAAAACTTATTTACAATTCCGTAGTTGATAATATTTTCTGGTCTGATATTTGCCTTGCAAATTAAGCTTTCAATTCGCTGCGGGATCGGTATCTGTGCATTCAAAGCCACCCGTAGAAACTCTCTTCTATTAGAAAAAGTCCTAATTAGGCCCACTACTGCCGAGGCAAATTATTTGACTGATTTGAACATTAACTATTAAGGAATAATTTGTCACTAGAATCTACCCCAATTAGCAAGAGGCATGACTTTGATAATCTTTTTTTATAACCAGATGTCGCACACCTTCACAAATCTCGAGCCCTGAAATTAATGACTAGACAAACCCTCCAGTGGTTCAAAGTTCGGATGTTTGACCTCCATGAAATTTAAACACGCGATTTCAAAGAGGACAAACGGTAATTAGCTTTCTCATACCCACTTAGCCAAACCGCTTCGAGTTGAAATGACAATATTTGAAACTAAGAGGTATTTCCTTAGGGAAATGATAATGTCTTTAGGCAGATAGCCAGAGAAGATTAGGCACGAATTTAGCTCAGGGAAGAATGGCGACAATTTATATGACATCCGGTAGGACCCGGGGGCTCTGCTGTGCCATGAGGCACAATACCTGTTTGGACCATATATTCACCGCCCGTCGATAATCGACCGAAAGGTGGCGATTATGGAAATGCAACCTATTTTATTATTATTTTTGGTATTTGTATTTTAATAACATGTGCAGGACACTTGGCGTATCTCTATTTACTTGGAGGTTAAAAAGACACTTGGCTTGTTCTTACACATTTGGAAGTTAAAATGACACTTGTCATGCTCCTACACATTTGAAGGAAAGTGGGAAGTTATTTGGACAAGTGGAAGCAAAGAAAAGAATAAAGAGTAGTGGGAAGTTTGGAAGTTATTTCCTGCACATCTTTGTTTTTCTATAAATAGCCTTTTTAGGCCTCATTGTAAGGACACACAAACAACGCCAATCAGGCCTTTATCTTTTCTTTTCTAGGAGTAGAATTAACTTGTAATTGTTCACTCAATCATCTCGATTGATTGTTCTTCTACTTTGAGGGTTAATAAAGTCCATTTTGTTAATCTTCTTCCACACCTCATCCACTTCATTGTTTGTTTCCAAAGAAGTCCTGAAATACGGCAAGGAACCAAACTCCACTTTTCACATCCACATTCCAGCAAGCTTTACAATACGATTTACCGTCGATTCTCCGTCGATTGGAAAGAAAACAAGAATTTTGGTAACAATACCTCCTGTTGGAAATTTATTATTTTAATATTAAATTTCTGTACATTTTATGGTGCTTGACTTTTACAAGTCATGTGTATATCTGCGTGAGAGACTCTTATCTTAGCGGTTATTTGGATATCTAGACAAATCTAGCAAATCTAGAAGAATCTAGGAGTATATCTTGCAAATCTATCCATATCTAGCAAATCTAGATAAAATCTAGATTATATCTTTCATATCTATCCATATCTTCCATATCCTCCAAATCTAGAGCATATCTATCCATATCCAAGTGAGATTTGGTCATTAATGAAGAGATTTGATTTGGATTCTCTCTTGCCTATATAAGGCTTGCTTGAGTGAAGCAATCTAAGCTAAGAAAGCCAAGGGCAATTCTAAGATTTCTCCAAAACACTTAGCCTTCCATATTCAATTCTCCCTTCCATCTTCGTTCTCTAAAAACTAGTCGGTGTGAGAGTCTTGGGCAAACTGTAAGGGTATTTTATTTGTGGAGCTTTGGGTTCTCCTACTTGTGCAGAGTAGGTCCGAACCAAACAATAAATTATCGGGCTGTTATATCCTAGAGGGGACAAGTCAGAGATTTTCTACTGCACCGGTTTGGTACCGTAGTGGGCTTGAATCTCCTTAAAGAGAGCGAGATTTCCGCGACTCAACCTGTTAATTTGTCCATTGTAATATTTATTTTGGTGTGAATCTTTGTAATATCACCAACAATTTTAAGGAGATTCAAAAAAAAGGACCAAACAGCTGAGAAGCCCAATGAAAATGTCGGAGATCTCAACAAGCCCTTCAATTTTAAGGGAGCTCACTTCAAGCGATGGAAAGACAAGGTGCTATTCTGTCTTAGTCTCCTCAAGGTGGCCTATGCCCTAACGGAGAAGGATCCCAACAAAGTCTCCACCGATGGGATGACCGATGATGAAAAATATGCTCATCTTGAACAAGTTGAGCAGTATAATGCAGATGAGTATAATTATCGGTATTATCTTTTAAATTGCCTTGCAGATCAATTTTATGATTATTATGATACTACTTACTCCACTGCAAAGAAAATTTGGAAAGCCTTGCAGAGCAAATATAATACTGAGGAAGCAGGTGCAAAGAAATATGCAGCTAGCCGTTTTTTCCATTATCAGATGATAGATGGTAAATCTACTGTGGAGCAAATGCAAGATTTCCAAATGATTGTGGCGGAGGTACGGTCTGAAGGCATCAAAATTGGGGACAATCTTGTGGTGGCAGACATCATTGACAAATTACCACATTTGTGGAGGGAGTTCCAGAAATCGATGCGCCACAAACAAAAGGAGACGTCCCTAGAGACTTTGATTACCCGCATCCGAGTGGAGGAGGAGGCTAGAGGCTAAGATGCACTTATGACTCACGATGGTAATGGACACTTCACCATTAAGGTAAATTTAGTTTCCGCAAAAAATAACTTACCCAGAGGTCAGTTTCCAAAGAATGCTTATTTAAAGCCAAATAAGAAAATTTTCAAAAATAAGAGTAAATCTCGCGGTGAAATGCAAATGAGAAAAAATAATTGGAACCAAGGACCCCCTTCACAAGCACAACAAACTGGTGGGTGCTTTGTCTGTGGCAAGAGTGGGCATATTGCTCGATTTTACAAGTTTCGAAAAACACAGAATGCTCCAAAGGCTAATGTTGCCGAAGAGCCTTTTGTGGCTATGATTATAGACATATATATGGTTCAATGTGTGGAAGGGTGGTGGGCAGATTCTGGTGCCAATAGGCATGTCTGCTATGATAAAAATTGGTTTAAAACTTATACTCCATTTGCAGAAGAAAAAATTGTGATGCTTGGTGACTCTAGTACTACCAAAGTGCTTGGGAGTGGCGAGATTGATTTGAAATTTACCTCTGGACGTGTGCTAACTCTGAAAGATGTGCTTTACACACCGTCCATGAGGAAGAATTTGATGTCCAGTTATCTACTCAACAAATCTGGCTTTAAGCAGACTATGGAATCTGATCAGTTTGTAATTACTAAAAAAAGAGTGTTTGTGGATAAGGGATATGCATGTGATGGAATGTTCAAACTAATCGTTGAGAATAATAAACCAACTACTGTTTCTGTTTACATGTTGTCTTCCTTAAATTTTTGGCATGCTAGACTATGTCATGTAAATAGTAAATATGTAGGAATCATGAGTAGTTTAGGCTTAATTCTCAAACTGAAAAAAGATTTTGAGAAATGTGAAACATGCAGTAAAGCAAAAATCACAAGGAGGCCTCATAAAAGTGTTCAAAGAAATACCGAATTGTTAGAACTAATCCATACGGATTTATGTAAGTGTGAAGGAATTTTAACTCATGGAGGAAATAAATATTTTATCACTTTTATTGATGACTATTCAAAATATACGTATGTATATTGTGTGAAACATAAAAGTGATGCACTTGACAAATTAAAGAATTCCTCCAAGAAGTCGAAAATCAATTCGGTAGAAAGATTAAAAGAATTAGAAGTGATAGAGGCCGCGAGTATGAATCGTTTGAATTTAACTCTTTTGCTCAGTTTTTGGGAATTATCTATGAAATTACTCCACAGTATTCGCCTGAGTCTAATGTTGTGGCTGGAAGAAAAAATAAAACAGTAATTGACTTGACCAATGCCATATTTATTGAAGCAGGCACTCCCTCAAATCTCTGGAGAGAAGCAGTTTTAACAGCTTGTCATGTGATAAATAGAGTGCCACACAAAAAGGTCATAAACCAAATTTGGGATATTTGAGAATTTGGGGTTGTTTGGCCTTTGTGAGGCTTTCAGACCCTAAAAGGCCCAAACTGGGTGTTAGAGCTACCACTTATGCTTTTCTTGGATATGCAAAAAATAGTACAGCCTATAAATTTTTTGATATGAAAAATAAAATTATCTTTGAATCAGGCGATGCAATCTTTTATGAAGAAAAATTCTCTTTTAAACTTAAAAATGGTGGGGGTCAAGAATCTAAAGAATTGATTTTACCTGAGCCTAGTTCTTCAACTCCTAGTTTACAAAATCAAGAGAATTTTGAATTTGAACCTAGAAGGAGTATAAGAGCTAGAGTTGAAAAAGATTTTGGCCCTGACTATCTTGTTTTTAATGTGAAGGATACTCCACTTAATTTACAAGAGGCTTTGACATCACCAGATGCTGTTTTTTGGAAAGAGGCTATTAATGATGAGATGAAATTACTAATGTCCAATAAAACTTGAAAATTAGTTGATTTACCACCGGGTTGTAAAGCTATTGGGTGTAAATAGGTCCTACATAAAAAGCTTAAACCGGATGGTTCCATTGATAAATATAAAGCAAGACTTGTTGCAAAAGGTTTTAAGTAACAAGCTGATCTTGACTTTTTTGATACATTTTCTCCGATTACTAGAGTAGCATCCATTAGACTATTAATTGCAGTTGCTGCAATGATTTAAAAATTCATCAAATGGATGTAAAAATAGCTTTTTTAAATGGGGACATAGATGAGAAAATTTACATGGATCAACCCGAGGGCTTTGTGGAGTCTGGCCAAGAAAGCAAAGTGTGTAAGTTGACTAAATCCCTATATGGCTTAAAGCAGGCGCCTAAACAGTGACATGAGAAAATTGATTCATGTATGATTGAAAATAGTTATAAGATAAATGAGTGTGATAAGTGTATCTATTATAAATCTTGTGAAAATTCACATGTTATTGTTAGCCTATATGTTGATGATTTACTGATCTTTGGCTCTAATGTGCATATAATTGATGAGACTAAAAATATGCTTAGTGGCCATTTTGATATGAAAGATCTTGGTGAGGCTAACGTAATTTCGGGAATAAAAATTACAAAAACATGTGATGGTATATTTCTTGATCAGTCTCATTATATTGAGAAAATTTTGAAAAAAAAACCATTTTGATAACTGCAAACATGTTCTTACTCCTTTTGATCCTCATGTGCATTTATTTTCTGTTAAAAATGACAAGGATATTGTTGATCAAAAAGGATATGCTAGCATAATAGGGAGTTTACGTTATGCTACTGATTGTACTCAACATGATATTGCTTATGCAGTAGGAGTACTGAACAGGTATACTAGCAAGCCGAGTAGAGAACACTGGCTAACCATTGAACGAATAATGAGATATTTATCTAGTACCAAAAATTATGGCTTGTTTTACAAAAAGTATCCTGCAGTACTTGAAGCTTATAGTGATGCCGATTGGAATACTTTGTCAGGTGATTCACTCTCTACCACAGGATATATTTTTAATTTGGATGGTGGTGCTATATGCTGAAAATCGAAAAAGCAATCTATTATTGCTAATTCTACTATGGAGGCTGAGCTAATAGCATTAGCATCAGCGAGTGAGGAGGCTAATTGGTTGAGAGATTTATTAAATGAAATCCTGTTTTGGAAAAAACCAATTCCTCCCGTGTTAATTCATTGTGATAGCACTGCTGCAATTGGTAGAGTACAAAATCGTTATTACAACGGTAAATCTAGACCTATCAGAAAAAAAACACAATACTGTGAGATCTTATTGGAGTAATGGCATCATAAATGTGACTTATGTGAGGTCATATGATAATCTTGCAGATCCATTAACCAAGGCCTTAGCAAGAGAAAGAGTCTGGAATACATCGAGGGGGATGGGACTAAAGCCATTAAATTCATGAGTCACGTATGAGGATACCCAACCCAAGGACCAGAGATCCTGTAACTGGGTTCAATGGGAAGAACGAATCATATGGTGGTCATTTGAAAATGCACTGAAATTTTTTATTAAGTCCATCCCTATAGTGTGAGTGCATTTATCCTATAATGTTATGGAGGTTGAGTTTTTTAAGAAAATCTTAATGAAATTCTGTAGCTCTTATGAGTGGGGTGTTAGAATTACAGGAGCACCCTTGATAGATTTCACCTATGTGAGCGTGGAGGTGGGGACGATTCCTATGAGAATTAGGCTTTGTTCTCAAAGACACTCATGAAAACTGGGATTAACACAAGGCCATAATGTGTTGGCTATTAAAGCTCATGTCAATACCTAGATTATTATGTGTGGGCAGTATTTTTTATTTCCCCTAAGCAGTCATAGTTCAAGTCGGAAACCACTATTGACTCTGGAGTAGAGATTACTGTTTTCACTGAGTGAAGGTTCAATGCAGAGCACACCTTCATGATGCATAATATCTTTCTTTGCCTAGGAGTCTCATTTAATATTAAAATAGGTGGGGGAATGTTGGAAATTTATTATTTTAATATTAAATTTCTGTACATTTTGTGGTGCTAGACTTTTACAAGTCATGTACATATCTGCGTGAGAGACTCTTATCTTAGCAGTTATTTGGATATCTAGGCAAATCTAGCAAATCTAGAAGAATCTAGGAGTATATCTTGCAAATCTATCTATATCTAGCAAATCTAGATAAAATCTAGATTATATCTTTCATATCTATCCATATCTTTCATATCCTCCAAATCTAGAGCATATCTATCCATATCCAAGTGAGATTTGGTCATTAATGAAGAGATTTGATTTGGATTTTCTCTTGCCTATATAAGGCTTGCTTGAGTGAAGCAATCTAAGCTAAGAAAGCCTAGAGCAATTCTAAGATTTCTCCAAAACACTTAGCCTTCCATACTCAATTCTCCCTTCCATCTTCGTTCTCTAAAAACTAGTCGGTGTGAGAGTCTTGGGCAAACTGTAAGAGTGTTTTATTTGTGGAGCTTTGGGTTCTTCTACTTGTGCAGAGTAGGTCCGAACCAAACGATAAATTATCGGGCTGTTATATCTTGGAGGGGACAAGTCAGAGATTTTCTACTGTACCGGTTTGTTATCGTAGAGGGCTTGAATCTCCTTAAAGATAGCGAGATTTTCGCGACTCAACCTGTTAATTTGTCCATTGTAATATTTATTTTGGTGTGAATCTTTGTAATATCACGAACACCCCCTACCCACACCCCCCAAACGTACCGTTTTGGAGGAAAAAAATCAAAAAGCTTCCTATTTGCAATTCTATGGAGCAGAAACGTGATTATAAGAGTTTTAAAGATAAAATTTAATTATGTCTCTTTAGAATAATATGCTCAGAATAATAAGATCTTCACACTGGTTCAAATGGATTGAAAATTGGAATAATTAATTTTTTAATTGTATTTTTAATATATAAATAGTCTAAAAAATTAAGTGCTCCAATTTTTAATGCGTTTGAACAAGTGCAAAAATCTTATTATTCTGAACATATTATTCTAAAAAGACATAATTAACTTTTGTTTTTAAGGTTTCTAATAATCATGTTTCTGCTCCACAGGATCGTAAATAAAGAGCAGATACTTAATTATGAGAGTTCTAGATACAAAAGTTAATTATGCTCATTTAGAATAATATGTTCAGAGTAATAAGATATTCGCACTTGTTCAAACGGATTAAAAATTGGAGCACTTAATTTTTTTAGACTGTTTATATATTAAAAATACATAACTGCTCCAATTTTCAATCCGTTTGAACCAGTGTGAAGATCTTATTATTATGATCATATTATTCTAAAGAGACATAATTAAAATTTATTTCTAGGTCTCTTATAATTACGTTTCTGCTCTTTAGAATTGCAAATAGGAAGCCTTGAATTTTTTTTCCTCCAAAACGGTACTGTTTGGAGTGTGGGTAGGGGGTACTGTGCCTCATGACACAGCAGAGCCCCCGCGTCCCATCCGATTGGTCCCTTGATTACTTTTTTTACCTAAACTTTGAATGGACAAATGAGGGCTAGAGTATGTGGACAAGAGAGTTGCATTCAAATTTTTAACTTGTGAATACATTTGTGAAGCATGAATCAATTCATAGGCGTAAACTGATCCAAAGATAGAAACAAAGTGGGTTTCTTGCATACGCACCTCTACCCTTAAAGTCGGGTTAAATATTTTATCAAGGAGTAAGGAGCCACTATAATCGCTCGTCAACTCACATTCAACCAAAAACCAAAGGCATCCACTTCGTCCTCTCCGAGCTTCCATTTTCATTAACTTTCTTAGAACCCTTCCAAACTCCGGATCAAAGGTAGAACACTCTATTCTATACCCACTAGTTCCAAGCATATTAGACAAGACACAGGCATCATTTTTACAAAAATAGGACACGAACGTACATTTGAATGGAAAAACAAAATGATCACATTTTTCATAGGTATATACTCTGTAGTCTGTATGCTATAAATACCTGGGAGAAAATGAATGATTCTATTTTAATCAAAAGAAGGTTATAAAATGTGGCTACAAGTACATATTTTCTCGCATGTAAAAAAACAAGAGTCGTAATCATCTGTGAAAATTTTGACCATGCCTCGACTTCGTATAATTCCTTTATGACCTCTTAACGTGTCCCAGCATGCCACCAAAGTGTCCTAGAAGGCTCTCAGCATATCCGAAGCATGTCCAACAGGTTAAATATGATATGAACTCAGACACATACTTGGAAATGTCCACCTAGCGTCGGACACGAGGCATGTGACCTAGTTCAAGAGGACAGAAAATAAGAGGCTTCTGTGTGCGGATTAGAACATCTCTAACAGAGTGTTTGGTCTTTGAGTTTCGTGCTTTTGTTTTGGCTGGTAGATGTATAGTTCAGTTGGAGCTGTTGGTGCTCCTTGTTTTGGTTGTTCGTTCTGCTCTAGCAAAGAGTATAGCTTGGTTTGTGTCAAGTTGGTGTCTGGTTGGTTATACTCCCCTGTCCCATTTTGTTTGTCCATTTTCGTTATTCGTGTTATTCTTTAAATGTTTATATATACCAATCTGTAATGTTTGTCACAATTTTGAAAATTTTGTACTATAAACCTAATCAATAACTATCAAATAAGATCCATATTGCAGATTTTTGAAGATTTATATGGGAACCAAAGATATAAACGATTGAAAATAAACACCAGCATAAAAAAAAAGGACAAACAAAATGGGACGGAGAGAATATGAAGAAGGTGTTTTCTCCTTACCTTCAATTTATGTGGCTATGAAACTTTAATTTACCCAGAAACAGGAAAAAATGAAAAATGAAAAGAGACAAAACAGCGGTAGAAATAGGGTTTCAAAGGCCTTCAGGAAATTTCAATAGATTCATAGATTTACGCAAAAGTTAAAATAAAGGGAAATTTATATAAATGGTCCTCCGAGTTTTATCCGAGTCTCATTTTTGTCCTTCAAGTATCAATTACAACTCTTTTGACCTTCAAGTTTGGTTTTCGTACCAAATTAGTCCAATTGATAATTTCTGTCTGTCAAATTGGACGGAAAAAATCAAATTGATGGTAATTTGGACGTTGCAGTTCGCACCAAGTTGGTCTAATTGATGACATCTGCCCTCAATCTGATTTTTTTCATCCAGTTTGGCTAACAGACGTTATCAATTGGACCAACTTGGTACGAAAACCAAACTTGAGGGTCCAAAGAGTTGCAATTGATACTTGAAGGACGAAAATGAGACTCAGTTAAAATTAGGAGGACCATTTCCATAAATTTCCCTAAAATAAAACCTAATTGATTGAACCCAGAGAACAGCCCTAGCTTGAAGTTATCAACAAAAGACAAATGATTCAATACGAGAGATAAAACACAAAACAACAGTAGCAAGGGGGGGGGGGGGGGGGTTGGTGTTTCAACTGACTTAGAAATTTCAAAAGATTCTACGCATAAGTTTGAATAAAACCCTAACCGATTCAACACTGGGAGCAGCCCTAGCCGGAAAGTATGAACAAAAGACAAACCAATTGATCAATACGAGAGATAAACACACAAACCCAAACACCAGAACGCGCACACTCGCACGCATACAAAAATTGTTATGCAGAATAAGAGAGAAAATTAGAGACAGAGAGAGAGAGAGCGTGCATCAGTGATGGCTTCATAGTCGTCGTCGCCCTCGTAGTTGGCCATCCACACACGTTTATGCATGCATGGACCTTTCTTACCGGGTGAACATAGCTAAGCAACCCCAAACCAGCCAATTCATTTGAAAAACATTGGTGAAAGTACACAGAAACCCCCTCAAATGTCTTTTTTCCGCAGACAGCCCTTGACGTTTAAAATCACCCATATAGACCCCCTAAACTATATGAAATGAAAAATGAAAAATTGGCTAACTCTGTTACCGAAATGAGGAGAAACGATGATTCTACTCCTAAAAAAACACTAACCCCCTCATCTATAAAATTGTCAACGCTGACTCTTTCATCTTAACGATCTTTTTGACAAAAGGATGCTAATTAGTTAACAGTTACAATTGAGGGGGTCTATATGCACGATTTTAAATATTAGGGGTCTCCGTGAAAAAAGTGATAGTTGAGGGAGTTTCTTTTAGTTGAGGGGGTTTTATGTACTTTCCCCAAAAAAACATGGAGTATTTGTTAGTCCTGGGCAAGTGATGTCCAAAATGTGCGATAGATAATGGTGTTGGAGTACTATGTGATCAGTCACGTCTCCAAAAATTTTAAGAAGAGTGTTACAGAAATCTTTACAACCCCAAGTATATGTGTAAACAAAAATTTACCTATTACTAGTATAAACAATGCCACTCAAAAACTGGGAACCATATACTCCATATGTCCCAAAAAATTAATCCATTACGAAATAATGTGCAATGGATCAAAAAATAAAGTACTTGCATTTATAATTTTAAAATTTTTTTTGCCTGAATAAATTCTTTTTGGTTGGAAGAAATTTGAAAATTTGTGTGTGTAATTACGCTAACTTATATCGAAAAATTGCACTTCATTATGCAATGGACCAACTTTTGGGGAGCAGGACTTAGGATATTACCATTGCCTTTAACGCTCGAACAAATTTGAAAAATTATGCATGGAATTACGTTATTTTTTGTCCAAAAATTGAACGACTTTGCGCAGTAAACTAATTAACTTTTTGGGACATAGGAGTAGGATGCTACAATTCCCCTCTACGCATTTTCATACTTTGAAACATTTGCATAATAGCCCCACTATAAGCGGTATCAAATACATTGCTAAATATAAGAAACCAAGCAATTTGGACAACCCTGGGTTATACTAAAAAAATACGATACTCTAATGCAGCAAGCAACCATAAAGGAATGGGGCACCAAGTTGGGATGCAAAATTGTCCACGCAGACCACTAGAAAGTAAAAGTGCTGTAAAGAATGAGACGCGCCGGGACGCCTACTATTAGTAAATGGCATTTCTCTTAAAAGAAACCACCAAGCAAATGAAATCACAATGTAGTTGTGAACGAACTGCATCAGTACTAACACTGAACAAATGAAATCCAAGCAGTACTTGAGGACATTCGTGGCGTAATGGTCTCTTGCAACTTTCAACCTTCACATAGGGTAATCCATTCAGTTTACGAAGAAGTCATTTTCGACAAACTGATATGTAAAGTAAATGTTACAAAACTTATTTACCCGCGCACAAGCATTTATTTAGAAGTTTCTCGGCGAAAATAAATGTGCTAATCCACCCATTTTCGAGGATTAAGCAAACTTTTTCTAACCAAAACTGGGAAAAGCAAAATAGACAAGAATCATCTCCAAACAAAAAAAAGAAAGAACAAGATCATTCAGCGAGATTAAGCAGTTGCAGCCATTGGAACTGATCTGTAACAGGCTCTCTTTGCTGCACGTACAATGTCTTCAATCTGTTCAATAGACATCCCATAGAAGAAGGGGACAGTGTTCAGGAAATATCAATAGACTGCATCGACGGAGTATACGACAACAACAACATAACAGAACCCATATAGTCCCTAATCAATGGGGATATGGGTGAGGGAGTATCTGTCTTGAAAATTATGCAATTGAAATTTTAGGAAAAGAACGGTCAGCAATTCAGGAGTTAAAGGATCTTTCATTCAAAGTTCAACCACGATATTCTGTTGGTGCTCCATCTTATTTCCTTGGAAATTAGGCACGTCATTGAGACTCATTCAGGAATGTAAGATATAATTCTTTCTTGAGGTTGCTTCCGCAAAGCACTAACTGACCATGCATTTACTAATAAAGAAAGGTTGTCAGAGAATGGAATTCATGGGCAATAATAGACTCCAAACCATTTACTTTCATTTTCCGTCTCAATTGATCAACAACTGCTGAAAACATACACACATACTACCTGAAAGCAAAAGCAAAGAGGTTTTTAACCACAAACCTGTGGGAAAGCCATCCTCTCAAGATTTGCCGCGTAAGGCGTGGGAACGTCTGACCCTGAAATCCTCTCAACAGGTGCATCAAGATACTCAAAACTATCCTCAACAACAGATGCACTGTCAGAAAAACAACAAACATACAGAGTCAAATTCACATGCACAGAGGAAAAGAGAATAACATTCGAGAGAGATGAGAAATTGTGTGCAAGTAAAAAGAAGATAACCAAATCTCAGCTCCGACACCATGTTGAGGAAATCCTTCTTCAACCGTTACAAGCTTGTTGGTTTTCCTGACAGAAGCATTGATTGTGGATCTATCAAGTGGACGAATCGAGCGCAGATTTATAACCTGCATAATAAAGAGCAGTTAGATTTTCATATAACAAAAGTCGAATACTCATAGACTCCGCCTTTCCATCCATGGAGCAAAGAATGTTTGTAAAATATGTACCTCAGCACTAATTCCTTCCTTTGCAAGAATTTCAGCGGCCTGAACATGTTACCATTTGAGAGAGTTTCATATCAGGAAATTAGAAAAGCTATCAAAACGAAACAACTTTCCAGAGTGAAATTAAAAAAGCTATCAAAACAAAACAACTTTCCAGAGTGAAATTATACAATAGTCCGGGAGTACCGCCACGTGGTACTCCCGACCGCTTTACAACCACACATTCTTGTGGGGTCTACCACTAAGTGTATGGACCCCACAAGAATGTGTGGTTTTAAGTGGTCTGGAGTACCACGTGGCAGTACTCCCAGACTATTGAATAATTACTCCTTTCCAGAAGAGAGAGCCATGGAAAGAAAAGGATAATGTACTTGAAAAAATGGAGAAATGAACAACCAGATCAAGCTATTTAAAAGAATACTAAAATGATATATGGGTAGAAATCACCTATTTTCATTCAATAGTCTTTAGAATGGAAAAAGAAAGGAAGACGGAAGACCTACCAGAAGTGCACTATGAAATGTGCAGTTCTAATGCATGTGAAATGCAAGGAAAGATGTACCAACTAAAAAAAAAAGGCAAGGCAGTCTCCAGGTCTGTGACCAATGGATTAAGGTAGAAAAATAGTAGAGTATGATCCATTCCCTTCACTTTCTCCGTGGATGCTGTATCTACTCTATACAGTAAAAAAGGCCAAGATAAACAGGTGTAGGCTACCAACACATTTTCTCATGTCACTGTCAAAAGGAGCATTTCTTGATCCCTGACATAACTAACTCCATACCTAATTTCAGAATAGCTCTCTCTCTCTCTCTCTCTCTCTCTCTCTCTCTCTCTCTCTCTCTCTCTCTCTCTCTCTCTCTCTCTCTCTCTCTCTCATGCACGCGCGCGGGGTAATGAGAGGCAGACAGCAGTAAGGATGTCTTCCGCAATTTGTTTCACTCATTGGAGACAATATGAAAACCAGATGCATCAACGCTTAAACATAGCTTATCACAAATAGGACCTTACACAACTGGAAGAAGTAACGACAAACCTTAAGAGCAAAACCAACCATCTTCGAGAAAGCAGTGATAGTAACATCTTTTCCTTCAAGTTCTATCTGTCAATAATTTTTAAAGTTACAGAGACAAAAATCAATAACAAAAAGAGAGAACAATAATGATGTCAGAAGAAAGTACCTTAGCTTTCCCTATTGGAAGACTGAAGCTAGAATCAAGAACTTCTGCTGAAACAGGGAAGGACTCACCATATCTGGAGAACATGTCAAATAAGCACCATTAGCCCTCAAAGCAAACTAAACTAGCAAAATCGTAATGCTCCTAGAGCACTTACAGCAACTCATTTTCAAGGAAAACAACTGGGTCTGGGTCCCTTATAGCAGCTTTTAGTAGGCCCCGAGCATCTTCTGATGAGTACGGAGCCAACACCTTCAATCCTGGACATGAACTATACCACGCTGCATAACACTGAGCAAAAACAGAGTATGTAGCTTTAAACTGGTGAATTTGATCCATAATCTAATGACAAATCAAAGAAATAAACGAACATTTTCACACTGTAAAAATCAGTCAGGGATAGAATTATTCAAAATATCCTAATGCTTCCCAACATCACAGAAGCTACTGAGGACAAATGTGTTGCCCAATAGCTTGTGGCCCAGAACACCCCAACACTCCCATAGAAAGGTTGGGGAATCAAACTTGGTAAGCACCTATGGTCTGGGTCGAAGATTCTTCTAAAATTGGCCCGTCAGCTCCTACTCCAAAAAAGAGCAAAAGAGATCTAATGTATGGCACTAAGCATAACTTCAAGTGCAAAAGAGATCCAATGTATGGCACTAAACATTGCTTCACTTGAAGTCATACAAACCCACACACACACTAAAAAGTCAATGATCTCTGCTTGTGGTAATAACTGTCTTTCTTTCTCTAGCAGGCAGACAAAGTTAAAGGCCTTTGCTTGTATATTATTTTCCTTTTAGGCCCAACAGCAATGACACAAGAAACAACTAGTGTGAAGTAGTACAGACAATACTCTAAAGCTAAAATACAGTCACGAAGACAAATTGCCTGCACAGCAAAGCCGAAACATACTTGGGAATGTTGAGCACCAACTCCAGCAGCAGCACCATTTGGTCCTCTAAACACAATCGGTACAGATATCTGACCAGCAGACATGTAATTTGATTTTGCAGCAGAATTGATAATGTGGTCAATTGCCTGCAACAAACACCAAAACTGAGTCCAGACAGACACCTAACAAAGCTAAGAGTGACACTTGAACATTCCTACATGAAATAGAAAAGAAAATAGACATAATAAAAAGTGAACCATTATGATTTACGATGACAAAAGCTAATACTAAGTAACTTAATTAGCTTAGGCGAACATTGAGTCAACCAAACAGATTGACCTGCCCCAAAAAGAATCTGTTATCCAGCCCCACAATTAAGAAAGACCTTGAAAACTGCAAAGCAATTGTGTTCCGAAGCATCATAAAAGTATTTGTGTAGGCCTAGGTTCGGTAAGGGAGATGTCAACATACTAAACCATCAGTTTTGGCTAAAAAACTACATCAACAGTGAAATTACATGCAACTACAAAACAACAAACAAGTATAACCATGCAGATGTCAACATACTAAACCATCAGTTTTGGCTAAAAAACTACATCAACAGTGAAATTACATGCAACTACAAAACAACAAACAAGTATAACCATGCAGACTAATGCAAGCCATTGCATTAGAAACAACAATACCATAAACCCTTTGATTCAGCCTGTATACATAATTTTTTGAACAATGAATACTTGGTGAAGTACGAGTTACTAGCATAGTTTCTATTGGACTCGATAGAAGAATTGGATGCTACCCTGCTCGTTATAGCAAGCAACAAATAGTCAAATACGGACACGTTGGTACAACACAAATATAACTATGTGATACAGCAAAACTGATAAAGTTTTGTGATCTAACTCATAATGGATATCCATTTGCCTTTACGATGATTCCAATAAAAGATTGTACAGATGAACACTGACCTGCATGGAGAAGTTAAATGTCATAAATTCTACAACAGGCCTCAAACCATGGTAAGCAGCACCAACTCCTATCCCGGTGAAGCCAGCCTGCAATATTGGTTCAAAAGTTGGACGTTGTAAAAATTACTACACACTAAGTAAATAAATAAATGCATACCCACAGCATGGTTTCTGAAAGAAACATTAAATTAGAAAGAACAATAAGGACAATAGAGTACCTCTGTAATTGGAGTATCAACTACCCTATCAGGACCATACTTGTCCAAAAGACCCTTGGTAATCTAATAAGAATTCAAATTTGAAAAGTAAGTTTTAGATAGAAGAAGCACGTAGATCTAGCAGAACTTAAAGATTGATGAGATTGATTTTATGTGTTGTCTGTCATTTCTAACCTTGTACGCACCCTGATATTCACCAACCTGCATACAAGTAATATAACTAGTCAACTTTGCAAATCGCCTACATCGATAACATGTCAGCTTCAATTGTAAAATATTTCTCATCAAGCTTCTCAAATACCTCTTCACCCATTATAAATACTTTAGGATCTGCGGACATCTCTTCGTCAAGTGCAGAATTCAAAGCATCTCGCACTGTCATCTGCAAGCAATAAGCAGTCCCAATAAGATCAGGAAAAAGAAACATTAGATAACATAACAAGATGGATGTTGGCAACCAAAGACAAAAATTCAGGGCATGTTTCTCTAGGTGAACTGTCCAGCTTTCGCACCTCGTGTTCATAAAGGAGCTCATCTGAAGCAGTGAAACGCCGGCCAGATGGGTGGGAAGAAACAATTGATCTAGATTGTTTATTAGACTATGACACTTAGTAATGTATCCCAACGACCATGATTTGACTAGTTTCAGACTGGTAGCTTTTTGTTGCCTATTGGGAGTCTAGCTTGAAGGGTGCTCGAGTGGTAAGGGCCATCAACCAAAAGGTGGCCCGACTGCTCAAGCAGAGATGGCATATTTGATTTCCATTCTAGCCTCTGCTCAAAGCCCATTTGCTCCAACTACGGAACTTGCCCAAAATACTTTTCCAAACAAACCTACCTATAGGGCAACCTATACATATTCAATGCACTGAAAGACTTGTATTTTGCCCCATCTCTAGTCCTTTCAAGACTGCTTGTTGTGATGCTGTCCTTAAAAACTTCAAAGCACGATCATTTTCTATCCATATGCAATGCTTAGACAACATCCCAGATCTATTTCAAAACCCTGCACAACCACATTTTCACTATAAGTGAGTTCCTGCCAATGCCGATTGCATATGAGAAATCCCAGGGTGTTCGAGCCATTGGTGAGTAGAGATTGAACAAGTGATCGACTGATTGTGGAAACAAGATATCATAAGTGAAGTGCATCTACATTTGAGTTGGCAGCTATCTCTTGATCTAGCGGGCTGTTTTGATCTCAAGGTACCATTGTTTCCTAACTCAAGACTTCTTTCTTAAAGGGTTTTTGTGTCAACCTTGTGTTCTTTCTTACTATCGTTAGTCGTGCAGTTGATTTATCTTCATTCTTCATTAAAGTTGCCGTTTCAATTCTAGTTTGCAATACTCATGCGGACTTGGCCTGCTAACCCCTTCAGGAGAACACTAGACCCGATCTGAGTCCAACCTTATAAATTTAAAACCTTAAAATAAAAAATGACCAGCTCCTTCACTGTCAACAAATGCCAGGATATCATCCAATTGAAGAACAAAAGAATGAATAACAAACACATCAATGATTAAGGGAAGTCGGACAACAAAGCATGTTAACGTAACGGGTAAAATAACACGGAAATGATACCATAAACTATAGAAGCCCTTTTACATGTAATGGCAATCTACACACTTGCTCAAGGAGACTAAATAACTTCTCTATCACCATTTACCACCTCACCCAATTGTCATTTTCCTTACTTGATCTGAGCCACACTGCTTCATGCTTGAATTCCTTTTGTCTTTACTTTTTTTTTTTTTTTCATTTTTTCAATAGCCCTTTTCATCCTTCATTTGAAGAATAGGGAATGAGAGATCAGAAATATAGGTTCTTTTGCAAGTCGATTCACCAGGATTTTCTCAGTACCCAACTTCGCTCGATATGAAGAGAATAAACACATGCTGAAAAGCCCGGCTGATATTTGTGAATTCATTTTCTTAAGGTAGATACATGTTAGACTTTATCCCCTCAATTCGTACCTCCACATACATTCGGGCTACACATGAGGGGAGGGCGAGAATTTCTCCCACATCGCTAATCTAAGGCTCTGAGCCACCTGTTATACTCCACCTATTGCCAATTGGTTTTAGGTTGAAACCCTCAGAGAAATGTAACATAACATCTTTCTTTTTGTGTGAAAACTAATTGTATACAACAAACAAACATGGGTATTCTGCTTGATTAAAGAGACCTATACTCGTATAGACTATAGAGCGACGAGTTACCTGTTTTGCAGCAGACGAGTAACTCTTCGACGCCAAGAGTAGGGACTGACTTCGAATCCTCTGCAGTATAAAATCATCAGAAATCAACAACAGCTAACGTAATTTTAAAAAACACAAAAAACGAAAGAATCGATGAATGAAAAACAAAGGCAGCACGAACCGAAGCGTTCATGCCTCCACGGGCGACTCCTTTCCCTGCGATCCCCAACATCTTCTCTTCTTCTCACAAAACCTAACGAGCAACAGGAGATTCGTGTCAGTAAAGCCAAATCTTGCCGACAATGATGCGAGTATCAACGCAGATAAATTGACAAAATATAGTTACCTTTGGGTCGATCGGTGGGGGTGGGGGAGGAGAGAGAGAGAGAGAGAGAGAGACAGAGAGAGCGCTTTGATGTTTGTGGTTAGGTGGCGGTGGTGGTTGTTGTGAGCTCGGCAGCGCGCGTTCAAGTCCGGATGGCGGAAATTTATTTTTGTTTATAATATAAAATATTCTGATGGGTACAAAGATGACACGCGACCTTTGTCTTTTGCTTTTGTCGTTTTTTTTTACATGGGAAATTACCGAAACCACCCCGACGTTTCTCAAATTACAGGTCGTCCCCTCAAGTTTGGAAAATTGTAAAATAACTGATGTCTCATAATGAACTACTCTCTTGCCGAGATGTAGCCGCTAGAAAATTCAACAGAGTCTGTCTATCTAACCCTATCCAATCTTAGTTACAATCGACCACACTGTCCTTTTCACATGCTAACAAAAAATAGGCTAGTCTATTGCTCTATTGTAATTCTGTAATTAGAATTTTAATATCATTTTCAGTCAAATTTTGTTGAATTGTCCAGCGGCCCAGCGGCTACGTCACGATAAGGAAGTAATTTGTACTGTGGGAGAGGTACTTTGTATTTTTCCAAACGTGAGGAGACAATTATAATTTTTGGAAACCACAATATGGTTTTGGTAATTTACCTCCTTTCTAAACGGCTTTTGCTTTAGTCGTTTGGCCTTTTGTTTTACATGAGCTGAAGTTCGGTTCGAGTTCGGAGCCAGCTTCAAATTTTTTTTATTAACAACAAAAAAAAGTTGTAATATGCATGGACCGGTAAATATTTTTGAAACTCCGTAGCTAAAGTTCTGTTCGAGTCACAATCGAGCTCGAGTTAGTATTTATGATATGAAACTCGAGTTCGGTGCAAACCGGAGTCGAATAAATATAAACAAGTTAAGCTCGACTCAAACTTGAGCTTTGAAACAAAACATTTAGAAACAATTTGTATCACTATCGGAATTACTAAGAGTCGTCATTCAGTCCGCTAGCCTGAGACCCATCCGAAGCTCGCTCGGCCCGTCGAGCTATTGCTCGGCCCGTCGAGCTATTGCTCGGCCAGAGCCCATGTAACGGGGGGCTAGCCTAGCCCGAAGTGTTCATGGGCCGGGCTTGGGCCTAGAAATTTTTGCTCAGCCCGTCTATGAGACCCGCCCAATAGCCCGAAAATCACCCAATATTACAAATTATAGAGGTTGAGTAGTGCACATGATTGACAAGTGTGTGGGTGTCAACCTAGTTTGGATGTACATATTCGTAGTGATGCAATCCCTCGCCTGTTTCTTTTTTGTGTAACAATTTATGCATATTTAATTTGAGTACTTAAAACATATATATTTTTTCATCTTTTGATAAATAAAACATTCAATTCAATTGTGCAAATGCAGTTATTAGTTAGTATTGGTTTTTTTTCATTTCTTTTTTGACCTTTGGTTAATCTGGTAGCTAGAGTAATAGCCAGTGGTAATCTGGTAGTTAGAGTAATAGCCAGTAGGTAAGCAATTAATTCATTAATGCCATTTCTTGGTCATTGTGAGTTTCCATTTGTTTTGCAAAGATGCTACAATAAATGGTCAAGATTCGTTCAAACTTTTGCTTGGAAGAGTTAAACTTTTCATTGGAAGAGTTTTTTTTAAAATTTAGAGCATCCAAACACATCTGAACGGTCAGAATTGATTACACAACACACACAACAGTTGTGTAAGTATCATTTTCGTTTGTTTTGTAGGTAAGCAATTACTGTAATTACTTCCATAATTTTAGACTTCTAGTCATGCACATAGCCATACAAACCACCAGCAAGCAAAGCCCAAGTTTTGAACTTTGAACTACCAGCAAACAAACCACCAATTTGACGAAGCCCAAGAAAATTTTAGCCCGCTCGAATGGTCCGTCCAGCTTTTGGCCCGATAACCCGTCAATTTGGCTAGTCCATGGGTTAGGCTTGGCCTTCAATTTAAGATGCATAGCCCGGCCTAAAAAAAAGAAAAATCCTGGTTGGCCCAGCCCATGGACGAGCTTGGGTGGTGACCAGCCCACCACGATGATGACCCTTAGGTATTACTAAAATATTGCTTTGTATATGTCTTTTATTCCATAGTCTTTATCCTAGTTGAGTTTGGGATGACTAGATCTTGGCTCATTTCATCAAATGGGCTTAAATTCTACCACAAAGTCTTTATCGAGTTGAGCTTCAAGCTGCTGGCGGACACTTTGATTCGCTTACGAGTATATAAGTGCTACAATACAAAGAGGAAAAAGGATTAAAAATAATATCTTGTGAAATTAGTAGTAATAAAAAATTAATTTATCATTATTTGAAGCATTGTATTACAATAATTGTTATACTATTGACAGCTCATTGAGTTAGCAATAAAGCAAAAGAGAACAAAAAAAAAAAAATTGATTTCCGCACTCCACTTTTTACTGATGGCGCTCCACTTTTAACTTGAAGTTACTAGTAACTTCATGAACAAAGTGGAGTGCCATCAGTAAAAAATAGAGCGCAAATATCAAAATCCGAAAAAAAAAATACTACTTTTGATGCACTTTGATAAACAAAAAACATGTTTTTTTGAACATTTTCCTGTCTTATTTGACAGCTCATTGGGTTGTTTTAAGCATTTTTTTTTTATAATAAATTGAAGTCTAAATTTAAAGAAATTATGATGGAAGAAAACAACATAAAGGATTAGCTCAAGCGGAAAGGAGAGCAAAATGTTAGAGCTTTATAAGTTCAAGCATGCAGTTTGATTCTTACGAAGATAAAAAATATATATTTAAATAAATAAAATTTGGTGCTACCCTCTGTACAAATGAAAAGCTTGTGCAAAGTAGTTGTGGTAAACTGGTAATGGGTTATGATTTTTAAGGTTATGAGCGATAGAATTGGTTCTGAATTTAAGAAAAATGGCGTAAGATAAGATTCACACGTTCTATTTTTTTTGTCAACATCACAAAACAATGTGTACTAAAGAGCAAATTAGGGGATTAATAATGAAAAAAAAGGTTTGATGTCTAAATTTGAATCTCGAATCACCCAGTGAAACCAAGAGTTACTAATGACTTATTTACTTCACTACTCTACTAAAAAATATTTTTCAATTTAATTATTACTCTCGTTTCTTTCTCTTACTTTTCTACCATTAATCTCATTTCTCACTCTATCTCTCTTCAATCATTACTCTCATTTCTCTTTTCACTCATTATTTAAAAACAGTACTCAAATTACAAACCGAACAAAGCATAAATGTATCTGCTATTTGACTAGCTGAATCTTTTTTATGTTTTTTCTCGAGGGGGAAAAAAAATGCAACAACGATTATGTGGCACACCTAAGTGTAGCACCCACTTATGTACACATAAAAATTCAAGTACTTTTGGAGCATAGCTACGCGGTGCTTCAAGAACCTTTATACCACGTACACATCCACACGAGATTTATGACTAAGTATTAAAATCACGAAATAAAAAAGTGTGGTGATAGAGATGTATAAAAGACGGTGTGAACGTGTTCTATATATCACTAAATAGTCACTCCTCTCAAACACTCCTAAGAATGGCCGATCACTCTGAGTGCTACAAAGGGTTTCTACAAAACATGGGGGTATTCTTGGCGACAGACTCTTCAAACGATCTTTTAGAACACCTCCTTAAAAAAAATACTTATTTCACATTTTCAAACTCAAAAATAATGCAAATAAAGAATATTTTTTTGTTTTTTTTTTTGCACCGTATAAAAAGATCTCATTGAGATCTTTCAAACAAAATCCATATTGCATATTTTTATATTTCAGTAAGTTTGTTATTTTTTAACTTGAAGTTGTCTTCTTAAAAAATAAGGACTTATTTCCCGTTCTAAAATGGGCTAGTCAATTGGGGATATAAGAAAGTGTATAAAGACTTTGTAAATTATGTATATAGCAAAGAGATTAAATTATTTTACACCGTTAGTGTAACACATTTGTTTTTTCCAAATCAATTAAATTACGCCACGTCAAAATGTTCTATTAATTGGGACCACTGTTTTGACACTGTGCATGTAATTTACTCTATAGCAAATTGCGTACTTTTCAACGTGGCATTGCCTTTTGCATATGTATAGGAATAATAGGATACGTATTGATAAGAAGGGTAAGATTTGGATTCTTAACGGATCTAAGGAAACATACATATCATAACTACTAGATTGCCGGAAGACAACCACTGCTTAGTGCAGTTGGTCAGTCATTGCCTCTTCTTTGTGGAAGGTTTTGGGTTCGAGCCCCACAAAGGGGCAGGGCTTTTAGGGGACCAGGGCTAGGGATAGCTTCTGGTCTTTCCGTGCTAACTCTAACACCCCCACTAATCTTCACTGATGTATATCGCCGTGGCAAAAAAAAAAAAAAGAACGCCGGAAGATTCGAGGCCAAAAAAAAAAATCCCATCCAGGGTTGGGCTACAGCCCTAGGAATGATAATGGGACGAGGCGGGTTTTTGCATACTCGATCTCGATCCAGAAATTATTACCCGATCCCGGTCTGAATCTGATTGGATATTTTTTAGGTACTCTATTCCCGCCCTGATTGGTAAACGTGTTTACCCGCCCCGCTACGTAAAAATTTTTAAAAAATTCATAATCTAAAAGCAAAATAATATTTTTTAGGTACTCTGTCCCCGCCCTAATTGGTAAACGTGTTTACCCGTCCCGCTACGTAAAAAAATTTAAAAAATTCATAATCTAAAAGCAAAATAAGTATAAATAAAGTGTTAATTTAGTATAATGGTGAAAATATAAAGATAATAATATAAGGGCTTTTTAGTATAATGATAATAATATTAGGTTAAAAATATAAATTTTGAAGTATTAATGATAATTAGATTAGGATAAAATTATAATCTTATAAATAAATACATTTTGTGGCGGGTAATATCGGAACGGAATACTATCACCCGAACCCGGTCGGGTTTTAATAATTTTAATCCGACCCAATACCCGAAAAGGTACAATAGAAAACCCGCTCCATTCGAGGTGGGCGGGTCCGCAGTGGTCCGATAGCCATTTCTAGCCCACAAAGTGATTGGTCTGCTGACCAATCAACGAAGTAATCAGGTGACGTCACGTCTCCTATCGACGCGCGCAACCGCGGGGAATTTTTTTTACTTTTTATTTTTTTTTGCGAGAAAAGCAAACGCCGCAGACTACTCGAGCAAGGGAACGGATCCCTGTCCGACCCATCTGTTCCACTATTCTCCGCTGTTGGTCTCGTAAATTAACAGTTAAGATAAGCCGAAAATATTTTGCTCCTCGTTTTTTAGCAAAACATGTTCGACTCATTTCAACCGTTAATTTGCGAAATCAACAGCTGAGAAAGACTCGGACAGGCGCCTGTCCGGATGTGAGTCGGATAGGGGATCGGGTGGCCTCGGGCAAGACCTGAAGTCAAGGAATGTGCCTTTAATAAAGAAAAGGATTAGGTCCCACAAAAATTCTTCGTCTCCGTACAAGTTCGTCGCCTTCCAGTCTCCTTCTCACACTCCACTCCCCATCCCTTTCTTCCACTTTCTCTTTTGCTTCCCAACGAAGTTTTTCCCTTCTCTCTCTCTCTCTCTCTCTCTCTCTCTCTCTCTCCGTCCAAGTTCGTCGCCTTCTAGTCTCCTTCTCTCTCTCCCTCTCTCATCCCTTTCTTCCATTTTCTCTTTTGCTTCCCAACGAAGCTCTCCCTTCTCTATATCTATCACTCTCTCTCTCATTGATTATATTCACGACTCTCTCTGTGATACAGGCTCCGTAGAAGAGATACTGGTGGGAGATTTTCTTTGACAATGGCTACGCCGAGAGAACACATTGAGGAAATCCGGACGAAAAAGTTCAACATCGGGGGTGAACCGGATCCCAAAAACGAAGACCTCCATCATGCCGTTAACTACCTCTCCGCTGAACTCTACTCCAAGGACGTCCACTTCCTTATGGAGCTCATTCAGGTTTATAATATAATCTAAACCTAAAGTGCGCATATTTACGGTATATTTTTTTTAATTGTATATTTGTGTGTATACGTATTATCTGTGTGATGTTTCATCTGTGCGATGTTTCAACCGTAGTGGCTATTCGTATTATCTGTGTGATGTTTCAACCGTAGTGGCTCTGTTCAATGGGAGTCCACTATTATTAGTTGTACCTCGTTCTTAAAATACGAAGAGTCGGGTTAAACGTAAAATCAGACTTTGTCTATGTGGCTTTGATTTTTGTTAGACAAGAATAAGATACTTTTTTCGTTGGATTAATAAGAATAAAAGACTTGGCTCAACTATCTTGTTGTATTTAGGCTTTTTTCTGTTAAGAGTTTTAGTTTTGTGCCAAATTTTTATGAATTATTAATTGTCTCGACTGCAGAAATCAGATAGGTATTTGTTTATTTTTTTTTACTCTTATCCAATTTTTTTTAGAAATAATCCAAGGTAAAGACCAAAAATCTGGTTTTTAGGGATTTATATTGGACATAGTTACCGAAATCGTACGATTCGGTTCGATTCAGGTATGAAACGATTCAGATCGATTATATGAATCGTGAATAGGTAAGAATCGAAGTGAGAATCGCAGAATCGTGTTTTGAATTGGTGAATCGTGAGAATCGTACGATTCAGCTTGTTTTCGAATGAGTGGGTTTTCTGGCGGATTCGGTCGGGTTTCTGGACATAAATAGGAAAATAAATTTGTTTTGTTTGGAACATTTTTTGAAATTTTTTTTGAAAAAGTAGTAAGAGTAATAAGTGGAGAGAGATAAAGAGAGAAATGATTGAAAGTAAGAAGAATCTTTTGAAAAATGCTTTCAAAAAGAGAAGCAAACACAAGCAATTACCTTTATGGGAGGCGAGGGGTCGAAATATGTTTCCTAACCTGTAGAGAACCCAAACGATCGAAGAAAACAAAGACCTGAGCTCTCGTAGTGAAGCTTCGAGCTCCATCGAAACCTTCGACGTCGAGATTGATGCTTGAACTGCATCTCGTTCTTGTCAGTGAGTGTACTGAGTTTTTTATTTGTCTTCTATATGTGGACTAGTTAGTGGGTGTATATTATATATATATATATATATATATATATATATATATATTCCTAGTTAGTGGGGTGTATATAATATAGTATATTCTAATACTGGGGTGTGTGTGTATATATATTAGTCAGTAGGAGATGTGTTATATAGAGAGTCCGAACAACAGAGTATATAAAAGTCCTCTACCAAAAAAAAAAAAAAGTGTATTGCATATTTAGATCACAAGATCATTATTCAAACTTGAAATCTACATATTTTATGCATTTTTAAGAATTTGATTGAATCGGAACGATTCACGATTCGCAAATGGACCTTTTCGATTCTCGATTCGATTCTTGATTTGACAACTATGATGTTGGATGTTATAAAAGTCCATAATAAATCACAAAAGTGTGACGCAAAAATAAAATAAATTTTTTTTAATAAAGACAACTTTAAAAGCCCCCAAATCCCATAAAGCTCTGAGCGGAACAAGCCCTAATGAAAGTGAGATTGAAATTTTTTTTGACAAAAAAGTTGAGATTATTTTTATAATCTCAACTGTTTCTTTTGTTTATTGTTTTTTTATTTTTATTTTTCTATATTAAAAATGAAGCTATTTGCTATTTGGATACCGATAATTTATTAATTGACATCACTTCAGTGTAAGATGATTTTTTGTTGGAACTGGGGTGGTATCTGCCACTCTCCCTCCGATATACCTCCGTCCATAATCGACGGGTATGTAATTCGTTCTGTCTCGGTATACTGTTGTACATTTAGGCGTCATTTTGAGAACTATGTATCTCTATTACTCCCTGAGATACTAGGGCCGATAAACGAATCAAACTACTTGAGTTTGAGCTTGTTTTTGTTTGCTCAACAAACCAAGTTTGAACATTTTTTTAAATCTCAATAAGCTTTCAATTGAACAAGCTACAACTCGGCTAGTTTGGTTTATGATGAGTAAAAAATTCAAGCTACCCAAGATCAGTTCGTGTTTGGCTCGATTAAAGCTCGTTCGGGGGATCCGCTTGTCTCCCAACAAGCTTTAAGCTCGAACATAATACGAAGCTTGTTAAATTTTCAAATCAAGCTTTGAAAACAACTTACTGCTTGGCTCGTTTATCACCCTCATGAGAGTAGCTTGAATTTAACTGTGTGGTTGCTTGAATTTAATTGTGTAGTTGAGCACACGTTGCTCACTGTAGCGTTCGGTTTATCGGGATCTTTACCGTGGATCAGTTCAGGTTCCTTATTCCGCTGCTCCGCGCGCCCACCGCCGGACCTGCAACAAGTCACTAGGGCTGTGGAAGCCTAGTGACCCGCCGACGATCAAGTTGGATCTAGGGAGAAGTGTATCGGTCTAGAGTTAGGGTAGAATGACATACCTCTTTTGGTTAGAGTCCCTTTGCTTTTATAGACCTCGCTTGGCTTGGTCCCCAAGTAAGCGCGTGAAGGATACGCTTGGGTAACCACATCAGGTGACATTATGGACGACGTATGAGATAAGGTGGTTACGGAGTAAATGGCCAGGTCAGCTCTAATGATGATCTTCGTTCTGTAACTGTTGCAGCTTACGTCATGCTAATCATCATCGAGGTCCCTGGCTGCCTGAGGATGAAGGTCATAGCCGAGGCATAACGCGTCCTCACTTTGTGATGTACCGAGCAACACCTCACCGGTTGCCCGAGCTCTTTAAGAACATTGCTCCGAGCTATGCACTGATGGGCACTAGGGACCAGCTCGAGGCATGCAATAGTAAATGCCTCGGGGTCGGCTCGAGCCCGTTTATTCTGGGCCACTACAATAGCCCCTCAATCCGCTTGGGCGTCCTTCTCAGCGCGAGGGGGATTGACAGCAGTTATCACCGATACTGAGACTTTTTCCGAGGGAATCTTCGTAACTTCTTCAGTAACCGCCAGAAGCCTAGCCCTAGGAGCCACGCGTCAGTCATTGCTTCGTCGCACGTACGGTGCTAGGTGGCTCGGCACGTGTCGTGTCAGTTGATTGGTACGTTCTGTCAAATCATTGCCACGCATCGTAAGCCTAGTGGCTTGGCCAACCGAGGAGCCGTTCCTGATGCTGCTGGTTGCCTGTGAGCCGCTGATTGTCACCACGTGTCGTACATCCGACGGCCTCTGAGGAGTCGGTTCGTTTCCCGCGCACCTTTCAACATTTGAACCGCCAGTATAAAAGGGGGAGCGGGGGGGAGAGAGAAACACTTTTGTTTTCTCTCTCTAGACCATCATCGTTAGAACCTCTCTCATCAACCTTCGAGTTTTCAGAACTTTAAATCAATCTCGCACGCGTTTATTAGTGAGTTCTCTCCCCATCTTCAGGTATGTTGATCGATCAAGACCTTTCTCAAGTTTTCTAGCATTTTCAACTCATTCTTCAACGTTTTCTGATCGAATCATCGTCTTAGAGAGGCCTGGGCTGCCTGGAGAACGGGAAGGAAGATGACAGACATTGGTCATTGTTCTTCCCAAGCTCCGTATTCTTCCCGAGCCTGAGATTTTTCCCGAGGAGGAATTCCCCTTATCTGGGCTCTCAATCTAATGTTTAGGTGTCCAAGGAGTGATGATCTGATTATGCCCGAACAACTGAACCTCTTTGATTCTGTGCATCCACATAGCTAACTTTTGCATGTGCATCCTGTTAGGTTCGGGCAAATGGTCATTGAGATCTCTTTGGCATTCATTATCCCGAGTGAAGAAGACTTTATTCAATCTAATGTTTAGGTGTCCAAGGAGTGATGACCTGAACAGCTGAACCTCTTTGATTCCGTGCATCCACGTAGCTAACTCTTGCATGTGCATCCTGTTAGGTTCGGGCAAATGGTCATTGAGATCTCCTTGGCATTCATTACCCCGAGTGAAAAAGACTTTATAGATGACTTCTTTCGTAGCCCAGCCCAAGTACGTTGGGCCACTCCAGTCCCCGTGGATTATTTCGAGCCCCTTGATCCTTATTCTAAACAGATGTCGGGCTCACCAGTGTCGTCCCTTGTTGCAGATCCCGCGAGTTCCTCGTGTCAAGATGTCGATGCCAAGGCTGAGGCTCCGAAGGAGGTTCGACAGGGAAGGGCGGAGCGTCCCTGTTTATTCCTCCGTTTCTTCGATGGAGTGGCGGGGTCTTACGAGGAGTTCATGGCAACCTACTCCATCCCTCCTGACGTCTAAGTTAAAGAGGGGTGTCGCGCCCGGACGATACCCAGTACCGAGAGGGGGAGCCAACCTTCCCTCTGATGGCCATAATCGAGGGCGGGGTTAGGTTTCCCCTCCATTATTTTGTTTGACACGTGCTTTGGGAACTGTCCCTCACTTTTTCTCAGCTTTCCACTAACTCCTATTGGATCATTATGAGCATCATTGAGTTGCGGAGGAGGGAAAACCTGGCCTTTGGGATCGAAGAGTTGTTTGGTGCGTACAATCTCGGGAAGAACCCCAGCTATGGTCAGTATTACCTGTCAGTCGGCCTGAGCATGAGGACTTGTTGATAGAGAGCTTGCCCAACTCCGAGTCTTGGGCAAACACATACGTCGTTGTGTCGGGCAAATTTATGTTCTGTCCCGGGGAAGCCGCAAACATATGCTTTTTGCAACCATATCATCGATGTAAGCCATCATGGTTATGGTGGGCCGAACAGAGAATGGGCCAAAGCAGGCCCAGGGCAGGGAGACGGGCGGAGCCAGAGTTTGGGCTCCCCGCCACTTTGTTACTCATCAACGGGCCTTCGGGCTAGTCCTAATGGGTCATGTCGTTCAGACGGGTCGGTTTGGCCCATGCACGGGCCACATGGAGCTATTTCCTACCGTTTCTAGGAAGGTCTGGAATGTCTAGGAAGGAAGACGGTTATTTGTGACGTAGTAGGCATGTGATGTATGTCACGATGATCCTAGCTTGGAGAGCAAGTATGTGCAAGCCTATATAAGGAGAGGGATAAACCCTAAGCAAGGTACGCAACCCTACGTCTAAGAAATAGACTTTTCTTTCTTGTTTACTGACTTGCACATCGAATGGGCGAGAGGCGGCCAACCGCCTCACGCCTTGGTGCATGTACACAGCGGAGCAGAAGAGGAACGACCCTGAGAAGCTATGGAGAGAAACCACCCCACCACAATGGTGTCCCCCAACAAGCGTTCGAACATTTTGGTTATTATATGCTGAAATGTAGCCCCGGCATTTTTTAGGCCAAAAGGCATGACGAGATATCCGAAAATACCGTGCAGGATAATGAAGGCTGTATTTTCAACATCATCTTTGCTCATTGCTATCTGATGATAGCCTTGGTAAGCGTCCATAAAACTGAGTCGGGTATGACCGGCGGTGGGGTTGACTAATTGATTGATCCGCGGAAGGGGGAAGAAGTCTTCCGGGTAGGCATCATTGAGATTGGAATAGTCGATGCACACACGCCATTTGTCGTTCTTTTTCTTCACAACCACAGTGTTGGCTAACCACTTTGGGTATTGAACATCGCGGATGGCCTGAGCATTTAGGAGGCACCCGACTTCTTTGATAACAGCTTCGGAATGTATCGGGGAGGATCACATTGCCTTTTTCACGACCGGATGTCTGCTTTTATCAATGTTGAGTTCGTGGCAGATGGACAAAGGGTCGACCCTGGGCATTTCATATGGTGTCCAGGCAAACACCTCGATGTTACTTTTGAGGAAATCCACCAACTGCTCCCGCTCGGTATCGCTGAGGGATGAGCCATCAAGGAAGAATTGGGAGCCATCCTCGTTGATGAGAATGGTAATCAAATCTTCAATTGCTTTTTCGTCGGCCCTTCTTCCAACGTCTTCAAGCATTGGGGCGTCAGGGACCTTAATGAGGTTTACCCGAGCTGTCTTTTTGTTGCTTCAGACTGCATTGACATAGCACTTCTTAGGGCATCTCCAATCCATCTCTATTTCTCCAAAATAGAAGATGGATGTGACACATTGAGGGGAGATTTTGTAATTTATTCTCTTTATTCTTCACTTTTTGTACTTTTTGGGAGAATCTTTGAGGGACCCACCGTCCGTTTTAGAGTTTGGTCCTCCAAAAGTAAATTTGGTCCTCTAAAAATGGAGGACCAAAAGCAAATTTGGAGTATAAAATTTCTCCAAACTCTAAAAAGGACGATGGGTCCCTCAAAAATTCTCCCAAAAAGTACAAAAAGTGAAGAAAAAAGGAAATAAATTACAAAATCTCCTCTCAATGTGTCACATTCATTCTCTATTTTGGAGGAATGGAGATGGATTGGAGATGCTCTTAGCTGCAATTTGGTCCTCGTAGAGGTCTTCTTGATGACCGAACGCACCGATGAGTCGAACGACTGAGGATAGGTGGAGGTGATAGCCTTCATTTTGTGAAGCCAGGTGCGTTCGATGATGGTGTTGTAAGGGCTTGAAACGTCCACTACGACAACCTCCATCTGGTGTGTCACCAACCCGGCACGGACAGGGAGGGTGATCTGTCCGAGGGGCCATACCGGGGCTCCGTTGAAACCAACTAGAGGGACTTCGATAGGACGGAGGTCGGACTCCGGGAGCTTCAAATCCTTGAATAGAAAATAGTACATTACTTCCGCCGAGCTGCCCTGATCGACGAGGACATGCTGGACATTGAAGGCTCCGATGCGCAATGTTACCATGAGGGCATTGTTGTGCGAGAGTTGGACTCGGTCAAGATCTTTCTCGGTGAATGAGATAGTCCACTTGGAGTCATTGTCTGTACGAGCGTGCTTTGGCTCGGGACCTACCAGCATGACTTGTTTGGATGACGAAGCTTCATTAAGATAGGCGTGGATGATCCTTGCGGCCTCGACCTCCATGGGACCATGGATGACATGGATTGTCTGAACCTCTTCTTCGGTCTGGCTTTTGGCCCGCTGTGACCAAGCCCTAGTTTTTTCATGGTCAATGAGATTTCCGAGGTGATCGCCCTCGACAAGCTGCTCCAAGTAAGCCTCGAAGGGTTTGCAAGTGGTGGTGAAGTGGCCTTGCTCGTTATGGTAGCTGCATTGATCTTCCCGTTCTCGGTGCGAAGCTTCTGATTCGGGAAGGAGAAAAAAGGCTGTCCTTAACTTGGTCAATGACCCTGTAGATTGGGATGGTGAAAGACGGTTTTTTGGGCAATGAAATCGCTCGGCTTCAGTCCCTGCTTCGGTGCTTGCTTTATATTGTTGTCCTGTTTTTTGGAGGTTGGAACGTGTGCAGTGCTCGTGATGACTGTCGAGGCCGCTGGGACCTTCAGACCCCGTTCGTTTAAAGGTTTTGGATTTTGGATTTTAATCATTATCCTATTTCTCTCCAATCATTACTCTCATTTTTTCTCTCCATTTCTCTCCAATCATTACTCATATTTCCAATCATTACTCTATTTCTCTCTACACTCATTACCTACAAATCCAAAATCCCAAAACGAATGGGGTCTCAGTGCTGCGGTCTTCCCGTTTCCAGCTCTACATTGGATTCAATTAGCTGGCACCACTCTTTGATGCGTGTCATGACCTCTTGCATGGACCTCGGCTTGTTCTAGGCGAGATCATCGTGACCCTGTATGTTTTGGGATTTTGGATTTTTAGGTAATGAGTGTAGAGAGAAATAGGGTAATGATTGAAAATAGGGGTAATAATTGAAGAGAGATAGAGAGAAAAATAAGAGTAATGATTGGAGGAAAGTAGGATAATGATTGGAATCCAAAAACCCTTAAACAAAATGGGGTCTGTTTACTTGCTCGACTAGTGAAGTGAGGCCGAGCTTAAAGCCGGGGGCCGATATGACCTCATCACACCCTTTAATCTCGTTAAAGAGCTCCCAGTAGGGCCCAGCGTATTGGCGAAGCGTTTCGTTGCTTTGTTTACGCAGTGAGAGAAGAGAGTCGATTTCCTTTGCGTGCTTGTTGCTCGTCACAAACTGAGCCATGAAGGCGTCACAAAGGGAATCTAATTAGGAAATAGATCTGGGAGGCAGTTGGGTGAACCATGGAAGGCCTAGGTTACCGAGGCTCGCAGGAAATACTTTGCAAATGAAGGCGTTGTCCTAGGTTACAGAGACATGACGAGCTTGTACTGCTCTAAGTGAGTGTAGGCTTCGGATTTGCCGTCATACTTAGGTTGGGTGAATCCTTTGGGGTTGGGGTTGGGGTTGGGGTTGGGGTTGGGGGGGGACTGAATTGATCTCTTTTATAAACGGAGAGGTCGAATAGAACGGTCAGGGCCGTCTGGATGCTCGGTCGCGGTGCGCTTCTTTGGTGTGAGATGGTCTGACTTCGGATAGTCTTTAGGTTTCGGCGGAACGCTCCCTGACTTCTTGGGGGGTGTGTTCGCACCGGTCCTTTCGTCTGTCGGACCTATAGCTATCTCGAGAGTGGTGCTTGAGGCGCTCGATGACTGGGCTTCTTTCACGTTTATTTTTGAGGCGCTCGCGGTACCCCTTGGTTTGGATCTCCATGAGGCTGTTGTCCTCTCTTGCGATTTTCGTGAAGGTAGGGGTGGGCTTGGTATGTCCCTTGCTCCCTCTGACAGAATGGGTGGAGGAGGCGGAAACACATTCGAGCCTCTCGAAGGCAGATCGCTTCCCAGAGTGCTTTTTAGGATCTGGCTCATGAGACAGGGAACGCTCCCCGCGCCGCCCATTCTTTCCGATGCGGGCTGCCTCTTCTAGTGGGTCGAGGCGATCCTTCGCTAAGAGCCTTGATCGGTGTTCCACCAGGAGGACCCCTTCACGGCTGGGGGGGGGGGGTTGTGGTGGCTCCTTTGCCCGTCACGGCTTCCGCCAGAACGAGAGCGAGAAGGGGACATCTGAAAGAGGCGCTTAATTTCCGCCAACTCATCCCAAACATGTTTGTCCCGATCCACGACCGACGTGAGGTTGTCTATCCTTTGCGCTAGATGACTTATGTAGGTGTGGATTTCGCTGGACGGCTCTGTGTCCAGAGTCGAAGAGCCGACTCTGATGGGATTGACGGTGATGGAGACGTGTTGCTTGCCCTTGACTCCTTCGGAGCCCAGAGTGAGAGCTCTGAGGGGCCCGAGTCCGGCCGTTGCATCGTTGAGAGAAGGGTCTGTACCACCACCAATTTGGTTTAGGAATTTGAACGAAGTTTTAGGGAGAAAAAGAAATGGAATGTTGAGATGACAGTTAACTCACTAGCAGAGTCGCCAATTGTAGGGGTTCGGTTTATTGGGATCTTGACCGTGGGTCGGTTTAGGTTCTTTTTTCTGTTGCTCCGTGCGCCAGACCTGCAACAAGTCACTAGGGCTGTGGAAGCCTAGTGACCCTTCGACGATCAAGTTAGATCTAGGGAGAAATGTATAGGACTAGGGTTAGGATAGAATGACATACCTCTTTTGGTTAGAGTCCCTTTGCTTTTATAGACCTCGCTTGGCTTGGTCCCCAAGTAAGCGCGTGAAGGATACGCTCGGGTAACCGCCTTGGGTGACGTATAAGACAAAGCAATTACAGAGCACATGGCCAGGTTAGCCGTAATGATGATCTTCGTTTTGTAACTGTCGCGGCTTACATCATGCTGAGCATGCTCATCATCGAGGTCCCTGGCTGCCCAAGGATGAAGGTCATAGCCGAGGCATAACGCGTTGTCACTTCGTGATGTACTGAGCAGCACCTCACCGGTTACCTGAGCTTTTTAAGAACATTGCTCGGAGATATGCACTGTTGCGCACTAGGGACCAGTTCGAGGCATGCAATATTAAATGCCTCGGGGTCAGCCTGAGTCCGCTAATTCCGGGCCACTACACTCCCACCAACTTCTATTATGTCATGACTAAAAAATGAATTACTAGTTACATTGGCCGTGTATAGCAAGTATTTTTAACTTCATCATAAATTACCATAAATCGTAAAACCCTGTCTGGGTCTTGGGGGTGTTGCACCCAAGCTCCGAGCCCCCACCGTGCCCTGTCACCTGGACCCTTGCGAAACGCTAACCAAATAGAATCAAGCTTCACAAAACCCAACATTCTTTACCCATGCTTTTACTCAAATTTTGACTAAAAGCTTGAACAATCCTTTTTTTTTTCTTGAACAATCCAATTGGTAGGCCCAAATTTAAGTATAAGTTTATGTAATTAGTCGAAGAATAGTTATGAATTTGAGTCTTGAGAGGGAGAAAATAGTTTTTCAAAATATGAGTCTCCATGATTTTGGGTAAAATTAAGAGTGAAACTCAATTTGGTATAAGGTGTGAGTAAATGTGTGGAGTGTGTTTCGAGGATTTTTACTCAAATTTTGTGTTTGAGACAAAAATGGAGTAAGGCCATGTTGATGCTGTTAAAGCATCCAACTCAAAATCAATTGACAATGAGTGGAGAGGCCGTCTAAGCTCATTTACTATTTTTAGAGGTGATTATAACCAACGTGGGGCAAACTCTAATAGATGCTCTACATGCATGTCTTCTTTATCTATTCCATCTCTCACTGTAGTTTCACAATTCAAGCGAATCTTTTGTATCTCTATGGAATTGATTGAACATTAAATAAGTTTATTTAAAATTCACATTCATCCAAAGTCCAAACCGAGCAGAGATATGTAATTTTAATGGGGTAGTTCTTGGGTGGT
The DNA here is from genome assembly GCF_030253575.1 of Rhododendron vialii. Taxonomy (NCBI): domain Eukaryota; kingdom Viridiplantae; phylum Streptophyta; class Magnoliopsida; order Ericales; family Ericaceae; genus Rhododendron; species Rhododendron vialii. The sequence continues at coordinate 30,501,473 of NC_080564.1, read as the reverse complement.
CTGCTTTTGGAATTTGGATATAATAGAGAACTCTTGAGAGAACAGAAATCAAATTTGACCATCTCCGATGTCTATTCTTGTTCTTATTTTTTGCATGAGACATTGATACCCTATGTTATGGTTCTGAATTTATATATATATAGTAATGCTCATTTTTCTTTTCATTTGTTCTGTTTACAGAATGCAGAGGACAATGACTACTTGGAAGGGGTAAAACCATCACTGGAGTTTGTGATAACTTCTCGGGATATTACGGACACCGGTGCTTCGGCCACTTTGCTGGTATTCAACAACGAGAAGGGTTTTTCTCCCAAAAATATCGAATCCATTTGCAGTATTGGACGCTCCACCAAGAAAGGCTTTCGCAAACGTGGTTATATTGGCGAGAAAGGTAACTACCTAATGAGTTCCAATCCCTGTCAATTAGATTTGCTTATGCTTGGAAGTGTAAAGAATTTGTTTGGAACTTGTGGGCATGAAGAGAAAAAAGGAAGCTATGACTTTCTCTTCCTTCCCTATGTTGTACCTGATTTAGGAGGGGAATAAAGCGAAAAGAAAAGATGTGGAAAATTAGAATGATACGTGAAGAGAAAATTAGTACGAGGTATAGTGAAAATGTCAAAAGCCCAAGTTTCAATCATGCCTTGCAGTAGTATCAATTTTAGGTTGTCATGGAGTTCATTTTCCTCTCTCTTCATGTGTATAACCAAGCAAATAAAAATGATTGGCGTTTTTTCTGCTTCCACATGTTACAAACTCAAGGTAAATTCTTAACCATGGCCATTCGTTAATATGGAAGTTTGGCGCTGTTGTCAATAATGTGGAAGTTTGACCTTGTTACAAACTCAAGGTAGCTGGGCATTTCAGTCTTGAATAAAGTTGCACCCTGGCCATTCCTTAATGTGGAAGTTTGGCGTTGTAAATTAAATGAGATGTAGTTTTTTTATTCCCAAGTTGTTTGAACTACAACAAAGAATGGTGGTGAACATATGGTTGTTTTCTATTGTGATGAAAATTGTACTCTCTCTTAGGACGAGAATTTCAGGGTAGTTCAATGCTTGTTTCCCTCGGTACTCTTTGTCATTTAGTTTTTGAGATATCCTGCACTTCTCATGTGTTCTTATTGTGCATCTTTCCTAACTACCCTCTTATTATATGTACTAGAACCTAGAAACTTGTGGTTATTTACACCTGGAAAAATCTTTTAAATTAGGGTGCTTGTGGATTTTGAAGCGAAGGTTTTTCTGGAATCAGTCTTGTGTTACATATGAACCTGGATATTTCTGTTTCTTTCTCAATTCAATCATTCTTTTGTCATAGGACCATAAAGATAGGAACAAGTTTGACAATTGCCTTCCGTTGTAAATGCATCCAATAGAATGAATCTTAAAGCAAATAGTGTTCATACAGGCCTTTATCTTATGGATGGCTGGATGCATATGAACAACATTCTAGCTCCTTTAGCTGCTTGCTTATTTACGAAAATTTAATCATATATTCAATATTGTTTCTAAAACAACTAATGTTATGGCGTTTCAGGAATTGGATTCAAGAGTGTGTTTCTCATCACAGCTCAGCCATACATATTCAGTAATGGCTATCAGATCCGCTTTAATGAAGAACCTTGCTCACAGTGCCATGTTGGATACATTGTCCCCGAATGGGTGGATGATAACCCAACTCTTTCCACCATAAAGCAAATATACGGCACTGACACTTCGCTTCCAACCACAACAATTGTGTTGCCCCTGAAGCCCGACAAGGTTAAACCTGTGAAGCAGCAACTCTCAAGCATTCATCCTGAAATTCTGTTGTTTCTTTCTAAGATAAAGAGTCTTTCAATCAGGGAAGATAACAAGGATCCTAGGCTCAACTCTGTGAGTGCCATATCCATTTCATCTGAGATTGATTTTGTTACAAGGAAGAACATTGATGCGGAGTCCTACATGCTCCATCTCTCATCTGATGAAAATGGTGACAACTCTGAAGGGGAATGCGGCTACTTCATGTGGAAGCAGAGGTTTCCTGTCAAGTCAGAGAATAAAGTGGAAAAACGAATGGAAGTGGAAGAGTGGGTGCTCACATTGGCTTTTCCAAATGGAGAGCGGCTCAGCAGAGGGATGAAGTCGCCTGGGGTCTATGCGTTTCTTCCTACAGAAATGGCTACAAATTTTCCATTCATAATTCAGGCCGATTTTCTTTTAGCATCTTCGAGAGAAGCAATCCTCATGGACAACAAATGGAACCAAGGGATTCTTGGATGCGTGCCTTCGGCTTTTGTCAATGCCTTTATTTCACTGGTGAAAAGATTAGAAGATGCTCCCATATCTTCTTTGCCTCCTATGTTTAGGTTCTTACCCATCAACGAATCTCCCTATCCTGAGCTAAATGCTGTGAGGGAGACAATTAAAGGAAGGATAATGGACGAGAATATTGTTCCCTGTGAGTCATACATGGAGCAGAAGTTCTTTCAGAAACCCGGTGAAGTGGGTAGGCTAATGCCTGCCTTTTGGAATATCTTGATTAACGCAAGGAAGCAAAACGTGAATTTGCATAATATCTCATCCCATGGGAGATATGTGCTAAGTTCTTCATTTGATAGGGCGAAGTACGATCCCATACTGAATTTCTTGGGCGTAGAACCAGTTGAGGATGAGTGGTATGCAAAGTGCATCCGGGGTTCTAATCTGGTAATGGGAGTATCGGAAGAGGTGTATTTGGAGCTTCTACTGTTTCTAGCTGAGAAATGGAGGTCCAATTTTCACTTGACCAGCATTAAGAACCTACCACTTCTGAAATACGTGAGTCCTCATGGGGACGTTTCTTTGAAAAGCATAAATGACGTCTCACAGTTTACTGGGGGGAAAGTTCTCATATCCCGTGAGCCTCGTCATATATCATGGCTTATTGACTGGAACAGGGAATTTAGATGTGCAACACACCTTTTTTTACCTAAAGAGACACAAGAAGCTCTCCATTCGTGTTCCAAGAGGCAGACAATACAGGAATGGCTCTTAAATGAGGTGAGGATAGAGGCTGTTAATGTGTACCAGTACGGAATTCTCATCTACAGGTCACTGGGCGATAAGAATCCTGTTGTGACCTATGTTCATTTCTTACATCACTCGCTTTCAGCGAACTATATGTCTCAGGGAGAGGTTGCTCAATTGTGTGCTGTTATGCCACTCGTGGATAATTATGGACAAGTGTCCAAACAAAGGAGTGGGGTTCTTGTCCCTGCGAGCGGAAGCAAATGGTTAAGTCTGATTGGTTCAAACCCATGGAGAGGGCAAGGTTTCGTTGAGCTAGGAGAAGACTATTTGCATTCAAGAAAATTCGCAAGTGTACATACTCCAGAGAAACAACTAATTAACTTCCTCAAAACTCATCTTTCAGCTTGTGATGTCCCTGATATATCCCCTCCCAATGCAGTAATTCCAACTATGTCTGCTCCGCTTACAAAGCAAAACACATTCTTGCTTTTGGATTGGATTCGGAGCTTGAAATGGAAGAGGGTTCACATGCCGGAGAATTTCCTGACATGCATAATGAAGGGACAATGGATGAGGGTCTCTCTAAGTGGTAGCCCTGGTTACAGGTCTCCATCTGAGTCATTTTTGACAGACTCATCATGGGGACATCTTTTGCAGAATGAATCTGTACTTGTTGATATACCCAGGATTGACCAGAATTTCTATGGTAGTATAATATACGACTATAAGGAAGAGCTACGATCAATAGGAGTGATGTTTGAATGTGGAGAGGCATGCAGATTTATAGGGAAGCATCTTATGAACTTAGCATCTTCTTCGACTCTATCAAAGGGGAATGTGCTTTCGATACTCAAGTTTATTAAGTATCTGCGGGAGAACTACGTTTCTCCTCAGGATTTTATTAAGAGTATCAGAGAAGAAAGATGGATAAGAACTTCAGTCGGTGACAGGTCCCCAGTTAAATCTGTTTTGTTTAGTCAGGAATGGAGAGCGGCATCTCAGATCAGTGACATCCCATTTATTGATGAACAGTACTACGGTGAGGAAATCCTTTCTTTCAAAGCAGAACTCCAAATGCTGGGTGTGGTAATCAACTTCAGTCAAAATTACCAACTTGTTTTTGACACTCTAAAATCTCCGGCTCGCATTGGTGGTCTGACATCCGAGTCTTGCCTTTTTGTACTGGAATGCTTACATCATCTGGGATCACCTGACAATTTTGTTAGGGCATTCAAAGATAAGAAGTTTTTGAAGACAAACATGGGCTACAAGTCGCCAGTTGAATCATATCTGTTTAATCCTGAATGGGGTTGTCTTCTGAAGGTTTTCCACAGCTTCCCTCTTATTGACCAAAGCTCCTATGGCTCTAACTTCTTGTTGTACAAAACTGAGTTGGGGAAACTTGGGGTAGTAGTGGATTTCGAGGAGGCAACCAAAGCATTTGCTCGCGTTTTCAAGCAGGCAGCACTTTCTTCCATCAAAAAAGATTCTGTCCTTTCATTTCTGGCTTGTTACAGAAAGCTCCAGGAAACACCTTTTAAATTCCCTGAAGATCTGAAGAGATGTATCCGTGATGTTCAATGGTTGCGAACCCGCCTTGGAGATTACAGAGTGCCAAGAGATTGCATTCTGTTTGGCCCTGATTGGAAATCTATCTACCCGATTTCTCGTCTTCCTTTCATTGATGACAGTGAGAATTACTACGGCAAGGGTATCCATGGATATAAAAAGGAGCTGAACAGTATGGGAGTTGTTCTTGCTTTTAAGAATGGTTGCAGGTTTGTGCCTGATGGACTTCATTTGCCTTGTGATCCTGACAACATAACTCCTTCAAATGTTTACTCATTGCTCGAATATGTCCGCAACTTGCATCAACAGACGAAGCCTTTACCTGATTCTTTCCTGAAGAAAATATCTCAAAAGTGGCTGAAAACCTGTGCTGGTTATAGGTCCCCTGATGACTGCATGCTGTTCGATTCTAATTGGAATTCTTTCTTACATCAGGAGGATGGACCATTTATTGATGAAGAATATTATGGCTCCAAGATTAAGTCCTACAGCAAAGAACTAAACTCAATAGGAGTCACTGTTGAGGTTAGAAATGGGTGCTCACTCCTTGCCACCCACCTAGATTTCCATTCAAATTTCTCTACTATTATTCGGATCTATGAATACTTGTATGAGTTCAACTGGGAGTCTGATTGTGGAGAAAGAAGGAAAATTTGGATCCCAAATGGAAGTGACGACGGGGAGTGGGTAATCCCAGAAGAATGTGTCCTCTCTGACAAGAATGATCTCTTTGGCATGCAGTTGAATGTGCTGGAGAAACACTACGACAAGAAATTGCTCAACTTTTTTTCCAATGCTTTTGAGGTAAGACGCATTCCTTCAGTTGATGACTATTGCAAACTGTGGAAGGCATGGGAAAGTTCTGGACGCCCACTTTTATACGAACAGTGTTGTGCATTTTGGCAGTATGTTGTAAAGAACTGGGGTTTGGAAACTCAAAAAAAACTGGATAAGCATTTGGTGAAACTTCCTGTATATTCAGGTCCAGATGGAGTTATGCTGTCTGAAAGGCATGATGTTTTTATTGCTGATGATCTTCAGTTGAAGGATCTTTTTGAGCAGTCTTCTTCAAGGCCACTATTTGTATGGTATCCACAGTCAAGCATGCCATCGCTGCCGAGGGGTAAGCTACTGGAGGTTTACAGTAAGATTGGGGTCCCAAATATCTCTGAGTCTGTGCTGAAAGAGGAAGTGTCTATAATGGACGGTGGTGGGCTTAAGGAAGTGGTTCCAAGGGAAAATTTGATTGGAAAGGGGCTGGTTAGGCTAATTTTAGGCTTTCTAGCGGATCTCTCTCTTGAAATGGAAGCAGAGAAAAGGCATGAAGCTCTCCGATCCCTTCTTGATATAACTGTTCTTGAGACAGTGGATCCAATTACGATTGGTTACAGTTTACAGCTGTCTTCAGGGGAAATCTTGAAAGGAGAAGCAAGACGGATGATCCGATGGGAGAGGGAGAGTAAGAAGTTTTTTACTCAGAAGATGGACCGGTCTGATGGGCACAGAAGTGTGATCGAATATGCTATGTATCTCTCTGAAGCGATATCTGAAGGATTGTTATGGGAGAAAGAAGATCATATGCCACAGCTTGCAGAGCTGATCAAATTGGGGTTCCTTGTGGAATTCAACGAGGAGGCAATTGAGTTCTTGATGAAGACCAAGAATCTACAGCTGTTTTTGGAGGATGAGACTTTCCTCTCTTCGGCCTTCCCTTCTGATTAGGTATGTTAACTACTATTAGGGTTTGTGAAGCGCTTCAATTCCTGTGTTCTGGTACTGATATGTTCCTCAAGTACGTGTTTGAAATGGTTGCTTTGGATTTATGTTATATTGTTATGTACCGTTAAGGCTTTGAAGAGTTTTGATAACCCTTCTTTCTGGGGCTGTTTTATCTGAACTTTGTGATCATATTGTGCTGTGTAAGTGAAAAATCTTGATTAAGGGCTTTTCGGTAGTTTATTAACATGATTGTAGGCTTGCATTTCTTGCCTTCTCCTTCCTTTGCAATACCTTCACTTGGTTGCATGATATATCGGCTTAACCTACATAACACAATTATCTTGTCAGCATTGTACTAATTCGACAAGCAAGAGAATGAATTACACTTGTTTCTTATCAAACAATAAAACAACTCATTAGCAGATAAATAACTCACTTAACAATGGCAGATTCGTCCATGATGCCAAAATTGATTGAAGACGTATATTTTCTTAAGCATTTACACCCCTAAACATTGTAGAATATAAATCGATTACATCGTTTTCCGTCATTAGTTACATCTTTGTCCCTGACTGATATATAGACACAGTGTTGGTGATACAGAAAGACTAGGAAATCCACGAACTAGTGTAAGCTATCTTCTTTTTTCTCACTGCAATCGATCAAGCCGGTGTCTTTTCTGTAAGAAGATGAGCACGGTCGTGGGAAGAGCAAGACGGAGAGTAGCATGACCTGACATTGAACAGGTTGTTCATAGCATTTTGCCCTCCCTTTGGCATAACCTTTCTGAAACTGCTCCTCTTCCTCCCTTTCTTCAGTTTCTTAGGATCAGAATCCTGCAAATCCTAGAATATCACAGAAGGGGAAAATACACGATAATTAGCTTTGCTTTTGACTCGTACAGTTTTTCAATTAAAAAATGACCGGATACATGAAACCCGGTCAGTGAAAGTGTCCGTGAAAGCCTCTTTTCAATTGCACCACGTTATTGTAATAGTGATGATTTTCTTTCATAAACTAAAAAAATGCAGTCAAGTGTTGTAATTCTACTGTATGCATGTCTGCAATGAACGGGAGTCGATTTAATTGGTGGATGAGTCTCCAATCTTAATTAGGTTGTACTCTCTCTCTCTCGGATGACATTCATGTATGTTGTTCAAAAGATACAGACACCTCTCTCTCTCTCTCGGATGACATTCGTGTATGTTGTTCAAAAGATAAAAGACACCAAATGTTTCTTTTTTTTTCGGACAAGCGGAAAATTACACCAAATGTTTCTAGCTGTATACAATGAAGGATGGTCATGCATGTACGTTCTCCGGTGGCGTGCCGTGATCTCTAATAGTCTTTTCGTTTACGCCAATGTCTTTCTTGCCTGCATTACACGATTGATGTTCAATGGAAATAAATCTGAAAACCTAATTACGATACTGGGTTATGCCAAAAAATAAAAAAAATCGAAACCATTTCCTAGGTGAAATTCTGCAGTTCTGCATATTCCTGAATAAATATACTACTAACCACCATTGACATTGTCATCATCCTCATCCAAATTATCTGTAAAATTGATTCTGAAACTCGGCGAACCCGGAAACATTATGCTGCTCTCGTCACCATGCAAACCTTCATCATCTTCTTTATTACCATGACTTTCATCCTCCTCCTTGGCATCATTTTGGCTTCCCGCCTCCGCATTCCCCTTCGCCGCCTTTTCCTCTTTTTCCCCCTCCTTGTTCTTCTCTTTCGCGCTTCCCTCTCTGTGTGGATCCCCTGCTTCTGCTCTTTTGGCCGTGGACCCCTTCGAGTGCTCCGACGTCACGCAACTCGATCGCCATGCTATTTTCAATCTCACCTTCATCATCTCTTGCCTTCACGACTAAGCAACAACTCTGTCCCAGAAGGAGTCGTGTCTTTTCCTCCGTTGGAAACCACAATATGGTTTTGGTAATTTACCTCCTTTCTAAACGGCTTTTGCTTTAGTCGTTTGGCCTTTTGTTTTCCATTAGCTGAAGTTCGGTTCGAGTTCGGAGCCAACTCCAGTTTATTTTTATTTATTAACAAAAAGAAGAAGTTGTAATATGCATGGGCCGTTAAATTTTTTTTGTAACTCCGTAGCTAAAGTTCTGTTCGAGTCACAATTGAGCTCGAGTTAGTATTTATGATATGAAACCCGAGCTCAATGCAAACCCGAGTCGAATAAATATAAACAAGTTAAGCTCGACTCAAACTTGAGCTTTGAAACAAAACATTTAGAAACAGTTTGAATCACTATCCGTATTACTAAAATATTGCTTTGTATATATGTCTTTTATTCAAGAGTCTATCCTGGTCGAGTTTCGGAATGACTAGATCTTGGCTCATTTCATCAAACGGGCTTAAATTCTACCACAAAATCTTTATCGAGTCGAGCTTTAAGCTGCTAGCGGACACTTTGATTCGCTTACGAGTAAATAAGTGCTACAATACAAAGAGGAAAAAGGATAAAAAAAAATAAATATCTTGTGAAATTAGTAGTAATAAAAAATTAATTTATCATTATTGGAAGCTTTGTATTACAATAACTGTTACATTATTGACAGCTCATTGAGTTAGCAATAAAGCAGAAGAGAACAAAAAAAAGAAAACTGATTTTCGTGCTCCACTTTTAACTTGAAGTTAATAGTAACTTCATGAACAAAGTGGAGCGTAATTAGTAAAAAGTGGAGCGCGAATATCAAAATCTGAAAAAAAAAATACTCCTTCCGTCCCTTTTTTTGTGTCCAGTATTCCATTTTTGGTTGTCCCTTAATAAGTGTCCATTTTGTAAAGTTAGGGGGGTAAAAGTTGGTATATTGTCTATTTTGTCCCTAATAGTAGATTTTATTTTAAAAAGTTAGTGAGTAAAAGTGTAATAATGATGGGTAAGTAGGGAAAGTGGAGTAAAAAGTTGATGTGAAAGGTGTAATGATGATGTCTTTTTAATAAGTTGGAGTTACGAAGCAAGACACTTAAAAAGGGACGGAGGGAGTACTACTTTTGATGCACTTTGATAAATAAAAAACTATGTTTTTTTTAACATTTTCCTGTCTTATTGACAACTCATTATGTTGTTTTTAGCATTTTCTTTTATAATAAATTGAAGTCTAAATTTAGAGAAATTATGATGGAAGAAAACAACATAACGGGTTAGCTCAAGCGGAAAGGAGAGCAAAATGTGAGAGCATAAGTTCAAGCATGTAGTTTGATTCTTACAAAGATTAAAAAATAAATAATTAATTGGTGCTACCCTCTATACAAGTGAAAAGCTTGTGCAAAGTAGTTGTGGCAATGGGTTATGATTTAAGGTTATGAGCGATAGAATTGGTTCTGAATTTAAGAAAAATGTCGTAAGATAAGAGTCGCACGTTCTATCTTTTTTGTCAACATCACAAAACAATGTGTATTAAAGAGCAAATTAGGGTGAGAAGATTTTATTTATCTGATCATTTAATTCTAAAGGGTCATAATTAAATTTTGAGTCTAGGGCTCTTGTTGGTTAGTCCTAAGAGATATTTGATTCTACGACTTTCTTAGGGTTAATCAACGAGAGCCCTATAGTCAAAATTTAATTATGACCCTTTAGAATTAAATGATAAAAAATAAAATCTTCTCACCCATTCAAACGGATTGAAATTTGAAACACTTAATTTTAGAGAAAAGACTGTGTCTAGTGGAACAAAGGAGAAGAAAACGCGTATCAGTAGATATTTAAGGTGGGAGGCACCTGCGTATCAAAAAAAAAAAAACAAAGGTGGGAGGCACCACCTGGCATTGCCCTTGAGGCAACGAATAATTTCTCCACAAAGTGATTGCTGTGCTGACCAATCAACGAAGTAATCAAATGACGTCACGTCTCCTATCGACGCGCGCAACCGCGTGGATCAGTTGCAATTTGTTTTTGGTTTTTTTTTGGCGGGAAAAGCGAACGCCGTAGACTACATGAGCAAGACCTGAAGTCAAGGAATGCCCTTTAATAAAGAAAAGGAATCGGTCCCACAAAAAGTCTCCGTCTCCGTACAAGTTCGTCGCCTTCCTGTCTCCTTCTCTCACTCCCACTCTACTCTCTCTCTCTCTCTCATCCCTTTCTTCCACTTCCTGTTTTGCTTCCCAACGAAGTTTCACCTTCTCTATATATATCTCTCACTCTTCTCCGCACAAGTTCGTCGCCTTTTAGTCTCCTTTTCTCTCTCTCTCTCTCTCTCTCTCTCATCCCTTTTCTTCCACTTTCTCTTTGGCTTCCCAACGAAGCTTTCCCTTCTCTATATCTCTCACTCTCTCTCATTGATTATATTCACGACTCTCTCTGTGATACAGGCTCCGTAGAAGAGATACTGGTGGGAGATTTTCTTTGCCAATGGCTACGCCGAGAGCACACATTGAGGAATTCCGGACGAAAAAGTTCAATATCGGGGGTGAACCGGATCTCAAAAGCGAAGACCTCCATCATGCCGTTAGCCTCCTCTCCGCTGAACTCTACTCCAAGGACGTCCACTTTCTCATGGAACTCATCCAGGTTTATAATATAATCTAAACCTAATGTGCGCATATTTACGGTATATCTTTTTAATTATATATTTGTGTGTATACGTATTATCTGTGTTATGGTTCAATGGTAGTGGCTTTGTTCGATGGGAGTCCACTATTATTAGTTGTACCTTGTTCTTAAAGTACGAAGAATTGGGTTAAATGTAAAATCAGACTTTGTCTTTGTGGCTTTGATTTTTGTTAGACAAGAATAAGAGACTTTTTTTTGTTGGATTAATAAGAATAAAAAACTTGAGGTTCAACTATCTTGTTGTATTTAGGCTTTTTTCTGTTAAGAGTTTTAGTTTTGTGCCAAATTTGTATGAATTATTGATTGTCTTCAGATAGGTATTTATTATTATTATTTTTTTACTTTTATCCAATTTTTTTAAAAAATATCCAAGATAAAGACAAAATTTTTGGTTTTTAGGGATTTATATTGGACATAGTTATCGAAATCGTACGATTCGGTTCGATTCAGGTATGAAACTATTCGGATCGATTATATGAATCGTGAATACGTAAGAATCGAAGTGAGAATTGCAGAATCATGCTTTGAATCGATGAATCGTGAGAATTGTACGATTCAGCTTGTTTTCGAATAAGTGGGTTTTTTGGCGGATATGGGAGGTGAGGGGTCGGAATATGTTTCCTAACCTGTAGATAGGGCTGCAAATGAACCGAGCCGCTCACAAGCGGCTCGCAGTTTGGCTCGTTAGTGGCTCATTCAAGCTCGGCTCGAAAGTTAAATGAATGAGCTCGAGTCGATTTTTTCAGTTCGTTTTGTAAACGAGCTTAGCTCGAGTTAGGATAAGCTCGGCTCGAGTCGGCTCGCGAGCCGGGGTATATGTACTTAAATTTAGAATTTTTATTGTTATTTCATAATTTGTTCTTTCCGTTTTCACTTTCTAGTCAACCAAGGGAGGCGAGAGCACATGCACACCAGTACACCCCAACTCTATAGGAAAATGAAATATATATACCTTCACAATCAAAATATTTTTAATTGTATTAGGCCTATGCAATGATATATATACATTTTTCGTTGGTCCGTTGAGGCTTGTGAACAAGCTCGAGCTCGAGTTAAGCCAAGACCCGCTTGGCTCAAGCTTGACTCTTTAAGTTTTCACTGAGCTCGAGTTCGAGCTCGGGTTCTTTAAAAACTTAATAAACAAGCTTGAACACTGTAAAGCTCGGCTCGGCTCGTTTGCAGTCCTACCTGTAGAGAACCCAAACGATGGAAGAAAACAAAGACCTGAGCCCTCGTAGTGAAGCTTCAAGCTCCATCGAAACCTTCGACGTCAACATTGATGCTTGAACTGCATCTCGTTCTTGTCGGTGAGTGTACTGAGTTTTTTATTTGTCTTTTATATGTTTACTAGTTAGTGAGTGTATATTATATAGTATATTCTAGTAGTGGGGTGTGTGTGCACGTGTGTGTGTGTATATATATATATATATATATATAAAAGTCAGTGGGAGATGTGTTATATAGAGAGTCCACAACAAAGTATATAAAAGTCCTCTACAAAAAAAAAAGGGGGCAAAAAATAGTCTAATAAACTTCTTTTTAACAAGTGTATTGCATATTAGATCACAAGATCATTATTCAAACTTGAAATCTACATTTTTTATGCATTTTAAGAATTTGATTGAATCGGAACTATTCATGATTTGATACGATTCGCAAATGGACCTTTTCGATTCTCGATTCGATTCTTGATTTGACAACTATGATATTGGATGTTATAAAAGTTAATAATAAATCACAAAAGTGTGATGCAAAACTAAAAGAAATAATTTTTTCAAAAAAGTCAACTTTAAAAGCCCCCAAATCTCATAAAGCTCTGAGCGGAACAAGCCGTAATGAAAGTGAGATTGAAATTTTTTTTGACAGAAAAGTTGAGATATTATTTTTATAATCTCAACCGTTTCTCTTGTATATTGTTTTTTTATTTTCATTTTTCTATATTAAAAATGAAGCTATTTGCTAATTGGATACCGATAATTTATTAATCGACATCACTTTAGTATAAGATAATTTTTTGTTGGAACTGGGGTGATATTTGCCATTCTCCCTCCGATATAACTTAGCCCATAATCGACGGGTATGTAATTCGTTCTGTCTCGGTATAATGTTGTACATTTAGGCGTCATTTTGAGAATTTTGTATCTCTATTACTTCCTGAGATACTAGGGCTGATAAACAAATCAAGCTACTTGAGTTTGAGCTTGTTTTTGTTCGTTCAACAAACCAAGTTTGAATATTTTTTTGAATCTCAATAAGGTTTCAATTGAACAAGCTACAACTCGGCTAGTTTGGTTTATGATGAGTAAAAAATTCAAGCTACCCAAGATCAGTTCGTGTTTGGCTTGATTAAAGCTCGTTCGAGGGATCTGCTTGTCTCCCAACAAACTTTAAGCTCGAACATATTACGAAGCTTGTTAAATTTTCAAACCAAGCTCTGAAAACAACTAACTGCTTGGCTCGTTTGGCTTGTTTATCACCCTTATGAGAGTAGCTTGAATTTAACTGTGTGATTGCTTGAATTTAATTGTGTAGTTGAGCACACGTTTCTCACTGTAGAGGTTCGGTTTATCGGGATCTTGACCGTGGGTCAGTTCATGTTTCTTCTTTCGTTGCTCCGCGCGCCCACTGGCGGACCTGCAACAAGTCACTGGGGCTGTGGAAACCCAGTGACCCTCTGACGATCAAGTTGGATCTAGGGAGAAGTGTATAGATCTAGGGTTAGGGTAGAATGACATACCTCTTTTGGTTAGAGTCCCTTTGCTTTTATAGACCTCGCTTGGCTTGGTCCTCAAGTAAGCGCGTGGAGGATACGCTCAGGTAACCACCTCGGGTGGCGTCATGGGGGACGTATGAGATAAAGTGGTTACGGAGTACATGGCCAGGTCAGCCCGAATGATGATTTTCGTTCTGTAATTGTCGCGGCTTACACCATGTTGATGCTCATTATCAAGGTCCTCGGTTGCCTGAGGATGAAGGTCATAGTCAAGGCATAACGCGTCGTCACTTCGTGATGTACTGAGCAACACCTCACCGATTGCCTGAGCTCTTTAAGAACATTGCTTGAACCTATGCACTGATGGGCACTAAGGACCAGCTCGAGGCATGCAATAGTAAATGCCTCGGGGTCGGTCAGAGCTTTCTTATTCCGAGCCACTACAACAACTCCTCAATTTGCCTGGGCATCCTTCCCAATACAGGGGGATTGACAGCAGTAATCGCTGACATCGAGACTTTTGTCTAAGGGAATCTTCGTAACTCCTTCAGTAACTACCAGAAGCCTAGCCTTAGGAGCCACGCGTCAGTCATTGCTTCGTTGAACATACGGTGCTAGGTGGCTCGGCACGTGCCGTGTCAGTTCTTTGGTATGTTCTGTCAAATCATTGCCACACGTAGCAAGCCTAATGGCTCGGCCAACCAAGGTGCGGTTCCTAATGCTGTTGGTTGCCTGCGAGCCGCTGATCGTTGCCACGTGTCATACATCCGATGGCCTCTGAAGAGTCACTTCGTTTCCCGTGCATTCTTCAACCTTTGAACCGCCAGTATAAAGGGAGGGGTGGAGAGAAACGCTTTTGTTTTCTCTCTCCAGATCATCATCGTCAGAACCTCTCTCATCAACCTTCGAGTTTTCAGAACTGTAGATCGATCTCGCAGGCGTTTGGCAGCGAGTTCTCTCCCCATCTTCAGGTATGTTGATTGATCAAGACCTTTCTCAAGTTTTCAAGCATTTTCAACGCATTCTTCAACTTTTTTGATCGAATCATCGTCTTAGAGAGGCCTGGGCCGCCTGGAGAACGGGAAGGAAGATGAATAGACACTGGTCATTGTTCTTTCCGAGCTCTGTATTCTTCTCGAGCCTGAGATTCTCCCCGAGGAGGAATTTCCCTTATCCGGGGCTCTCAACCTAATGTTCAGGTGTCCAAGGAGTGATGACCTGATTATGCCCGAACGATTGAACCTCTTTGATTCCGTGCATCCATGTAGCTAACAACTTTTGCATGTGCATCCTGTTAGGTTTGGGCGAACGGTCATTGAGATCTCCTTAGACAGCTCCTGCAGTTCTTCGACATTCATTAATTCATTACCCGAGTGAAGAAGACTTTACAGACGACTTCCTTCGTAGCCCAGCCTAAGTACGTTGGGCCACTCCAGTCCCTGTGGATTATTTCGAGCCCCTTGATCCTTCTTGTTAATAGATGTCGGGCTGACCGGTGTTATCCCCTGTTGCCGATCCTGTGAGTTCCTAGGGTCAAGATGCAGATGCCAAGGCTGAGGCTCCGGAGGAGGTTCGACGGGGAAGAGCGGGGTCTTACTAGGAGTTCTTGGTGACCTACTCCATCAATCCTGACGTCCAAGTTAAATAGGGGTGTCGTGCCCGGACGATATCCAGTACTAAAAGGGGGAGCTAACCTTCCATCTGATGGCCATTATCAAGGGCGGGGTTAGGTTTCCCCTCCATTATTTCGTCCGACACGTGCTTCTGGAACTGATGGTTCCATTCGGTAGTCGTTGAAGTTTACCAAATGGCTGTCAAATTCAATTATTTATTAACTGGACTACAACTAAAGATTTGCATAGTATAGCGAGGAAGTCCGAGTCGATCCACAGGGAGCTCGAATATAGCTTGTTCGAATTGTAGATGTAAGGGTTTGTGGCGTTTAGGCGGCCAACTTTTAGTTTTCCTTTGAAAGGTGAGAGATACCCTTATGAAAAAGACTAGAAAATGAGTTTGGACTAAGAATTAAAAGCAGCAAGGCAATGGAGTTACTAACGCCCGTAACTTAAGCCATCTAACAATTCTCAACGAAAACATGGTTGAATCGCACGGCTTAGGCTATCAACCGGAAGATTTAGCTATGAAAATGGTTAGACTTGATATAGAGTTTGAATAACAAGCTAAACACAAGGCGTGATATCGCTCCTGGAACCATGTGTGCAAGCACATGATCACCGGAGATTAACAACGCCGAGACTTAGCTCTTTGGTTCTTTTAGCAAACACGAACCGAGACATAGCTCTCGAAACTGTGTGAGCAAGCACGTGATCACCGGAGATTAAGATCGGTAAGTTTTGTTATATAAAAGGGCGAACTATGCACATTTACAAACTAAACCTCAAGTCTTAAGTTGAGAAGAGCAAAATTAACTTAAATCACAAGGTGCACATTTACTCACCTATGTAGCACCGACACTTCAAAAGGGTGCCGTGTCCACGTATTGGACACGGGGACACGGCGGGGACACGCCCAAATACGTATTGGACACGCCACGTGGCGTGTCCAATAATTTTTATTATTTTTTGATGGGGGACACGCCGGGGACATGGCTGAAGGTCAAAATGTAATATATATTTTTAATTTTGAGGGCTTAATATGAAATTATTCAAAAATATTTGGGTTAAATTGTAATTATGCCTTTATTTGGACCATGGTAATCTTATACATTCATATAGGACATGTCTTCATCAACAGTGGAAGAAAAGAAAAAATATTTGTATATTTGTATTTATATATATATTTATTTATTTATACATGTGGCGTGTCCCTCATCGTGTCCGTATCCCCATCTTTTTAGAATTGCCGTGTCCCGTGTCCGTATCCGTGTCTGTGTCCGTGTTATATAGCTACTCACACATAGCTAAAAGACTAGACATGGTAAGAAAATGGAGCAAAAGATTTAACCGAAGAAAACGAAAATAAATTTGATTTATATGAATATCTAAAGCATAGCTACAACATTAATAAACGAGAAATTAAATAAGACAATTACCTTAAGGAGTTCTTGAAGGAAATACAATCAAAAGCTTGAAAGACTAACAATAGAGTCCTAGGAAGAAAGAAAAGACTTAGGCCTAAGAAAGACTTGAAATGGTCATCCTTCTATAAAAGGCATACAAGTCTATTTATAGGGTTTGCAAAATTTCCCTTACAAAAGACCAAAAGGTCCCTAAAATATTCCAAAAATATTCTACAAGTGGAAACTTTCCATAAATGGAAGGTTGAAAAAGGTAACAAAAATCTGTAGATTTTCCCAGGCAGTACCGGTACTGGGCAACTCCCAGTACTGGTACCAGGCTTCAACGGGCTGAAAAATTGATCTCTAGACACCCAGTACCGGTACTGGGAATTCCCAGTATCGGTACTCGCTTGACAGATTTTTGGGCAAACTTCGTGGGCTCGCTTCGGACACTCTCGAACTCGGATTTTGGTGTTCTTTGGACCGTTGGAAAGCTTGTCGAGTCTATTTTCTAACCCAAATGGTTTGGATCAAAAGTAGTTTGTACATCAAAAGTTATGACGATTCTACCCTCAACTGGTCGGAAGATGAGTTGCTTTGGTAAAATCCTCACATGTCTTTCAATTCCCTTGACCCTTGGCGACCCGAGCAACCTCCAAACCATCTCTTCATGACTTTTCGAGCACCACAACGGGGTGGCACGTGGCCTTGAGTACTTGGTTGCACCTGGAGCATTCCTTAGCGTTCAAACACGCCTTATTTATACGAATTACCTGAAATACACAAAAACCTACCTTACGTGCAATATTGCATAAAACGATAACATGTATGCACAAACACAACATACTAGAGGACTTAAGTACCAATAATATACATTATTTGGTGCTTATCAGGAACTGTCCCTCACTTCTTCTCAGCTCTCCACCAACTCCTATTGCATCATTATGAGCATCACTGAGTTGCGAAGGAAGGAAAACTTGGCCTTTGGGATCGAAGAGTTGTTTGGTGTGTACATGCTCGGGAAGAACCCCCGCTATGGTCGATATTACCTTGTTAGTCGACCCGAGCATAAGGACTTGTTGATAGAGAGCTTGGTCGACTTCGAGTCTTGGGCAAACA
Organism: Rhododendron vialii; assembly: GCF_030253575.1. Classification (NCBI taxonomy): domain Eukaryota; kingdom Viridiplantae; phylum Streptophyta; class Magnoliopsida; order Ericales; family Ericaceae; genus Rhododendron; species Rhododendron vialii. The sequence continues at coordinate 30,483,768 of NC_080564.1, read as the reverse complement.
CATACGTCGTTGTGTCAGGCAACTTTATGTTCAGTCTTGGGAAGCGGCAAACACATGCTTTTTACAACCATATCATCGATTTAAGCCATCACGGTGTCCCCCAACAAGCATTCGAACATTTTGGTTATCATACGCTGAAATGTAGCCTTGGCATTTTTGAGGCCGAAGGGCAAGACGAGATATTTGAAAATACCGTGCGGGGTAATAAAGGCTGTATTTTCAACATAGTTGTCACTCATTGCTATATGATGATAGCCTCGATAAGTGTCCATAAAACTGAGTCGGGCATGACTGGCGGTGGCATCAACTAACTGATTGATCTGCAGAAGGGGGAAGAAGTCCTTCGGCCAGGCATTGTTGAGATTGGAATAGTCGATGCACACACGCCATTTGCCGTTCTTTTTCTTCATAACCACAGTGTTGGCCAACCACTTTGGGTACTGAACTTCGCGGATGGCCTGAGTGTTTAGGAGGCGTCCGACTTCTTCGATAACGGCTTCGGAATGTATCAGGGAGGACTGCCTTGCCTTCTGCACGACCGCACGTCTGCTTTTATCAATGTTGAGTTTGTGGCAAATGAATAAAGGGTCGACCCTGGGCATTTTATATATCATCCAGGCGAACACCTTGATGTTACTTTTGAGGAAATCCACCAATTGCTCCCACTCGGTATCGCTGAGGGATGAGCCGACAAGGAAGAATCGGGAGCCATCCTCGTTGATGGGAATGGTAATCAAATCTTCAATTGCTTTTTTGTCGGCCCTTCTTCCGACGTCTTCAAGCACTGGGGTGTCGGGGACCTTGATGAGGTTTACCCGAGCTGTCTTTTTATTGCTTCAGACCGCATTGACATAGCACTTCTTAGCTGCAATTTGGTCCCTGCAGAGGTCTTCCTGATGACCGAACGCACTGATGAATCGAATGACTGGTGATAGGTGGAGGCGATAGCCTTCATTTTGTGAAGCCAGGTGCGTTCGACGATGGCGTTGTAAGGGCTCGGAACGTCCACTACAACGAACTTCATCTGGTGTGTCACCAACCCGGCACGGATGGGGAGGGTGATCTGTCCGAGGGGCCATACCGGGGCTCCGTTGAGACCAACTAGAGGGACTTCAATAGGATGGAGGTCGGACTCTTGGAGCTTCAAATCCATGAACAGGGAATAATACATTACTTTCGCCGAGCTGCCCTGATAGGCGAAGACACGTCGGACGTTGAAGGCTTCGATGCACAGTGTTACCACGAGGGCGTCATTGTGCGAGAGCTGGACTCGGTCAAGATTTTTCTCGGTGAACGAGATAGTCTACTTAGAGCCATTGTCTGTACGAGCATGCTTTGGCTCGGGACCCACCAACATGACTTGTTTGGATGACGAAGCTTCATTAAGATAAGCATGGATGATCCTTGCGGCCTCGGCATCCACGGGACCATGGATGACATGGATCATTTGAACCTCTCCTTCGGTTTGGCTTTTGACCCGCAGTGACCAAGCCCTAGTTTTTTCATGGTCAACGAGATTTCCGAGGTGACTGCCCACGACAAGCTGCTACAAGTAAGCCTTGAAGGGTTTGCAAGCGGTGTTGAAGTGGCCTTGCTTGTTATGGTAGCTACATTGATCTTCTCGTTCTCGATGCCAAGCTTCTGATTGTGGAAGGAGAAGAAAGGTTGAACTTGGTCAATGACCCTATAGATTGGGATGGTGAAGACGATTTTTTCGGCAATGAAATCACTCGGCTTCGGTGCTTGCTTTATATTGTTGACCTGTTTTTTGGAGGTCGGGACGTGTGCGGCGCTCGTGATGACTGTCGAGGCCGTTGGGACCTTCAGACCCCGTTCGTTTAAAGGTTTTGGATTTTGAATTCTAATCATTACCATATTTCTCTCCAATCATTACTCTCATTTTTTCTCTTTATTTCTCTCCAATCATTACCCATATTTTCAATCATTACTCTATTTTTCTCTACACTCATTACCTACAAATCCAAAATCCAAAATCGAACGGGGTCTCTGTGCTGCGGGCTTCCCGATTCCCCGCTCTACATTGGATTCAATTAGCTGGCGCCACCCTTCGATGTGTGTCATAAGCTCCTACATGGACCTCGGCTTGTTTCGGGAGAGATCATCGTGACCCCATTTGTTTTGGGATTTTGGATTTGGATTTTTAGGTAATGAGTGTAAAGAGAAATAGGGTAATGATTGAAAATAGATGAAATGATTGAAGAGAGATAGAGAGAAAAATAAGAGTAATGATTGGAGGAAAATAGGATAATTATTAGAATCCTAAACCTTTAAACAAAATGGGGTCCGTATACTTGCTTGTCTAGTGAAGTGAGGCCGAGCTTAAAGCTGGGGGCTGAGATGACCTCGTTGCACCCTCAATCTCGTTAAAGAGCTCCCAATAGGGGCCAGCATATTGGCAAAGTGTTTCGTCGCTTCGTTTGCGCAGTGAGAGAAAAGAGTCGATTTCCTTTGCGTGCTTGTTGCTCGTCACGAACTGAGCCATGAAGGCGTCACAAAGGGAATCGAATGAGGAAATGGATTTGGGAGGCAGTTGGTTGAACCAAGTAAGGCCTAGGTTCTCGAGGCTCGCAAGAAATACTTTGCAAAGGAAGGCGTCGTTCGAGGGGCCGTTCTTGAGGAACAGAGACATGACGAGCTTGTACTGCACCAAATGAGTGGAGGCTTCGAAATTGGCTTCATACTTGGCAAACTTGGGTTGGGTGAATCCTTTTGGGAGGGGTGACTGAATCGATCTCTTTTATAAACGGCGAGGTCGTGAGTCTCTCAAGACGCGCATCGCGATGAGGTCGAATAGAATTGTCAAGGCCGTCTGGACGCTGGGTCGATCGCGGTGCGCTTCTTTGGTGTGAGATGGTCCAATTTAAGATAGTCTTTGGGTTTCGGTGGAACGCTCCCTGACTTCTGGGGGGGGGGGGGGGGTGTTCGCACCGGTCCTTTCGTCTATCGGACTTATAGCTATCTCGAGTGTGTTGCTTGAGGCACTCGGTGACTGGGCTTCTTTCACGTCTGTTTTTTAGGCGATCGCGGTACCCCTTGGTTTGGATCTCCATAAGGCTGTTGTCCTTTCTTGTGATTTTCGTGAAGCTAGGGGTGGGCTCGGTATGCCCCTTGCTCCCTCTGACAGAATGGGTGGAGGAGGCGAAAACACGTTCGAGCCTCTCGAAGGCAAATCACTTCACTGGGTGCTTTTTAGGATTCGGCTCAAGAGACCGAGAACGCTCCCCGCGCCACCCATTCTTTCTGATGTGGGCCACCTCTTCTGGTGGGTCGAGGCGGTCCTTTACTTAGGGCTTTGATCGGTATTCCACCAGGAGGGCCACTCCACGGCTTCCACCAGGAGGGCCATTCCACGGCTTTGTGGGGGGGGGGGGGGGGGGGGGGGGGGGGGGGGCTTGTGGTGGCTCCTTTGCCCGTCGCGGCTTCCTCCAGAACGAGAGCGAGAAGGGGACATTGAAAGAGGCGCTTAATTTTCGACAGATGTAGGTGTGGATTTCGCTGGACGGCTTTGTGTCTAGAGTCGAAAAGTCGACTCTGATGGGATTGCGGTGATGGAGACGTGCTGCTTGCCTTTGACTCCTCCGGAGCCTAAAGTGAGGGCTCCGAGGGGCCTGAGTCCGACCGTTGCGTTGATAAGAGAAGGTCCTGTACCACCACAATTTTGGTTTAGTAATTTGAATGGAGTGTTAGGGAGGAGAAGAAATGGAACACTGAGATGGCGGTTAGTTCTCCAGCAGAGTCGCCAATTGTAGGGGTTCGGTTTATCGGGATCTTGACCGTGGGTCGGTTCAGGTTCTTTCTTCTGCTGCTTTGCACGCTAGACCTGCAACAAGTCACTAGGGCTGTGGAAGCCTAGTGACCTTTTGACGATAAAGTTAGATCTAGAGAGAAATGTATAGGTCTAGGGTTAGGGTAGAATGACATCTCTTTACTTTTATAGACCTTGCTTGGCTTGGTCCCCAAGTAAGCGCGTGGAGCATACGCTAGGGTAACCGCCTCGGGTAACATATGAGATAAGATAGTTACAGAGCACATGGCCAGGTTAGCCCTAATGACGATCTTCGTTCTGTAACTGTAGCGGCTTACATCATGCTGATGCTCATCATTGAGGTCCTCGGCTGCTCGAGGATGAAGATCATAGCCGAGGCATAACGCGTCCTCACTTCGTGATGTACCGAGCAGTACCTCACCGTTTGCCTGAGCTCTTTAAGAACATTGCTCGGAGCTATGCACTGTTGGGCACTAGGGACCAGCCTGAGGCATGCAATAATAAATGCCTCGGGGTTGGCCCAAGCCCGCTTTTTTCGGGCCACTACACTCGCACCAACTTCTATTATGTCGTGACTAAACAATGAATTACTAGTTACATTGGCTGTGTATAGCCAGTATTTTTAACTTCATCATAAATTACCATAAATCGTAAAACCCTATCTAGGTCTTGGGGGTGTTGCACCCAAGCTCCGAGCCCCCACCGTGGGCGCCGTCACCTGGACCCTTGCGAAATGCTAACCAAATCGAATCAAGCTTCACAAAACCCAACATTCTTTACCCATGCTTTTACTCAAATTTTGACCAAATGCTTGAACAATCCAATTGGTAGACCCAAATTTAAGTATAAGTTTATGTAATTAGTCGAAGAATAGTTATGAATTTGAGTCTTGAGAGGGAGAAAATAGTTTTTCAAAATATGAGTCTCCATGATTTTGGGTAAAATTAAGAGTGAAACTCAATTTGGTATAAGGTGTGAGTAAATGTGCGGAGTGTGTTTCGAGGATTTTTACTCAAATTTTGTGTTTGAGACAAAATGGAGTAAGGCCATGTTGATGCTGTTACAGCATTCAGCTCAAAATCAATTGGCAATAAGTGGAGAGATCGTTTACGCTCATATACTAGTTTTGGAGGAAATTTTGACAACGTGGGACAAGCTCTAATAGATGCTCTACATGCATGTCTTCTTTATCTATTCCATCTCTCACTGTAGTTTCACAATTCAAGCGAATCTTTTGTATCTCTATGGAATTGATTGAACATTAAATAAGTTTATTTAAAATTCACATTCATCCAAAGTCCAAACCGAGCAGAGATATGTAATTTTAATGGGGTAGTTCTTGGGTGGTCTGCTTTTGGAATTTGGATATAATAGAGAACTCTTGAGAGAAAAGAAATCAAATTTGACCATCTCCTATGTCTATTCTTGTTCTTATTTTTCGCATGAGACATTGATACCCTATGTTATGGTTCTGAATTTATATACATATATATATATATATATATATATATATATATATATATATTTTTTTTTTTTTTTTTCGGTCAATCGGAAATTTGAAATTTTTTTTTTCAAGGTATAGTAATGCTACTTTTTCTTTTCATTTGTTCTGTTTACAGAATGCAGAGGACAATGACTACTTGGAAGGGGTAAAACCATCACTGGAGTTTGTGATAACTTCTCGGGATATTACGGACACCGGAGCTTCGGCCACTTTGCTGGTATTCAACAACGAGAAGGGTTTTTCTCCCAAAAATATTGAATCCATTTGCAGTATTGGACGCTCCACCAAGAAAGGCTTTCGCAAACGTGGTTATATTGGCGAGAAAGGTAACTACCTAATGAGTTCCAATCCGTGTCAATTAGATTTGCTTATGCTTGGAAGTGTAAAGAATTTGTTTGGAACTTGTGGGCATGAAGAGAAAAAAGGAAGCTATGACTTTCTCTTCCTTCCCTATGTTGTACCTGATTTAGGAGGGGAATAAAGCGAAAAGAAAAGATGTGGAAAATTAGAAAGATACGTGAAGAGAAAATTGGTACGAGGAATAGTGAAAATGTCAAAAGCCCACGTTTCGATCATTGCTTGCAGTAGTATCAATTTTAGGTTGTCATGGAGTTCATTTTCCTTTCTCTTTATTTGTATAACCAAGCAAATAAAGACGATTGGCGTTTTTTCTGCTTCCACATGTTACAAAACTCAAGGTAAATTCTTAACCATGGCCATTCATTAATATGGAAGTTTGGCGTTGTTGTCAATAATGTGGAAGTTTGACCTTGTTACAAACTCAAGGTAGCTGGGCATTTCAGTCTTGAATAAAGTTGCACCATGGTCATTCCTTAATGTGGAAGTTTGGCGTTGTAAATTAAATGAGATGTAGTTTTTTATTCCCAAGTTGTTTGAACAACAACAAAGAATGGTGGTGAACATATGGTTGTTTTCTATTGTGATGAAAATTGTACTCTCTCTTAGGACGAGAATTTCAGGGTAGTTCAATGCTTGTCTCCCTCGGTACTCTTTGTCATTTAGTTTTTGAGATATTGTGCACTTCTCATATATTCTTATTGTGCATCTTTCCTAACTACCCTCTTATTATATGTACTAGAAACTTGTGTTTATTTACACCTGGAAAAATCTCTTATTTGATTGAAATTAAATTAGGGTGCTTGTGGATTTTGAAGCGATGGTTTTTCTGGAATCAGTCTTGTGTTACATCTGAACCTGGATATTTCTGTTTCTTTCTCAATTCAGTCATTCTTTTGTCATAGGACCATAAAGATAGGAACAAGTTTGACAATTGTGTAAATGCATCCGATAGAATGAATCTTAAAGCAAATAGTGTTCATACAGGCCTTTATCTTATGGATGGCTGGATGCATATGAATAACATTCTAGCTCCTTTAGCTGTGATGTGATATTTTAATGTACTCGCAAGCGCACGAATCGTACCGAAGTATAGTAATGCAAGAGCGAGGTTGAACCGACAGGGACTTATGATTCTTCTAGGAAAAATAAATAACTTAAACCGATTAAACCCTAACCTAGTTGACAAAAGTTGTGATTGATTTTTAAACTAAAAATGAAAAGTAAAAACAATGAACTAAATTATCAAAGACGAGGAAATTGAAGTTTCTTTTTAATCAATGGAAAAATACAAAGGTTTCGGAATCCACACCCATTAACTCGTATCATTATATATTCATGATCATTGACTTTACCCAAAATTTCTTCATGATAATCTGAAAGCTAATTCTGTTACCATGGAAAATATCATTGTGAAAATTCATCAAAAAGTCTAATGTTTGTTCCTCTCCGCTCGCAAGTATAAAACCGAATCATTAATTGTATCCGCTTTTAACAAATCACATTAAATATCCAGTTTTATAGTTAACAATGAAAATCCAGCGTTCAATGTTAAAGACAATTCCAAATCATGAGAAAAACATGATTGAACTCATATCCAAAATTTATCCCTAACAGTTGATTTGGAGTAAGAACAATTTAATCAAAATCAAACCAAATAATTGGGTAAAATCAAATCTCATGAACATATAAACAATAGTCATTAATAGGGCTTCATCCTCAACCCTAGTTGAAAAGTTTAGCCGCTCATGGAATCAAAACACATAAACAAATAAAGATAAAACTCCATTGAACAAAGCTTACAAAAAGAGAACAAATAATTCTTTCTCCGTCTTCTTCTTCTTTGTGCCAAGATGCTGCTGCTGCGTGTAGTGTGCCGAGTTGGTGCGTTGAAAAAGTCCTCTTCTGGGGTGTGGGAAGTCCTCCTTTTATACATGCCAAGAATTCTTATGCAAAAAGATCTCTTCCCTAATTAAATCCCATATTTAAAGAAATAAAGTAGATTTCCTAATTCCCTTCTAATTTGCCTTGGTCTCTGAAGTCCAATTCCCATTAGTGCATCAAAAGGAACGGGTAAGGTGGATCCACCTTTAAAAGATATGGCCGAACTTTGATTCAACGTGAAATTTATTTCCTTTCTTCTAGCCAACTTCCTTTCAGAATGGGACACGATCCGTCACTTTTCTGCAATTTCAGATTGACTTTGGACGCTTTCAATTTACCGAAAATACCTCTAATTATCATCTTTTCCTGCGCAAACGATAATCCAATATAAGTGATGAAAGATATAATAACCATAGGCAATTATGCGCATTTTGGGACTAACAAGATGTGACATGGGACTTCCATGTGTCAATAATTTGTGCTCATCAAGCTGCTTGCTTATTTACGAAAATTTAATCATATATTCAATATTGTTTCTAAAACAACTAATGTCATATATGGCGTTTCAGGAATTGGATTCAAGAGTGTGTTTCTCATCACAGCTCAGCCATACATATTCAGTAATGGCTATCAGATCCGCTTTAATGAAGAACCTTGCTCACAGTGCCATGTTGGATACATTGTCCCCGAATGGGTGGATGATAACCCAACTCTTTCCACCATAAAGCAAATATACGGCACTGACACTTCGCTTCCAACCACAACAATTGTGTTGCCCCTAAAGCCTGACAAAGTTAAACCTGTGAAGCAGCAACTCTCAAGCATTCATCCTGAAATTTTGTTGTTTCTTTCTAAGATAATGAGGCTTTCAATCAGGGAAGATAACGAGGATCCTAGGCTCAACTCTGTGAGTGCCATATCCATTTCATCTGAGACTGATTTTGTTACAAGGAAGAACATTGATGCGGAGTCCTACATGCTCCATCTCTCATCTGATGAAAATGGTGACAACCCTGAAAGGGAATGCAGCTACTTCATGTGGAAGCAGAGGTTTCCTGTCAACTCGGAGAATAAAGTAGAAAAACGAATGGAAGTGGAAGAGTGGGTTCTCACATTGGCTTTTCCAAATGGAGAGCGGCTCAGCAGAGGGATGAAGTCAGCTGGGGTTTATGCATTTCTTCCTACAGAAATGGCTACAAATCTTCCATTCATAATTCAGGCCGATTTTCTTTTAGCATCTTCGAGAGAAGCAATCCTCATGGACAACAAATGGAACCAAGGGATTCTTGGATGCGTGCCTTCGGCTTTTGTCGATGCCTTTATTTCACTGGTGAAAACATTAGAAGATGCTCCCATATCTTCTTTGCCTCCTATGTTTAGGTTCTTACCCATCAACGAATCTCCCTATCCTGAGCTAAATGCTGTGAGGGAGACAATTAAACGAAAGATAATGGACGAGAATATTGTTCCCTGTGAGTCATACATGGAGCAGAAGTTCTTTCAGAAACCCGGTGAAGTGGGTAGGCTAATGCCTGCTTTCTGGAATATCTTGATTAACGCGAGGAAGCAAAACGTGAATTTGCATAATATCTCATCCCATGGGAGATATGTGCTAAGTTCTTCATTTGATAGGGCGAAGTACGATCCCATACTGAATTTCTTGGGTGTAGAACCAGTTGAGGATGAGTGGTACGCAAAGTGCATTCGGGGTTCTAATCTGGTAATGGGAGTATCGGAAGGGGTGTATTTGGAGCTTCTACTGTTTCTAGCTGAGAAATGGAGGTCCAATTTTCACATGACCAGCTTTAAGAACCTACCACTTCTGAAATACGTGAGTCCTCATGGGGTAAATGACGTCTCACAGTCGACTGGGGGGAAGGTTCTCATATCCCGTGAGCCACATCATATATCATGGCTTATTGAGTGGAACAGGGAATTTAGATGTGCAACACACCTTTTTTTACCCAAAGAGACACAAGAAGCTCTCCATTCGTGTTCCAATAGGCAGACAATACAGGAATGGCTCTTAAATGAGGCGAGGATAGTGGCTGTTAATGTGTATGAGTACGGATGTCTCATCTACGGGTCACTGGACGACAAGAATCCTGTTGTTACCTATGTTCATTTCTTGCATCACTCGCTTTCAGGGAACTATATGTCTCAGCGAGAGGTTGCTTATTTGTGTGATGGTATGCCACTCGTGGATAATTATGGACGAGTGTGTACAGAAAGGAGTGGGGTTCTTGTCCCTGCGAGCGGAAGCAAATGGGCAAGTCTGATTGGTTCAAACCCATGGAGAGGGCAAGGTTTCGTTGAGCTAGGAGAAGACTATTTGCGTTCAAGAAAATTCGCAAGTGTACATACTCCTGAGAAACAACTAATTAACTTCCTCAAAACTCATCTTTCAGCTTGTGATGTCCCTGATATATCCCCTCCCAATGCAGTAATTCCAACTATGTCTGCTCCACTTACAAAGCAAAACACATTCTTGCTGTTGGATTGGATTCGGAGCTTGAAATCGAAGAGGGTTCACATGCCGGAGAATTTCCTGACATGCATAAAGAAGGGACAATGGATGAGGGTCTCTCTGAGGGGTAGCCCTGGTTACAGATCTCCATCTGAGTCATTCTTGACAGACTCATCATGGGGACATCTTTTGCAGAATGAAGCTGTACTTGTTGATATACCCAGGATTGACCAGAATTTCTATGGTAGTAGAATATACGACTATAAGGAAGAGCTACGATCAATAGGAGTGATGTTCGAATGTGGAGAGGCATGCAAAGTTATAGGGAAGCATCTTATGAACTTAGCATCTTCTTCGACTCTATCGAAGGGGAATGTGCTTTCGATACTCAAGTTTATTAAGTTTCTGCAGGAGAACTACTTTTCTCCTCAGGATTTTATTCAGAGTATCAGAGAAGAAAGATGGATAAGAACTTCAGTCGGTGACAGGACCCCAGTTGAATCTGTTTTGTTTAGTCAGGAATGGAGAGCGGCGTCTCAGATCAGTGACATCCCATTCATTGATGAACAGTACTACGGTGAGGAAATCCTTTCTTTCAAAACAGAACTCCAAATCCTGGGTGTGGTAATCAACTTCAGTCAAAATTACCAACTTGTTTTTGACACTCTAAAATCTCCATCTCGCATTGGCGGTCTGACATCCAAGTCTTGCCTTTTTGTACTGGAATGCTTACGTCATCTGAGATTACCTGACAATTTTGTTAGGGCATTCAAAGATAAGAAGTTTTTGAAGACAAACATGGGCTACATGTCACCAGTTGAATCGTATCTGTTTAATCCTGAATGGGGTTGTCTTCTGCAGGTTTTCCACTGGTTCCCCATTATTGACCAAAGCTCCTATGGCTCTAACTTCTTGTCGTACAAAACTGAGTTGGGGAAACTTGGGGTAGTAGTGGATTTCGAGGAGGCAACCAAAGCATTTGCTTGCGTTTTCAAGCAGCAGGCAGCACTTTCTTCCATCAAAAAAGATTCTGTCCTTTCATTTCTGGCTTGTTACAGAAAGCTCCAGGAAACACCTTTTAAATTCCCTGAAGATCTTAAGAGATGTATCCGCGATGTTCAATGGTTGCGAACCCGCCTTGGAGATTACAGAGTGCCAAGAGATTGCATTCTGTTTGGCCCTGACTGGAAATCTATCTACCCGATTTCTCGTCTTCCTTTCATTGATGACAGTGAGAATTACCACGGCAAGGGTATCCATGAATATAAAAAGGAGCTGAACAGTATGGGAGTTGTTCTTGCTTTTAAGAATGGTTGCAGGTTTGTGCCTGATGGACTTTATTTACCTTATGATCCTGACAACATAACTCCTGCAAATGTTTACTCATTGCTTGAATATGTCCGCAACTTGCATCAACAGACGAAGCCTTTACCTGATTCTTTCCTGAAGAAAATATCTCAAAAGTGGCTGAAAACCTGTGCTGGTTATAGGTCCCCTGATGACTGCATGCTGTTCGATTCTAATTGGAATTCTTTCTTACATCAGGAGGATGGACCATTTATTGATGAAGAATATTATGGCTCCAAGATTAAGTCCTACAGCAAAGAGCTAAACTCAATAGGAGTCACTGTTGAGGTTAGAAATGGGTGCTCACTCCTTGCCACCCATCTAGATTTCCATTCAAATTTCTCTACTATTATTCGGATCTATGAATACTTGTATGAGTGCAACTGGGAGTCTGATTGTGGAGAAAGAAGGAAAATTTGGATCCCAAATGGAAGTGAAGACGGGGAGTGGGTAATCCCAGAAGAATGTGTCCTCTCTGACAAGAATGATCTCTTTGGCATGCAGTTGAATGTGCTGGAGAAACACTACGACAAGAAATTGCTCAACTTTTTTTCCAATGCTTTTGGGGTAAGACGTATTCCTTCAGTTGATGACTATTGCAAACTGTGGAAGGCATGGGAAAGTTCTGGATACCCACTTTTAAACGAACAGTGTTGTGCATTTTGGCAGTATGTTGTAAAGCACTGGGGTTTGGAAACTCAAAAAAAACTGGATAAGCATTTGGTGAAACTTCCTGTATATTCAGGTCCGGATGGAGTTATGCTGTCTGAAAGGCATGATGTTTTTATTGCTGATGACCTTCAGTTGAAGGATCTTTTCGAGCAGTCTTCTTCAAGGCCACTATTTGTATGGTATCCACAGCCAAGCGTGCCATCGCTGCCGAGGGGTAAGCTACTCGAGGTTTACAGTAAGATTGGGGTCCCAAATATCTCTGAGTCTGTGCTGAAAGTGGAAGCGTCTATAATGGACGGTGGTGGGCTTAAGGAAGTGGTTCCAAGGGAAAATTTGATTGGAAAGGGGCTGGTTAGGCTAATTTTAGGCTTTCTAGCTGATCTCTCTCTTGAAATGGAAGCAGAGAAAAGGCATGAAGCTCTCCGATCCCTTCTTGATATAACTGTTCTTGAGACAGTGGATCCGATTACGATTGGTTACAGTTTACGGCTGTCTTCAGGGGAAATCTTGAAAGGAGAAGCAAGACGGATGATCCGATGGGAGAGGGAGAGTAAGAAGTTTTTTACTCAGAAGATGGACCGGTCCGATGGGCACAGAAGTGTGATCGAATATGCTATGTGTCTCTCTGAAGCGATATCCGAAGGATTGTTATGGGAGAAAGAAGATCATATGCCACAGCTGGCAGAGCTGATCAAATTGGGGTTCCTTGTGGAATTCAATGAGGAGGCAATTGAGTTCTTGATGAAGACCAAGAATCTACAGCTGTTTTTGGAGGATGAGACTTTCCTCTGTTCGGCCTTCCTTTCTGATTAGGTATGTCAACTACTATTACGGTTTGTGAAGCGCTTCAATTCCTGTGTTCTGGTACTGATATGTTCCTGAAGTACGTGTTTGAAATGGTTGCTTTGGATTTGTTATGTTATATTGTTATGTACTATTAAGGCTTTGAAGGGTTTTGATAACCCTTCTTTCTGGGGCTGTTTTATCTGAAATTTGTGATCATATTGTGCAGTGTAAGTGAAATTTTTTGATTAAGGGCTTTTCGGTAGTTTATTAATGTGATTGCAGGCTTTCATTTCTTGCCTTTTCCTTTGCGATACCTTCACTTGGTTGCATGATATATCAGCTTAACCTACATAACACAATTATCTTCTCAGCATTGTAATAATTGGACAAGCAAGAGAATGAATTACGCTTGTTTCTTATCAAACAGTAAACAACTCATTAGCAGACAAATAACTCACTTTAACAATGGCAGATTCGTCCATGATGCCAAAATTGATTGAAGACGTATATTTTCTTAAGCATTTACACCCCTAAACATTGTAGAATATAAATCGATTACATCGTTGTCCCTCATTAGTTACATCTTTGTCCCTGACTGATATATAGACACAGTGTTGGCTGATACAGAAAGACTAGGAAATCCACGAACTAGTGTAAGCTATCTTCTTTTTTCTCACTGCAATCGATCAAGCAGGTGTCTTTTCTGTTAGAAGATGAGCACGGTCGTGGGAAGAGCAAGACGGAGAGTAGCATGACCTGACATTGAACAGGTTGTTCATAGCATTTTGCCCTCCCTTTGGCATAACCTTTCTGAAACTGCTCCTCTTCCTCCCTTTCTTCAGTTTCTTAGGATCAGAATCCTGCAAATCCTAGAATATCACAGAAGGGGAAAATACACGATAATTAGCTTTGCTTTTGACTCGTACAGTTTTTCAATTAAAAAATGACCGGATACATGAAACCCGGTCAGTGAAAGTGTCCATGAAAGCATCTTTTCAATTGCACCACGTTATTGTAATAGTGATGATTTTCTTTCATAAACTTAAAAAATACAGTCAAGTGTTGTAATTCTGCTGTCTGCATGTCTGCAATGAACGGGAGTCGATTTAATTGGTGGATGAGTCTCCAATCTTAATTAGGTTGTACTCTCTCTCTCTCTCTCTCTCTCTCTCTCTCTCTCTCTCTCTCTCTCTCTCGGATGACATTCATGTATGTTGTTCAAAAGATACAGACACCTCTCTCTCTCTCTCTCTCTCTCTCTCTCTCTCTCTCTCTCTCGGATGACATTCGTGTATGTTGTTCAAAAGATAAAAGACACCAAATGTTTCTAGCTGTATACAATGAAGGATGGTCATGCATGTACCCTCTCCGGTGGCGTGCCGTGATCTCTAATAGTCTTTTCGTTTTCGCCAATGTCTTTCTTGCCTGCATTACACGATTGATGTTCAATGGAAATAAATCTGAAAACCTAATTACAATACTGGGTTATGCCAAAAAATAAAAAAAATCGAAACCATTTCCTAGGTGAAATTCTGCAGTTCTGCATATTCCTGAATAAATATACTACTAACCACCATTGACATTGTCATCATCCTCATCCAAATTATCTGTAAAATTGATTCTGAAACTCGGCGAACCCGGAAACATTATGCTGCTCTCGTCACCTTGCAAACCTTCATCATCTTCTTTATTACCATGACTTTCATCCTCCTCCTTGGCATCATTTTGGCTTCCCGCCTCTGCATTCCCCTTCGCCGCCTTTTCCTCTTTTCCCCCCTCCTTGTTCTTCTCTTTCGCGCTTCCCTCTCTCTGTGGATCCCCTGCTTCTGCTCTTTTGGCCGTGGACCCCTTCGAGTCCTCCGACGTCACGCAACTCGCCATGCTATTTTCAATCTCATCTTCATCATCTCTTGCCTTGCCTTCACGACTAAGCAACAACTCTGTCCCAGAAGGAGTCGTGTCTTTTCCTCCGTTGGAAACCACAATATGGTTTTGGTAATTTACTGTTGACAATTGGCATCAATTCTCCACATGGGCTGCTGAGAGGTGCAGCCTTTGTTGAACCACATGGGCTGCTGAGAGGTGCAGCCTTTGTTGAAAATGGCATGACAGCCATTCTTTGAATGGCCTATAAATGGAGACCCTTTGGCTCAAAGTTTTGTATCAGAAATCAGAGAGAAGAGAGTGATACACGAGTAGATTGTGAGGCAATACTGTGTGAGTCTGAGTGATTGTTGTAATCCTCCTCCAGTAAATATAGTGAATCCGCTGCCCCTCCGTGGATGTACCCGATTATTGGGGAACCACGTAAATCCTTGTGTTTCTCTGTGTTGTGTGTTTGTGTTTGCTTGGTTTGACTCTGGTTTAGCACTACAATTTGGTATCAGAGCAGTGTAGTGGCAACCAAGAACACAAAACACCATTGTTGTCTCTGTTTCAGGGTCTCTGTCCGAAAATCACAGCACGGATTTCTGATCCTCCACTCAGTTTGAGCACTGAGTCTAGTGCATCTCATCGAGACGATTCCAACGCACCAAGGCCCGTCGACAACGGAGGTCCACAGTAGCCACACGGTCCGTTCGACGGAGTTGCGTGTACAACGAGTTCTGTCCAGAAATCGCAGAACTGGAAAGTGATCGAAAAATAGATCTGATCATTAAGTCTTGTGCACCTCGGCGAGACGATCTCGGAACAGCCATCGCCGTCGCCGTTCTTTGTCGGAGCAAGCCGCACCTGCGGTTTGAAGTTGGAACCAGAACAGTGCGTGCTTAAAGGAAAAGAATAAGAACAGTGGGTCTTATCTTTTGTTTTTCTTTTATATATCTGAAGAAGATGGTTCTGTGAACGTGGGGTCAATTTTCTTGGGAGAAGGAAATTATTCCCTGCTTCTCAAAAGGAAAACCAGGTGCTGGTTTTTGACTAGTCAAAGCCAGGGAAAATTATCCAGTGCTACTGGCTCCCCTAGAGACGCTGATGTCAGCTTGACATCATCGATCCAGAAGCTTCAGAAGGTTACGCCCAGTCAGCACGCCACGTGTCACCCAGTCACCAGACACGTCACCAGCCACATCATCAGAGAGGCTGAGTCATCAGCCACGTATTCAGCCACGTGTCTTTCCACGTCAGCCCCAAGTGTGCGCCACATCAGCAAAAAAGGCCCAGTCATTAGCGCCCAGTCAGCATTTATTGCTGAGTCAGCAGGTCCAGTCAGTCCTAACCAGAGGGAATATTCTCTGATCCAAGGAATATTCCAGAAGGTGTTATTTTGCGATTTCGGAGCCGTTTCAACTCTGATTTGCGCAAGTGAGTAGTCGTTCCTGACTATTCTCGACGTTCCGGATCCAACGCCGCACTCCGTTTTCCATAACTCAGCTCCGACATTGGTGTTTTGTCCGTTGGTTGGCTAAAAAGCGCCGTTTTTTGGTGTTTTTTGTGCACCGGATATTCACGTGGGTGGAGTTTAAGGAGTTCTAATGGCGGAAGAAGAGTTTAAGGAGACCTCGGAAGTTTCTTCATCTGCAGAGAAGAATACCGAGCATCCCAAGGTCACTTCGAGCAGTTATGGGCAAAGGAATACGGTTTCCAATGCTAAGTTCGAGGTGGAGAAATTTGACGGAACAAGTAACTTCGGCATGTGGCAATGCGAAGTTTTGGATGTTCTGTATCAACAGGAGTTGGATATTACGTTAGAGGAGAGGCCGAACGACATTTCAGACAAGGATTGGATAAAGCTTAATCGCCAAGCTTGTGGCACCATCAGACTTTGTCTTACGAAGGATCAGAAATACTTCGTGATGAAGGAAACGTTAGCTAAAGAGCTATGGGAGAAATTGGAAAACAAGTACATGACGAAGAGTATTGAGAATCGGTTGTATCTCAAGAAGAAGCTCTACGGGTTCCAGTACGTGCAAGGTACGACTATGAACCAACACTTGAACAATTTCAATAAGATTTTGGCTGATTTGCAAAATCTAGACGTTTCCATAGAAGATGAGGATAAAGCTTTACTGTTATTAAATTCATTGCCTGATACTTATGATCATTTGACTACTACTTTATTGTACGGTAAAGAAGAAATCAAGTTTAATGACGTTTCAAATGCTTTGATGAATAACGAGGTACGGAAGAGGGATCAGCAAGCTCACCGTGACCCGTCCGCATCAGCTTTGACAACAAGAGGCAGAACCGACACTAGGAGGACTGGTGGTGGAGGGCGAAGGAGGTCTCGCTCAAAATCAAGGGGGAAGTCTGTAGAGAGAAGATTGGGGAAAGACGAGTGTGCCCTTTGTCGTCAAAAGGGGCACTGGAAGAAAGATTGTCCGAACAAACAACCAGCTGCAAATGTTGCAGAGGAGACAGAGGATGATCTAGAGTCAGCACTATTAGTTTCATCATCACCTGACCATTCAGATGAGTGGATACTAGATTCGGGATGTTCCTACCACATGTGTCCCAACAGGGACTGGTTCTCGAGTTTTCAAGATCTCGATGGAGGAGTTGTTTTGCTAGGTGATAACACCGCTTGCAAAGTCCAAGGGATAGGTTCAATCCGTTTGAAGTTGCATGATGGGACGTTTAGGGTGCTAACAGACGTTCGGTATGTTCCGGACTTGAAGAAGAATCTCATTTCACTTGGAGCCTTTGATGTGAAAGGATACAAGATTACGATGATGGGTGGAGTGCTAAAGATAGTTCGAGGGGCGCTCATTGTCTTGAAAGGTAGCCGAAAAGGAAACTTGTATTTCCTAGACGGTTGCACAGTCACAGGGAGAGTGGCCGTTACTACTAGCTCAGACGAAGACGATGCATCCAAGCTATGGCACATGCGTTTAGGGCATGCTGGCGAGAAGGCCTTACAGGGTTTAGTAAGGCAAGGCTTGTTGAAAGGGGCCAAGACAGGGAAAGTTGGCTTCTGTGAGCATTGTATATTGGGCAAACAAACTCGAGTCAAGTTTGGCACTGGAGTTCACCGCACAGAGGGGATTCTTGACTATGTTCATTCAGATGTTTGGGGGCCGACCAAAAATGTAACTTTGGGAGGCAAACGATGGTTCGTGACATTTATTGATGATTTCTCCAGACGTGTCTGGGTTTATACCATGAGGCACAAGTATGAGGTCCTTCCAATCTTCCTTCAGTGGAAGAAAATGATGGAGACGCAGACAGGAAGGAAAATCAAGAAGCTGAGGTCAGATAACGGTGGCGAGTACAAGTCAGATCCTTTTCTCCAAGTCTGTCGGGAGGAGGGGATAGTTAGACACTTCACAGTTGCGGGGACGCCGCAGCAGAATGGAGTAGCAGAGCGCATGAATCGTACTTTGGTGGAGAAAGTTCGGTGCATGTTGTCAAATGCCGGGCTTAGCAAGGCGTTCTGGGGCGAGGCTCTCAAATATGCCTCCCATCTTGTCAACCGTTTACCGTCAGCAGCAATCGGAGGGAAAACTCCGATGGAGGTATGGTTTGAGAAACCAGTTACAGATTATGATTCATTACATGTTTGGGGTTGTTCTGCTTACTATCATGTAACTGAGTCCAAGTTAGATCCACGAGCCAAGAAAGCTGTTTTCTTGGGTTTCACTTCAGGTGTTAAGGGATACAGGCTCTGGTGTCCCGAGTCCAGGAAGGTGATTCTAAGTAGGGATGTTACTTTCGACGAATCTGCTATGTTACAGCAGGTTCCTTCCAAGGAGAATGTGGAGCCGAATGCCCAGCAGCAGGTGGAGCATTCAGAACAGGTGGAGGTTGAGACTCCCCTTGTTCCAGCCAAGACTGTTCAGACAGTCAGCCGTCCTGAGGATCAACCCGTTGATCAGGATGTCATTATTGAAGAGGAGGCTTCATTACAGGAAATACCACAGCAGCCAGAATCCATTGCAACCAGCAGACCGAGGCGGGAAATCCGGAAACCTGCTCGATATGCTGATACAGTAGCTTATGCACTTCCAGTGACAGACGATGATGTCCCCTCCACTTACCGGGAGGCAGTGCAGTGTACAGATAGTAACAAGTGGAAAGAGGCGATGGATGAGGAGATGGGTTCACTCTCCAAGAATCAGACTTGGGATTTGGTTCAACTTCCCAAGGGCAAGAAATCTATTGGCTGCAAGTGGGTTTATGCAAAGAAGGAAGGTACAGGATCTGAGAAAGTCAGGTTCAAAGCAAGATTAGTAGCCAAGGGTTACGCACAGACGGAGGGGATCGACTACAACGAGGTGTTCTCCCCTGTCGTCAAACATTCGTCGATCAGGATCTTGCTTGCATTGGTAGCACAATTTGACCTTGAGTTAGCCCAACTCGATGTCAAGACCGCTTTTCTACATGGAGATCTGGATGAGGAGATCTATATGGCTCAGCCAGATGGTTACAGAATTGCAGGAAAGGAGAATTGGGCTTGTAAACTGAAGAAGTCGCTATACGGGTTGAAACAGTCGCCGAGACAGTGGTACAAGCGCTTTGATCGGTTTATGATGGAGCAGGGGTACACAAGAAGTCACTTTGACCATTGTGTTTACTTCTGCAAACTCCCGGATGGATCATTTGTCTATTTGCTCTTATATGTAGATGACATGCTGATTGCATGTAAGAGCAAGGTGGAGATTGACAGACTGAAGGCTCAACTCAGTAAGGAGTTTGACATGAAGGATCTCGGGGAGGCAAAGAAAATACTCGGCATGGAAATTCAGCGGGACAAGGCGAAAGGCACAGTTTGTTTGACTCAGACGCAGTATCTGAAGCGAGTGTTGCAGAGATTTGGGATTGACAGGAAAGCCAAACCTGTCAGTACACCTTTGGCCGCTCATTTTAAACTTAGTGCATCGATGTCGCCGCAGAAGGAAGACGAACGGAAGCAAATGGCTCAAGTTCCTTATGCCAATGCTGTGGGAGCTTTGATGTATGCTATGGTTTGTACGAGGCCGGACATTTCACACGCAGTTAGCATGGTCAGTCGATACATGCACAATCCAGGGAAAGAGCACTGGCAGGCTGTGAAATGGATTCTACGGTATCTTCAGGGTACTGTGGATGTTGGATTGAAGTACGAGAGAAACAGAAAACTTGGTCAGCATTTGGTTGGTTACGCGGATTCCGATTATGCTGGTGACCTAGATAAGCGACGGTCGACTACAGGGTATGTGTTTACACTTGCTGGAGGGCCAATCAGTTGGAGGTCAACGTTACAGTCAACGGTGGCTTTGTCTACTACAGAGGCAGAGTATATGGCAGTGACAGAGGCTTTCAAGGAAGCTATTTGGGTACATGGTTTGATTGAGGACTTGGGAATTGTTCAAGAAAACGTCGAGGTTTTTTGTGACAGTCAGAGTGCCATCTGTTTGGCGAAAAACCAGGTTCACCATTCCCGCACCAAGCATATCGATGTTCGGTTTCATTTCATCAGGGAGATTGTAGAGGAAGGGGATGTTCTTCTTCAGAAGATTCCGACTGCAGATAACCCTGCGGATATGCTCACCAAAGTGGTTGCAGGGATCAAGTTCCAACATTGCTTGGACTTGATCAACATCTCTCGAGCAGTGCGCGCCTAAGGGCGCAGAGGGGCAGTGTTGTGTGTTGGGGGCAACATCGGACCTTTGGAGAATTGTCGTCAAGGTGGAGATTGTTGACAATTGGCATCAATTCTCCACATGGGCTGCTGAGAGGTGCAGCCTTTGTTGAACCACATGGGCTGCTGAGAGGTGCAGCCTTTGTTGAAAATGGCATGACAGCCATTCTTTGAATGGCCTATAAATGGAGACCCTTTGGCTCAAAGTTTTGTATCAGAAATCAGAGAGAAGAGAGTGATACACGAGTAGATTGTGAGGCAATACTGTGTGAGTCTGAGTGATTGTTGTAATCCTCCTCCAGTAAATATAGTGAATCCGCTGCCCCTCCGTGGATGTACCCGATTATTGGGGAACCACGTAAATCCTTGTGTTTCTCTGTGTTGTGTGTTTGTGTTTGCTTGGTTTGACTCTGGTTTAGCACTACATTTACCTCCTTTCTAAACGGCTTTTGCTTTAGTCGTTTGGCCTTTTGTTTTCCATTAGCTGAAGTTCAGTTCGAGTTCGGAGCCAACTCCAGTTTATTTTTATTTATTAACAAAAAAAGAAGAAGTTGTAATATGCATGGGCCGTTAAATTTTTTTGAAACTCCGTAGCTAAAGTTCTGTTCGAGTCACAATCGAGCTCGAGTTAGTATTTATGATATGAAACTCGAGCTCAATGCAAACTCGAGTCGAATAAATATAAACAAGTTAAGCTCGACTCAAACTTGAGCTTTGAAACAAAACATTTAGAAACAGTTTGAATCACTATCCGTATTACTAAAATATTGCTTTGTATATATGTCTTTTATTCAAGAGTCTATCCTGGTCGAGTTTGGGATGACTAGATCTTGGCTCATTTCATCAAACAGGCTTAAATTCTACCACAAAGTCTTTATCGAGTCGAGCTTTAAGCTGCTAGCGGACACTTTGATTCGCTTACGAGTATATAAGTGCTACAATACAAAGAGGAAAAAGGATAAAAAAATAAATATCTTGTGAAATTAGTAGTAATAAAAAATTAATTTATCATTATTGGAAGCTTTGTATTACAATAACTGTTATATTATTGACAGCTCATTGAGTTAGCAATAAAGCAAAAGAGAACAAAAAAAAGAAAACTGATTTTCGTGCTCCACTTTTAACTTGAAGTTAATAGTAACTTCATGAACAAAGTGGAGCGCAATCAGTAAAAAGTGGAGCGCGAATATCAAAATCTGAAAAAAAAATACTCCTTCCGTCCCTTTTTTTGTGTCCAGTATTCCATTTTGGGTTGTCCCTTAATAAGTGTCCATTTTGTAAAGTTAGGGGGGTAAAAGTTGGTATATTGTCTATTTTGTTCCTAAAAGTAGATTTTATTTTGAAAAGTTAGTGAGTAAAAGTGTAATAATGATGGGTAAGTAGGGAAAGTGGAGTAAAAAGTTGATGTGAAAGGTGTAATGATGATGTCTTTTTAATAAGTTGGAGTTACGAAGCAAGACACTTAAAAAGGAACGGAGGGAGTACTGCTTTTGATGCACTTTGATAAATAAAAAACTATGTTTTTTTTAACATTTTCCTGTCTTATTGACAGCTCATTATGTTGTTTTTAACATTTTCTTTTATAATAAATTGAAGTCTAAATTTAGAGAAATTATGATGGAAGAAAACAACATAACGGGTTAGCTCAAGCGGAAAGGAGAGCAAAATGTGAGAGCATAAGTTCAAGCATGTAGTTTGATTCTTACAAAGATTAAAAAATAAATAAATAATTGGTGCTACCCTCTATACAAGTGAAAAGCTTGTGCAAAGTAGTTGTGGCAATGGGTTATGATTTAAGGTTATGAGCGATAGAATTGGTTCTGAATTTAAGAAAAATGTCATAAGATAAGAGTCGCACGTTCTATCTTTTTTGTCAACATCACAAAACAATGTGTATTAAAGAGCAAATTAGGGGATTAATAATGAAAGAAAGGTTTGATGTCTCTCTATAAATTTGAATCTTGAATCACCCTGTGAAACCAAGAGTTACTAAATGTATCTGCTATTTGACTAGCTGAATTTTTTTTATGTTTTTCTCGAGGGGGAAAAAAATGTAATAACAATTACGTGACACACCTAAGTGTAGTACTCATTTACACATAAAAAAATTCAAGTACTTTTGGAGTACAGCTACGCGGTTCTTCAAGAATATCTATACCATACATCCACACGAGATCCATGACTAAGTATTAAAACTACTTACTAAAAAAATGCGGTGATAGAGGTGTATGAAAAACGGTGTGAACATGCTCTATATCACTTAATAGCACAAACACTCCTACGAATGGCCAATCACTCTGAGTGCTGCAAAGGGTTTCTACAAAACAATGGGGTGTTCTTGGCGATAGACTCTTTCAAACGATTTTCTAAAATACCTCCTTAAAAAAAAAAAGTGATAGAAAACAGCTCCGTAAAAAAAATTAAAAAATTGCTAATCTAAAAGCAAAATAAGTATAAATTAAGCGTTAATTTAGTATAATGGTGAAAATATAAAGATAAGAATATAAGAGTTTTTTAGTATAATGATAATAATATTAGGATAAAAATTTAAAATTTGAAGTATTAATGATAATTAGATTAGGATAAAACTATAATTTTATAAATAAATACATTTCGGGATGGATATATTGGGCGGTATACTATCACCCCGAATCCTACTTGAACCCGGCCGAATTTTAGTAATTTTACTCAGACTCTCAATACCCGAAAAAGTGATAGAAAACAGCTTCGTTTGAGGTGGGGTGGGTTCGCGGCAGGTCGGATTGCCACTTCTAGCCCACAAAGTGGAGAAATTATTCGTTGCCCCAAGGGCAATGCCAGGTGGTGCCTCCCACCTTTGTTTTTTAATATATAAATTGAAGGTTGAAAAATTAAGTGTTCCAAATTTCAATCCGTTTAAATGGGTGAGAAGATTTTATTTATCTGATCATTTAATTGTAAAGGGTCATAATTAAATTTTGACTCTAAGGCTCTCGTTGGTTAGTCATAAGAGATATTTGATTCTACGACTTTCTTAGGGTTAATCAACGAGAGCCCTATAGTCAAAATTTAATTATGACCCTTTAGAATTAAATGATAAAAAATAAAATCTTCTCACCCATTCAAACGGATTAAAATTTGAAACACTTAATTTGAGAGAAAAGGCTGTGTCTAGTGGGACAGGAGAGAAGAAAACGCGTGTCAATAAATATTTAAGGTGGAAGGTGGAAGGCACCTGCGGATTAAAAAAAAAAAAAAAACAAAGGTGGGAGGCACCACCTGGCATTGCCCTTGGGGCAACGAATAATTTCTCCACAAAGTGATTGCCGTGCTGACCAATCAACGAAGTAATCAAATGACGTCACGTCTCCTATCGACGCGCGCAACCGCGTGGAACAGTTGCAATTTGTTTTTGGTTTTTTTTTGGCGGGAAAAGCGAACGCCGTAGACTACTCGAGCAAGACCTGAAGTCAAGGAATGCCCTTTAATAAAGAAAAGGAATTGGTCCCACAAAAAGTCTCCGTCTCCGTACAAGTTCGTCGCCTTCCTGTCTCCTTCTCTCACTCCCACTCTACTCTCTCTCTCTCTCTCTCTCTCATCCCTTTCTTCCACTTCCTCTTTTGCTTCCCAACGAAGTTTCACCTTCTCTATATATATCTCTCACTCTTTCTCCGCACAAATTCGTCGCCTTTTAGTCTCCTTCTCTCTCTCTCTCATCCCTTTTCTTCCACTTTCTCTTTGGCTTCCCAACGAAGCTTTCCCTTCTCTATATCTCTCACTCTCTCTCATTGATTATATTCACGACTCTCTCTGTGATACAGGCTCCGTAGAAGAGATACTGGTGGGAAATTTTCTTTGCCAATGGCTACGCCGAGAGCACACATTGAGGAAATCCGGACGAAAAAGTTCAATATCGGGGGTGAACCGGATCTCAAAAACGAAGACCTCCATCATGCCGTTAGCCTCCTCTCCGCTGAACTCTACTCCAAGGACGTCCACTTTCTCATGGAACTCATCCAGGTTTATAATATAATCTAAACCTAATGTGCGCATATTTACGGTATATTTTTTTAATTATATATTTGTGTGTATACGTATTATCTGTGTTATGTTTCAACGGTAGTGGCTCTGTTCGATGGGAGTCCACTATTATTAGTTGTACCTCGTTCTTAAAGTACGAAGAGTCGGGTTAAACGTAAAATCAGACTTTGTCTCTATGGCTTTGATTTTTGTTAGACAAGAATAAGAGACTTTTTTTTTGTTGGATTAATAAGAATAAAAGATTTGGTTCAACTATCTTGTTGTATTTAGGCTTTTTCTGTTAAGAGTTTTAGTTTTGTGCCAAATTTGTATGAATTATTAATTGTATTCAGATAGGTATTTATTATTATTATTTTTTTACTTTTATCCAATTTTTTTTTAAAAATATCAAAGATAAAGACAAAAAATTTATATTGGATTTATATCGTACGATTCGGTTCGATTATATGAATCATGAATAGGTAAGAATCGAAGTGAGAATTTCGCAGAATCGTGCTTTGAATCGGTGAATTGTACGATTCAGCTTGTTTTCGAATAAGTGGGTTTTCTGGCGGATATGGGAGGTGAGGGGTCGGAATATGTTTCCTAACCTGTAGATAGGGTTGCAAATAAACCAAGCCGCTCACGAGCGGCTCACAGCTTGGCTCGTTAGTGACTCATTTAAGTTCGGCTCGAAAGTTAAACGAACGAGTTCGAGTCAATTTTATCAGCTCGTTTTGTAAACGAGCCGAGCTCGAGTTAGGATAAGCTCGGCTCGAGTTAGCTCGCGAGCCGGGGTATACGTACTTAAGTTTAGGATTTTTATTATTATTTCATAATTTGTTCTTTCCGTTTTCACTTTCCAGTCAACAAAGGGAGGCGAGAGCGCACGCACACTAGTACACCCCAACTCTATAAGAAAATGAAATATATTTACCTTCACAATCAAAATATTTTTGATTGTATTAGGCCTATGCAAGGATATATATACATTTTTCGTTGGTCTGTTGAGGCTCGTGAACAAGCTCGAGCTCGAGTTAAGCCAAGACCCGCTTGGCTCGAGCTTGACTCTTTAAGTTTTCACTGAGCTCGAGCTCGAGCTCGGGTTCGTTAAAAACTTAATAAACAAGCTTGAACACTGTAAAGCTCGGCTCGGCTCGGCTCGTTTGCAGCCCTACCTGTAGAGAACCCAAACGATCGAAGAAAACAAAGACCTGAGCCCTCGTAGTGAAGCTTCAAGCTCCATCGAAACCTTCGACGTCGACATTGATGCTTGAACTGCATCTCGTTCTTGTCGGTGAGTGTACTGAGTTTTTTATTTGTCTTTTATATGTTTACTAGTTAGTGGGTGTATATTATATATATATATATATATTCCTAGTTAGTGGAGTGTATATAATATAGTATATTCTAGTAGTGGGGTGTGTGTGTGTGGGGTGTATATAATATAGGATATTCTAGTAGTGGGGTGTGTGTGTGCGTGTGTATATATATATATATATATATATATATATATATATATATAAAAGTCAGTGGGAGATGTGTTATATAGAGAGTCCACGACAGAGTATATAAAGTCCTCTACAAAAAAAAAAAAGGGGCAAAAAATAGTCTAATAAACTTCTTTTTAACAAGTGTATTGCATATTAGATCACACGATCATTATTCAAACTTGAAATCTACATTTTTTATGCATTTTTAAGAATTTGATTGAATCGAAACTATTCATGATTTGATACGATTCGCAAATGGACCTTTTCGATTCTCGATTCGATTCTTGATTTGACAACTATGATATTGGATGTTATAAAAGTTAATAATAAATCACAAAAGTGTGATGCAAAACTAAAAGAAATAATTTTTTCAAAAAAGTCAACTTTAAAAGCCCCCAAATCTCATAAAGCTCTGAGCGGAACAAGCCGTAATGAAAGTGAGATTGAAATTTTTTTTGACAAAAAAGTTGAGATATTATTTTTATAATCTCAACCGTTTTTCTTGTATATTATTTTTTTATTTTCATTTTTCTATATTAAAAATGAAGCTATTTGCTATTTGGATACCGATAATTTATTAATCGACATCACTTCAGTGTAAGATAATTTTTTGTTGGAACTGGGGTGATATTTGCCACTCTCCCTCCGATATAACTTAGCCCATAATCGACGGGTATGTAATTCGTTCTGTCTCGGTATAATGTTGTACATTTAGGCGTCATTTTGAGAATTATGTATCTCTATTACTTCCTGAGATACTAGGGCTGATAAACGAATCAAGCTACTTGAGTTTGAGCTTGTTTTTGTTCGTTCAACAAACCAAGTTTGAATATTTTTTTGAATCTCAATAAGGTTTCAATTGAACAAGCTACAACTTTGGTTTATGATGAGTAAAAAATTCAAGCTACCCAAGATCAGTTCGTGTTTGGCTCGATTAAAGCTCGTTCGAGGGATCTGCTTGTCTCCCAACGAGCTTTAAGCTCGAACATATTACGAAGCTTGTTAAATTTTCAAACCAAGCTTTGAAAACAACTAACTGCTTGGCTCGTTTGGCTTGTTTATCACCCTTATGAGAGTAGCTTGAATTTAACTGTGTGATTGCTTGAATTTAATTGTGTAGTTGAGCACACGTTTCTCACTGTAGGGGTTCGGTTTATCGGGATCTTGACCGTGGGTCAGTTCAGGTTTCTTCTTTCATTGCTCCGCGCGCCCACCGGCGGATCTGCAACAAGTCACTGGGGCTGTGGAAGCCCAGTGACCCTTCGATGATCAAGTTGGATCTAGGGAGAAGTGTATAGGTCTAGGGTTAAGGTAGAATGACATACCTCTTTTGGTTAGAGTCCCTTTGCTTTTATAGACCTCGCTTGGCTTGGTCCTCAAGTAAGCTCATGGAGGATACGCTCGGGTAACCGCCTCGGGTGGCGTCATGGGGGACGTATGAGATAAAGCGGTTACGGAGTACATGGCCAGGTCAGCCCGAATGATGATTTTCGTTCTGTAACTGTTGTGGCTTACATCATGTTGATGCTCATCATCGAGGTCCTCGGCTACCTGAGGATGAAGGTCATAGTCAAGGCATAACGCGTCGTTACTTCGTGATGTACTGAGCAACACCTCATCGATTGCCTGAGCTCTTTAAGAACATTGCTTGAAGCTATGCACTGATGGGCACTAGGGACCAGCGCGAGGCATGCAATAGTAAATGCCTCGGGGTCGGCCCGAGCTTTCTTATTCCGGGCCACTACAATAACTCCTCAATTTGCCTGGGCATCCTTCCCAATACGAGGGGATTGACAGCAGTAATCGCTGACATCGAGACTTTTGTCTAAGGGAATCTTCGTAACTCTTTCAGTAACTACCAGAAGCCTAGCCTTAGGAGCCAGGCGTCAGTCATTGCTTCGTTGAACATACTGTGCTAGGTGGCTCGGCACGTGCCGTGTCAGTTCATTGGTATGTTCTGTCAAATCATTGCCACACGTACCAAGCCTAATGGCTCGGCCAACCGAGGTGCGGCTCCTAATGCTGTTGGTTGCCTGCGAGCCGCTGATCGTTGCCACGTGTCATACATCCGACGGCCTATGAGGAGTCGCTTTGTTTCCCGTGCATTCTTCAACCTTTGAACCGCCAGTATAAAGGGAAAGGGGGGGGGGGGGGGGGGGGGGGGGGGGGGGTTGAGAGAAACACTTTTGTTTTCTCTCTCCAGACCATCATCGTAGAACCTCTCTCATCAACCTTCGAGTTTTCAGAACTGTAGATCGATCTCGCACGCGTTTGGCAGCGAGTTCTCTCCCCATCTTCAGGTATGTTGATTGATCAAGACCTTTCTCAAGTTTTCTAGCATTTTCAACGCATTCTTCAACTTTTTTGATCGAACCATCGTCTTAGAGAGGCCTGGGCCGCCTGGAGAACGGGAAGGAAGATGAACAGACAGTGTTCATTGTTCTTTCCGAGCTCTGTATTCTTCTCGAGCCTGAGATTCTCCCCGAGGAGGAATTCCCCTTATCCGGGGCTCTCAACCTAATGTTCAGGTGTCCAAGGAGTGATGACCTGATTATGCCCGAACGATTGAACCTCTTTGATTCCGTGCATCCATGTAGCTAACAACTCTTGCATGTGCATCCTGTTAGGTTTGGGCGAACGGTCATTGAGATCTCCTTAGACAGCTCTTGCAGTTCTTCGACATTCATTACCCGAGTGAAGAAGACTTTATAGACGACTTCCTTCGTTGCCCAGCCTAAGTACGTTGGGCCACTCCAGTCCCCGTGGATTATTTCGAGCCCCTTGATCCTTCTTGTTAATAGATGTCGGGCTCAGCGGTGTTGTCCCCTGTTGCCGATCCTGTGAGTTCCTCGGGTCAAGATGCAGATGCCAAGGCTGAGGCTCTGGAGGAGATTCGACGGGGAAGTGCAGGGTCTTACTAGGAGTTCTTGGTGACCCACTCCATCAATCCTGACGTCCAAGTTAAATAGGGGTGTCGTGCCCGGACGATATCCAGTACTAAGAGGGGGAGCTAACCTTCCCTCTGATGGCCATTATCAAGGGCGGGGTTAGGTTTCCCCTCCATTATTTCGCCTGACATGTGCTTCGGGAACTGATGGTTCCATTCGGTAGTCGTTGAAGTTTACCAAACGGCCGTCAAATTCAATTATTTATTAACTGGACTACAACTAAAGATTTGCATAGTATAGCGAGGAAGTCCGAGTCGATCCACAGGGAGCTCGAATATAGCTTGTTCGAATTGTAGATGTAAGGGTTTGTGGCGTTTAGGCGGTCAACTTTTAGTTTTCCTTTGAAAGGTGAGAGATACCCTTATGAAAAAGACTAGAAAATGAGTTTGGACTAAGAATTAAAGGCGGCAAGGCAATGGAGTTACTAACGCCCGTAACTTAAGCCATCTAACAATTCTCAACGAAAACACGGTTGAATCGCACGGCATAGGCTATCAACCGGAAGATTTAGCTATGAAAATGGTTAGACTTGATATAGAGTTTGAATAACAAGCTAAACACAAGGCGTGACATCGCTCCTGGAACCATGTGTGCAAGCACATGATCACCGGAGATTAACAACGCCAAGACTTGAATTCAAACTAAATATCAAGGTCATGAACTAGAAGCATAGTTTGGAAAACGAGCAAATTCTTTGGTTCTTTTGGCAAATACGAACCGAGACATAGCTCTCGAAACTGTGTGAGCAAGCACATGATCACCGGAGATTAAGATCGGTAAGTTTTGTTATATAAAAGGGCAAACTATGCACATTTACAAACTAAACCTCAAGTCTTAAGTTGAGATGAGCAAAATTAACCTAAATCACAAGGTGTTATTCCCCCATGGCTAGGCCTTATAGACTACTCACCTATGTAGCACCGACACTTCAAAAGGGCGTCGTGTCCACGTATTGGACACGGGGACACGCCCAAATACGTATTGGACACGCCACGTGGCGTGTCCAATAATTTTTATAATTTTTTGATGGGGGACACGCCGGGGACACGGCTGAGGGTCAAAATGTAATATATATTTTTAATTTTGAGGGCTTAATATGAAATTATTCAAAACTATTTGGGTTAAATTGTAATTATGCCTTTATTTGGACCATGGTAATCTTATACATTCATATAGGACATGTCTTCATCAACAGTGGAAGAAAAGAAAAAATATATGTATATATGTATTTATATATATATTTATTTATTTATACATGTGGCGTGTCCCTCATTGTGTCCGTATCCCCATCTTTTTAGAATTGCCGTGTCCCGTGTCCGTATCCGTGTCTGTGTCCGTATCCGTATCTGTGTCCGTGTTATATAGCTACTCACACATAGCTAAAAGACTAGACATGGTAAGAAAATGGAGCAAAAGATTTAACCGAAGAAAACGAAAATAAATTTGATTTATATGAATATCTAAAGCATAGCTATAACATTAATAAACGAGAAATTAAATAAAACAATTACCTTAAGGAGTTCTTGAAGGAAATACAATCAAAAGCTTGAAAGACTAACAATGGAGTCCTAGGAAGAAAGAAAAGACTTAGGCCTAAGAAAGACTAGAAATGGTCATCCTTCTATAAAAGGCATACAAGTCTTTTAATAGGGTTTGCAAAATTTCCCTTACAAAAGACCAAAAGGTCCCTAAAATATTCCAAAAATATTCCACAAGTGGAAACTTTCCATAAATGGAAGGTTGAAAAAGGTAACAAAAATCTGTAGATTTTCCCAGGCAGTACCGGTACTGGGCAACTCCCAGTACTGGTACCAGGCTTCAACGGGCTGGAAAATTGATCTCTGGACACCCAGTACCGGTACTGGGAATTCCCAGTATCGGTACCCGCTTGACAGATTTTTGGGCAAACTTCGTGGGCTTGCTTCGGACACTCCCGAACTCGGATTTTGGTTTTCTTTGGACCGTTGGAAAGCTTGTCAAGTCTATTTTCTAACCCAAGTGGTTTGGATCAAAAGTAGTTTGTACATCAAAAGTTATGACGATTCTACCCTCAGCTGGTCGGAAGATGAGTTGCTTTGGTAAAATCCTCACATGTCTTTCAATTCCCTTGACCCTTGGCGACCCGAGCAACCTCAAAACCATCTCTTCATGACTTTTTGAGCACCACAACGGGGTGGCACGTGGCCTTGAGTACTTGGTTGCACCTGGAGCATTCCTTAGCGTTCAAACACGCCTTATTTATACGAATTACCTGAAATACACAAAAACCTACCTTACGTGCAATATTACATAAAAACGATAACATGTATGCACAAACACAACATACTAGAGGACTTAAGCACCAATAATATACATTATTTGGTTCTTATCAGGAACTGTCCCTCACTTATTCTCAGCTCTCCACCAACTCCTATTGCATCATTATGAGCATCACTGAGTTGCGGAGGAAGGAAAACCTGGCCTTTGGGATTGAAGAGTTGTTTGGTGCGTACATGCTCGGGAAGAACCCCGGCTATGGTCGATATTACCTTGTTAGTCGGCCCGAGCATAAGGACTTGTTGATAGAGAGCTTGGTCGACTTCGAGTCTTGGGCAAACACATACGTCGTTGTGTCAGGCAACTTTATGTTTAGTCTCGGGAAGCCGCAAACACATGCTTTTTACAACCATATCATCGATTTAAGCCATCACGATGTCCCCCAACAAGCATTCGAACATTTTGGTTATCATACGCTGAAATGTAGCCTTGGCATTTTTGAGGCCGAAGGGCATGACGAGATATTTGAAAATACCGTGCGGGGTAATAAAGGCTGTATTTTCAACATAGTTGTCGCTCATTGCTATATGATGATAGCCTCAATAAGTGTCCATAAAACTGAGTCGGGCATGACTGGCGGTGGCGTCAACTAACTGATCGATCTGCAGAAGAGGGAAGAAGTCCTTCGGGCAGGCATTGTTGAGATTGGAATAGTCGATGCACACACGCCATTTGCTGTTCTTTTTCTTCATAACCACAGTGTTGGCTAACCACTTTAGGTACTGAACTTCGCGGATGGCCCGAGTGTTTAGGAGGCGTCCGACTTCTTCGATAACGGCTTCGGAATGTATCGGGGAGGACTTCCTTGCCTTCTGCACGACCGCACGTCTGCTTTTATCAATGTTGAGTTTGTGGCAAATGAATAAAGGGTCGACCCTGGGCATTTTATATGTCATCCAGGCGAACACCTCGATGTTACTTTTGAGGAAATCCACCAATTGCTCCCACTCGGTATCGCTGAGGGATGAGCCGACAAGGAAGAATCGGGAGCCATCCTTGTTGATGGAAATGGTAATCAAATCTTCAATTGCTTTTTTGTCGGCTCTTCTTCCGACGTCTTCAAGCACTGGGGTGTCGGGGACCTTGATGAGGTTTACCCGAGCTGTCTTTTTGTTGCTTCAGACCGCATTGACATAGCACTTCTTAGCTACAATTTGGTCCCTGCAGAGGTCTTCCTGATGACCGAACGCACTGATGAATCGAATGACTGGTGATAGGTGGAGGCGATAGCCTTCATTTTGTGAAGCC
This sequence comes from Rhododendron vialii, assembly GCF_030253575.1. NCBI lineage: Eukaryota > Viridiplantae > Streptophyta > Magnoliopsida > Ericales > Ericaceae > Rhododendron > Rhododendron vialii. The sequence continues at coordinate 30,451,402 of NC_080564.1, read as the reverse complement.
AGGTGCGTTCGACGATGGCGTTGTAAGGGCTCGGAACGTCCACTACAACGAACTTCATCTGGTGTGTCACCAACCCAGCACGGATGGGGAGGGTGATCTGTCCGAGGGGCCATACCGGGGCTCCGTTGAAACCAACTAGAGGAACTTCAGTAGGATGGAGGTCGGACTCTTGGAGCTTCAAATCCATGAACAGGGAATAGTACATACTTTCGCTAAGCTGCCCTGATAGGCGAAGACACGTCGGACGTTGAAGGCTCCGATGCGCAGTGTTACCACAAGGGCGTCATTGTGAGGGAGCTGGACTCGGTCAAGATTTTTCTCGGTGAACGAGATAGTCTACTTAGAGTCATTGTCTGTACGAGCATGCTTTGGCTCGGGACCCACCAACATGACTTGTTTGGATGACGAAGCTTCATTAAGATAGGCGTGGATGATCCTTGCGGCCTCGGCATCCATGGGACCATGGATGACATGGATCATTTGAACCTCTCCTTCGGTTTGGCTTTTGACCCGCTGTGACCAAGCCCTAGTTTTTTCATGGTCAATGAGATTTCCGAGGTGACTGCCCACGACAAGCTGCTACAAGTAAGCCTTGAAGGGTTTGCAAGCGGTGTTGAAGTGGCCTTGCTTGTTATGGTAGCTGCATTGATCTTCCCGTTCTTGATGCCAAGCTTCTGATTGTGGAAGGAGAAGAAAGGTTGAACTTGGTCAATGACCCTGTAGATTGGGACGGTGAAGACGATTTTTTCAGCAATGAAATCACTCGGCTTCGGTGCTTGCTTTATATTGGTGACCTATTTTTTGGAGGTTGGGACGTGTGCAGCGCTCGTGATGACTGTCGAGGCCGTTGGGACCTTCAGACCCGTTCGTTTAAAGGTTTTGGATTTTGAATTCTAATCATTACCATATTTCTCTCCAATCATTACTCTTATTTTTCTCTTTATTTCTCTCCAATCATTACCCATATTTTCAATCATGACTCTATTTTTCTCTACACTCATTACCTACAAATCCAAAATCCCAAATCGAACGGGGTCTCCGTGCTGCGGGCTTCCCGATTCCCCGCTCTACATTGGATTCAATTAGCTGGCACCACCCTTCGATGTGTGTCATGAGCTCCTACATGGACCTCGGCTTGTTTCGGGAAAGATCATCGTGACCCCATTTGTTTTGGGATTTTGGATTTGGATTTTTAGGTAATGAGTGTAAAGAGAAATAGGGTAATGATTGAAAATAGATGAAATGATTGAAGAGAGAAAGAGAGAAAAATAAGAGTAATGATTGGAGGAAAATAGGATAATGATTAGAATCCTAAACCCTTAAACAAAACGGGGTCCGTATACTTGCTCGTCTAGTGAAGTGAGGCTGAGCTTAAAGCTGGGGGCTGAGATGACCTCGTTGCACCCTCAATCTCGTTAAAGAGCTCCCAGTAGGGGCCAGCATATTGGCAAAGCGTTTCGTCGCTTCGTTTGCGCAGTGAGAGAAAAGAGTCGATTTCCTTTGCGTGCTTGTTGCTCGTCACGAACCGAGCCATGAAGGCGTCACAAAGGGAATCGAATGAGGAAATGGATTTGGGAGGCAGTTGGTTGAACCAAGTAAGGCCTAGGTTCTTGAGGCTCGCAAGAAATACTTTGCAAAGGAAGGCGTCGTTCGAGGGGCCGTTCTTGAGGAACAGAGACATGACGAGCTTGTACTGCACCAAATGAGTGTAGGCTTCGGAATTGGCGTCATACTTGGCAAACTTGGATTGGGTGAATCCTTTTGGGAGGGGTGACTGAATCGATCTCTTTTATAAATGGCGAGGCCGTGAGTCTCTCAAGACACGCATCGCGATGAGGTCGAATAGAACTGTCAGGGCCGTCTGGACGCTGGGTCGATCGCGGTGCGCTTCTTTGGTGTGAGATGGTCCAATTTCAGATAGTCTTTGGGTTTCGGTGGAACGCTCCCTGACTTCTGGGGGGTGTGTTCGCACCGGTCCTTTCGTCTGTCGGACCTATAGCTATCTCGAGAGTGTTGCTTGAGGCACTCGGTGACTGGGCTTCTTTCACGTCTGTTTTTTAGGCGATCACGGTACCCCTTGGTTTGGATCTCCATAAGGCTGTTGTCCTTTCTTGTGATTTTCGTGAAGCTAGAGGTGGGCTCGGTATGCCCCTTGCTCCCTCTGACAGAATGGGTGGAGGAGGCGGAAACACGTCCGAGCCTCTCGAAGGCAAATCACTTCACTAGGTGCTTTTTAGGATTCAGCTCAAGAGGCCGAGAACGCTCCCCGCGCCACCCATTCTTTCAGATGTGGGCCACCTCTTCTGGTGGGTCGAGGCGGTCCTTTGCTGAGGGCCTTGATCGGTGTTCCACCAGGAGGGCCATTCCACGGCTTTGTGGGGGTGGGGGGGTTGTGGTGGCTCCTTTGCCCGTCGCGGCTTCCTCCAGAACGAGAGCGAGAAGGGGACATTGAAAGAGGTGCTTAATTTTTGACAGATGTAGGTGTGGATTTCGCTGGACGGCTTTGTGTCTGGAGTCGAAAAGCCGACTCTGATGGGATTGCGGTGATGGAGACGTGTTGTTTGCCCTTGACTCCTCCGGAGCCTAAAGTGAGGGCTCCGAGGGGCTTGAGTCCGACCGTTGCGTTGATAAGAGAAGGTCCTGTACCACCACAATTTTGGTTTAGTAATTTGAATGGAGTGTTAGGGAGGAGAAGAAATGGAACACTGAGATGGCGGTTAGTTCTCCAGCAGAGTCGCCAATTGTAGGGGTTCGGTTTATCGGGATCTTGACCGTGGGTCGGTTCAGGTTCTTTCTTCTGCTGCTTTGCACGCTAGACCTGCAACAAGTCACTAGGGCTGTGGAAGCCCAGTGACCTTTTGACAATAAAGTTAGATCTAGAGAGAAATGTATAGGTCTAGGGTTAGGGTAGAATGACATCTCTTTACTTTTATAGACCTTGCTTGGCTTGGTCCCCAAGTAAGCGCGTGGAGCATACGCTCGGGTAACCGCCTCGGGTAACGTATGAGATAAGATAGTTACAGAGCACATGGCCAGGTTAGCCCTAATGACGATCTTCGTTCTGTAACTGTCGCGGCTTACATCATGCTGATGCTCATCATTGAGGTCCTCGGCTGCCCGAGGATGAAGGTCATAGCCGAGGCATAACGCGTCCTCACTTCGTGATGTACCGAGCAGTACCTCACTGTTTGCCTGAGCTCTTTAAGAACATTGCTTAGAGCTATGCACTGTTGGGCACTAGGGACCAGCCTGAGGCATGCAATAATAAATGCCTCGGGGTTGGCCCGAGCCCGCTTTTTTCGGGCCACTACACTCGCACCAACTTCTATTATGTCGTGACTAAACAATGAATTACTAGTTACATTGGCTGTGTATAGCTAGTATTTTTAACTTCATCATAAATTACCATAAATCGTAAAACCCTATCTAGGTCTTGGGGGTGTTGCACCCAAGCTCCGAGCCCCCACCGTGGGCGCCGTCACCTGGACCCTTGTGAAATGCTAACCAAATCGAATCAAGCTTCACAAAACCCAACATTCTTTACCCATGCTTTTACTCAAATTTTGACCAAACGCTTGAACAATCCAATTTTTTTTTTCTTGGACAATCCAATTGGTAGACCCAAATTTAAGTATAAGTTTATGTAATTAGTCGAAGAATAGTTATGAATTTGAGTCTTGAGAGGGAGAAAATAGTTTTTCAAAATGAGTCTCCATGATTTTGGGTAAAATTAAGAGTGAAACTCAATTTGGTATAAGGTGTGAGTAAATGTGCGGAGTGTGTTTCGAGGATTTTTACTCAAATTTTGTGTTTGAGACAAAAATGGAGTAAGGCCATGTTGATGCTGTTAAAGCATCCATCTCAAAATCAATTGGCAATAAGTGGAGAGATCGTTTAGGCTCATATATTAGTTTTGGAGGAAATTTTGACAACGTGGGACAAGCTCTAATAGATGCTCTACATGCATGTCTTCTTTATCTATTCCATCTCTCACTGTAGTTTCACAATTCAAGCGAATCTTTTGTATCTCTATGGAATTGATTGAACATTAAATAAGTTTATTTAAAATTCACATTCATCCAAAGTCCAAACCGAGCAGAGATATGTAATTTTAATGGGGTAGTTCTTGGGTGGTCTGCTTTTGGAATTTGGATATAATAGAGAACTCTTGAGAGAAAAGAAATCAAATTTGACCATCTCCCATGTCTATTCTTGTTCTTATTTTTCGCATGAGACATTGATACCCTATGTTATGGTTCTGAATTTATATATATATATATATACACAGTCGGGTTCCGGTGAGGGATCCCGCATTTTAAAAAAATGCGGGACTCCCCTTCCTGATTGAATTTCGATGATCCAAGCCGCTCAAAGTGATCAGAACGTGATTTTAAGGGTCCACGTGAGAAATCAGCAAAAAAAATGACCGGGAAGGGCTTCATCCGAGTAGTTTTCATTGAACGGTTCAAAAAAAACTGCTCGGATGAAGCCCTTCCCGGTCATTTTTTTCGCTGATTTCTCGCGGAGACCCTTAAAATCACGTTCTGCACACATTGAACGGTTCGGATTTTCAAAATTTGATCAAGAAATGAAAGTCCCGTATTTTAACAAAGTGAGGGATCCCTCACTTGATAATTTGTGTATATATATATATATATATTTTCGGTCAATCGGAAAATTGAAATTTTTTTTTTCAAGGTATAGTAATGCTACTTTTTCTTTTCATTTGTTCTGTTTACAGAATGCAGAGGACAATGACTACTTGGAAGGGGTAAAACCATCACTGGAGTTTGTGATAACTTCTCGGGATATTACGGACACCGGAGCTTCGGCCACTTTGCTCGTATTCAACAACGAGAAGGGTTTTTCTCCCAAAAATATTGAATCCATTTGCAGTGTTGGACGCTCCACCAAGAAAGGCTTTCGCAAACGTGGTTATATTGGCGAGAAAGGTAACTACCTAATGAGTTCCAATCCGTGTCAATTAGATTTGCTTATGCTTGGAAGTGTAAAGAATTTGTTTGGAACTTGTGGGCATGAAGAGAAAAAAGGAAGCTATGACTTTCTCTTCCTTCCCTATGTTGTACCTGATTTAGGAGGGGAATAAAGCGAAAAGAAAAGATGTGGAAAATTAGAATGATACGTGAAGAGAAAATTGGTACGAGGAATAGTGAAAATGTCAAAAGCCCACGTTTCGATCATGCCTTGCAGTAGTATCAATTTTAGGTTGTCATGGAGTTCATTTTCCTTTCTCTTCATTTGTATAACCAAGCAAATAAAGATGATTGGCGTTTTTTCTGCTTCCACATGTTACAAAACTCAAGGTAAATTCTTAACCATGGCCATTCGTTAATATGGAAGTTTGGCGTTGTTGTCAATAATGTGGAAGTTTGACCTTGTTACAAACTCAAGGTAGCTGGGCATTTCAGTCTTGAATAAAGTTGCACCATGGTCATTCCTTAATGTAGAAGTTTGGCGTTGTAAATTAAATGAGATGTAGTTTTTTTATTCCCAAGTTGTTTGAACTACAACAAAGAATGGTGGTGAACATATGGTTGTTTTCTATTGTGATGAAAATTGTACTCTCTCTTAGGACGAGAATTTCAGGGTAGTTCAATGCTTGTCTCCCTCGGTACTCTTTGTCATTTAGTTTTTGAGATATTGTGCACTTCTCATATATTCTTATTGTGCATATTTCCTAACTACCCTCTTATTATATGTACTAGAAACTTGTGTTTATTTACACCTGGAAAAATCTCTTATTTGATTGAAATTAAATTAGGGTGCTTGTGGATTTTGAAGCGATGGTTTTTCTGGAATCAGTCTTGTGTTACATCTGAACCTGGATATTTCTGTTTCTTTCTCAATTCAATCATTCTTTTGTCATAGGACCATAAAGATAGGAACAAGTTTGACAATTGCCTTCCATTGTCATCCGATAGAATGAATCTTAAAGCTAATAGTGTTTCATACAGGCCTTTTATCTTATTGATGGCTGGATGCATATGAACAACATTCTAGCTCCTTTAGCTGCTTGCTTATTTACGAAAATTTAATCATATATTCAATATTGTTTCTAAAACAACTAATGTTATGGCGTTTCAGGAATTGGATTCAAGAGTGTGTTTCTAATCACAGCTCGGCCATACATATTCAGTAATGGCTATCAGATCCGCTTTAATGAAGAACCTTGCTCACAGTGCCATGTTGGATACATTGTCCCCGAATGGGTGGATGATAACCCAACTCTTTCCACCATAAAGCAAATATACGGCACTGACACTTTGCTTCCAACCACAACAATTGTGTTGCCCCTGAAGCCCGACAAGGTTAAACCTGTGAAGCAGCAACTCTCAAGCATTCATCCTGAAATTCTGTTGTTTCTTTCTAAGATAAAGAGGCTTTCAATCAGGGAAGATAACGAGGATCCTAGGCCCAACTCTGTGAGTGCCATATCCATTTCATCTGAGACTGATTTTGTTACAAGGAAGAACATTGATGCGGAGTCCTACATGCTCCATCTCTCATCTGATGAAAATGAAAATGGTGACAACTCTGAAGGGGAATGCAGCTACTTCATGTGGAAGCAGAGGTTTCCTGTCAAGTCAGAGAATAAAGTGGAAAAACGAGTGGAAGTGGAAGAGTGGGTGCTCACATTGGCTTTTCCATATGGAGAGCGGCTCAGTAGAGGGATGAAGTCGCCTGGGGTTTATGCGTTTCTTCCTACAGAAATGGCTACAAATTTTCCATTCATAATTCAGGCCGATTTTCTTTTAGCATCTTCGAGAGAAGCAATCCTCATGGACAACAAATGGAACCAAGGGATTCTTGGATGCGTGCCCTCGGCTTTTGTCAACGCCTTTATTTCACTGGTGAAAACATTAGAAGATGCTCCCATATCTTCTTTGCCTCCTATGTTTAGGTTCTTACCCATCAACGAATCTCCCTATCCTGAACTAAATGCTGTGAGGGAGACAATTAAAGGAAAGATAATGGACGAGAATATTGTTCCCTGTGAGTCATACATGGAGCAGAAGTTCTTTCAGAAACCCGGTGAAGTGGGTAGGCTAATGCCTGCTTTCTGGAATATCTTGATTAACGCAGAGCAAAACGTGAATTTGCATAATATCTCATCCCATGGGAGATATGTGCTAAGTTCTTCATTTGATATGGCGAAGTACGATCCCATACTGAATTTCTTGGGCGTAAAACCAGTTGAGGATGAGTGGTACGCAAAGTGCATCCGGGGTTCTAATCTGGTAATGGGAGTATCGGAAAGGGTGTATTTGGAGCTTCTACTGTTTCTAGCTGAGAAATGGAAGTCCAATTTTCACAAGACCAGCATTAAGAACCTACCACTTCTGAAATACGTGAGTCCTCATGGGGACGTTTCTTTGAAAAGCGTAAATGACGTCTCACAGTCGACTGGGGGGAAGGTTCTCATATCCCGTGAGCCTCGTCATATATCATGGCTTATTGACTGGAACAGGGAATTTAGATGTGCAACACACCTTTTTTTACCTAAAGAGACACAAGAAGCTCTCCATTCGTGTTCCAAGAGGCAGACAATACAGGAATGGCTCTTAAATGAGGCGAGGATAGGGGCTGTTAATGTGTATGAGTACGGAATTCTCATCTACGGGTCACTGGACGATAAGAATCCTGTTGTGACCTATGTTCATTTCTTACATCACTCGCTTTCAGCGAACTATATGTCTCAGGGAGAGGTTTCTTATTTGTGTGATGGTATGCCACTAGTGGATAATTATGGACTAGTGTCCACAAAAAGGAGTGGGGTTCTTGTCCCTGCGAGCGGAAGCAAATGGGTAAGTCTGATTGGTTCAAACCCATGGAGAGGGCAAGGTTTCGTTGAGCTAGGAGAAGACTATTTGCGTTCAAGAAAATTCGCAAGTGTACATACTCCTGAGAAACAACTAATTAACTTCCTCAAAACTCATCTTTCAGCTTGTGATGTCCCTGATATATCCCCTCCCAATGCAGTAATTCCAACTATGTCTGCTCCGCTTACAAAGCAAAACACATTCTTGCTTTTGGATTGGATTCGGAGCTTGAAATGGAAGAGGGTTCACATGCCGGAGAATTTCCTGACATGCATAAAGAAGGGACAATGGATGAGGGTCTCTCTGAGTGGTAGCCCTGGTTACAGGTCTCCATCTGAGTCATTCTTGACAGACTCATCATGGGGACATCTTTTGCAGAATGAATCTGTACTTGTTGATATACCCAGGATTGACCAGAATTTCTATGGTAGTAGAATATACGACTATAAGGAAGAGCTACGATCAATAGGAGTGATGTTCGAATGTGGAGAGGCATGCAGATTTATAGGGAAGCATCTTATGAACTTAGCATCTTCTTCGACTCTATCGAAGGGGAATGTGCTTTCGATACTCACGTTTATTAAGTTTCTGCGGGAGAACTACATTTCTCCTCAGGATTTTATTCAGAGTATCAGAGAAGAAAGATGGATAAGAACTTCAGTCGGTGACAGGTCCCCAGTTAAATCTGTTTTGTTTAGTCAGGAATGGAGAGCGGCGTCTCAGATCAGCGACATCCCATTTATTGATGAACAGTACTACGGTGAGGAAATCCGTTCTTTCAAAACAGAACTCCAAATGCTGGGTGTGGTAATCAACTTCAGTCAAAATTACCAACTTGTTTTTGACCTTCTAAAATCTCCGGCTCGCATTGGCGGTCTGACATCCGAGTCTTGCCTTTTTGTACTGGAATGCTTACATCATCTGAGATCACCTGACAATTTTGTTAGGGCATTCAAAGATAAGAAATTTTTGAAGACAAACATGGGCTACAAGTCGCCAGTTGAATCGTATCTGTTTAATCCTGAATGGGGTTGTCTTCTGCAGGTTTTCCACAGCTTCCCTCTTATTGACCAAAGCTCCTATGGCTCTAACTTCTTGTTGTACAAAACTGAGTTGGGGAAACTTGGGGTAGTAGTGGATTTCGAGGAGGCAACCAAAGCATTTGCTTGCGTTTTCAAGCAGCAGGCAGCACTTTCTTCCATCAAAAAAGATTCCGTCCTTTCATTTCTGGCTTGTTACAGAAAGCTCCAGGAAACACCTTTCAAATTCCCTGAAGATCTGAAGAGATGTATCCGCGATGTTCAATGGTTGCGAACCCGCCTTGGAGATTACAGAGTGCCAAGAGATTGCATTCTGTTTGGCCCTGACTGGAAATCTATCTACCCGATTTCTCGTCTTCCTTTCATTGATGACAGTGAGAATTACTACGGCAAGGGTATCCATGAATATAAAAAGGAGCTGAACAGTATGGGAGTTGTTCTTGCTTTTAAGAATGGTTGCAGGTTTGTGCCTGATGGACTTCATTTGCCTTGTGATCCTGACAACATAACTCCTGCAAATGTTTACTCATTGCTCGAATATGTCCGCAACTTGCATCAACAGACGAAGCCTTTACCTGATTCTTTCCTGAAGAAAATATCTCAAAAGTGGCTGAAAACCTGTGCTGGTTATAGGTCCCCTGATGACTGCATGCTGTTCGATTCTAATTGGAATTCTTTCTTACATCAGGAGGATGGACCATTTATTGATGAAGAATATTATGGCTCCAAGATTAAGTCCTACAGCAAAGAGCTAAACTATATAGGAGTTACTGTTGAGGTTGGAAATGGGTGCTCACTCCTTGCCACCAGCCTAGATTTCCATTCAAATTTCTCTACTATTATTCGGATCTATGAATACTTGTATGAGTTCAACTGGGAGTCTGATTGTGGAGAAAGAAGGAAAATTTGGATCCCAAATGGAAGTGACGACGGGGAGTGGGTAATCCCAGAAGAATGTGTCCTCTCTGACGATAATGATCTCTTTGGCATGCAGTTGAATGTGCTGGAGAAACACTATGACAAGAAATTGCTTAACTTTTTTTCCAATGCTTTTGGGGTAAGACGTATTCCTTCAGTTGATGACTATTGCAAACTGTGGAAGGCATGGGAAAGTTCTGGACACCCACTTTTGAACGAACAGTGTTGTGCATTTTGGCAGTATGTTGTAAAGCACTGGGGTTTGGAAACTCAAAAAAAACTGGATAAGCATTTGGTGAAACTTCCTGTATATTCAGGTCCAGATGGAGTTATGCTGTCTGAAAGGCATGATGTTTTTATTGCTGATGACCTTCAGTTGAAGGATCTTTTCGAGCTGTCTTCTTCAAGGCCACTATTTGTATGGTATCCACAGCCAAGCGTGCCATCGCTGCCGAGGGGTAAGCTACTCGAGGTTTACAGTAAGATTGGGGTCCCAAATATCTCTGAGTCTGTGCTGAAAGAGGAAGTATCTATAATGGACGGTGGTGGGCTTAAGGAAGTGGTTCCAAGGGAAAATTTGATTGGAAAGGGGCTGGTTAGGCTAATTTTAGGCTTTCTAGCTGATCTCTCTCTTGAAATGGAAGCAGAGAAAAGGCATGAAGCTCTCCGATCCCTTCTTGATATAACTGTTCTTGAGACAGTGGATCCGATTACGATTGGTTACAGTTTACGGCTGTCTTCAGGGGAAATCTTGAAAGGAGAAGCAAGACGGATGATCCGATGGGAGAGGGAGAGTAAGAAGTTTTTTACTCAGAAGATGGACCGGTCCGATGGGCACAGAAGTGTGATCGAATATGCTATGTGTCTCTCTGAAGCGATATCCGAAGGATTGTTATGGGAGAAAGAAGATCATATGCCACAGCTGGCTGAGCTGATCAAATTGGGGTTCCTTGTGGAATTCAATGAGGATGCAATTGAGTTCTTGATGAAGACCATGAATCTACAGCTGTTTTTGGAGGATGAGACTTTCCTCTCTTCGGCCTTCCTTTCTGATTAGGTATGTCAACTACTATTAGGGTTTGTGAAGCGCTTCAATTCCTGTGTTCTGGTACTGATATGTTCCTGAAGTACGTGTTTGAAATGGTTGCTTTGGATTTGTTATGTTATATTGTTATGTACTATTAAGGCTTTGAAGGGTTTTGATAACCCTTCTTTCTGGGGCTGTTTTATCTGAACTTTGTGATCATATTGTGCTGTGTAAGTGAAAAATCTTGATTAAGGGCTTTTCGGTAGTTTATTAACGTGATTGCAGGCTTTCATTTCTTGCCTTTTCCTTTGCGATACCTTCACTTGGTTGCATGATATATCAGCTTAACCTACATAACACAACTATCTTGTCAGCATTGTAATAATTGGACAAGCAAGAGAATGAATTACACTTGTTTCTTATCAAACAATAAAACAACTCATTAGCAGATAAATAACTCACTTAACAATGGCAGATTCGTCCATGATGCCAAAATTGATTGAAGACGTATATTTTCTTAAGCATTTACACCCCTAAACATTGTAGAATATAAATCGATTACATCGTTGTCCCTCATTAGTTACATCTTTGTCCCTGACTGATATATAGACACAGTATTGGCTGATACAGAAAGACTAGGAAATCCACGAACTAGTGTAAGCTATCTTCTTTTTTCTCACTTCAATCAATCAAGCCGGTGTCTTTTCTGTAAGAAGATGAGCACGATCGTGGGAAGAGCAAGACGGAGTGTAGCATGACCTGACATTGAACAGGTTCTTCATAGCATTTTGCCCTCCCTTTGGCATAACCTTTCTGAAACTGCTCCTCTTCCTCCCTTTCTTCAGTTTCTTAGGATCAGAATCCTGCAAATCCTAGAATATCACGGAAGGGGAAAAGACACGATAATTAGCTTTGCTTTTGACTCGTACAGTTTTTCAATTAAAAATGACGGGATACATGAAACCCGGTCCGTGAAAGTGTCAATGAAAGCCTCTTTTCAATTGCACCATGTTATTGTAATAGTGATGATTTTCTTTCATAAACTAAAAAAATGCAGTCAAGTGTTGTAATTCTACTATCTGCATGTCTGCAATGAACGGGAGTCGATTTAATTGGTGGATGAGTCTCCAATCTTAATTAGGTTATACTCTCTCTCTCTCTCTCTCTCTCTCTCTCTCTCTCTCTCTCTCTCTCGGATGACATTCGTGTATGTTGTTCAAAAGATACAGACACCAAATGTTTCTAGCTAGCTGTATACAATGAAGGATGGTCATGCATGTACCTTCTCCGGTGGCGTTTCGTGATCCCTAATAGTCTTTTCGTTTCCGCCAATGTCTTTCTTACCTGCATTACACGATTGACGTTCAATGGAAAGAAATCTTAAAAACCTAATTACAATACTGGGTTATGCCAAAAAAATTCGAAACCATTTACTCGGTGAAAATCTGCAGTTCTGCATATTCCTGAATAAATATACTAACCACCATCATTGTCATTGTCATCATCGTCGTCATCCTCATCCAAATTATCCGTGAAATAGATTCTGAAACTCGGCGAACCCGGAAACAATATGCTGCTCTCGTCACCTTGCAAACCTTCATCATCTTCTTTATTACCATGACTTCCATCCTCCTCCTTGGCATCATTTTGGCTTCCTGCCTCGACATTTCCCTTCGCTGCCTTTTCCTCTTTCCCCCCCTCCTTGCTATTCTCTTTCGGGCTTTCCTCTCTCTGTGGATCCCGTGCTTCTGTACTTTTGGCCGTGGACCCCTTCGAGTCCTCCGACGTCACGCAACTCACCATGCTATTTTCAATCTCATCTTCATCATCTCTTGCCTTACCATCACGACTAAGCAACAACTCTGTCCCGCAAGGAGTCGTGTCTTTTCCTCCGTTGGAATGTCTCCGCCTTCGAATTTCCTCTATCCTCCGGCGGAGCAAGGGCCGGACTTTGGCCGGGATGGCTTCACGTTCAGCATTTAGCCGCGAGCCACCGCACCCCATCGGACAGCTGAAATCGCATCGGCCGAGGGACAGAGATGGTTTGGGAATGTTACCACCAAAAAAAAAGAAAAAAAAAGAGATGGTTTGTGAAGGGAAATGTTGGAGGTTTAAAGAACAGAGATGGTTTGGAGCAAGTATAGTGTTAAATTGAGGGGGTTGCCGTTGGTTTCGGACATGTAAAACTTTTTGACTGTTTGTGTGGTAGTCCCTGGTTTTTAACAAGCTGGCAAAAGCTATATTTAGGGCCAAAAAGATTGGATTCCCAGGTAGATTTTGACTTCTATTTGAATTTCAGGTATTGCAATAAGTTTGTTTTGATCAACTGCAGGTGAAACTGATCCCGAGTGTTACTAGGGCAGAGCCAGGATTTGAATTTGGAGGTAGGAATAGAAAAAAATCAATCAGTAAAATTCTTGTGTTTAGTATAAAAAGTGCACACATTCTAAGGTTGCTTATTCATAGCACCGAAAATAGTGTATATATTTGGTAAGGTTAATCGTCTATCTAACATAGTAGAATAAACGTAGTTTAACGAGTTACTACTACAATGGAAGTTAAAACATTGTGGATTTTGGTTCAATTAGGGTGTTGGTTTTTCGCATTCCTATCAAAAAATATTAGGTAATCTCGGAGTACCATTCAAAAGACTTGTTTAACGCACTTATCAACCAAGCATACTGGCACCATTACTGGCACCATGAGTTCCCCAATTGTTCGTAAAACGGCACTGTTCCTTTCCTAATTGTTCAAGTCTTCTCCAGTTGTTTTTAAATCTGAAAAAGTTGATTCCTGTAACTTAAACTTGGATTTTCACCGAACAGAACCCCTGTATTTTCTGGGTAGATGATCAAAATTCAGAGCAGTCCTGAACCCTTTTTGCTATGCAATTGTTGTGTGCTTGAGAGAGGGAAGCTTGTCTTACTTCTTCATGGAGTGTTAACTTAGTGTTACTAAGAATCTGACTTTTATGCTGTCTAAGTTTGGATTGCAAACAACAGTTTGGTCGTTCAGAAATATTTGTAACCTTGCAAATCGGTTAAAAGAATCTTACCCTTGAGTCTTTCTTTTTTAAATCTGGACCTTAATTGCCAAGAACGGTTGAGATGCAGTTGTAGAGACTTCTATAAGTCCCACCTGTCGCCTGATCAAAGGAAATACTTTTTTTTTTTTTTTTGAAAAGATCAAAGGAAAATACTTTACAGCCATCAATTTTCTGAAGGAATTTCACGTTTGTTTTAAACAACTTCTAATTAAGGGTACCCATCTGCAGATTTTATTTGACTCCACACACACACACACACATAGATATATATGTATATTATGGTGGTGCCTCCAAAGAGGACTTCTTTACACAAAGTTACATTTATGGATATCCTTTGCTTGCTTGCTTTGTCCTGCCTTTCCATCAGTTTCTTTGCCAAATCTGTTGCTTTTTTTAAAGCAAAAAGATTCTTTAGAAGCAATGAGCTCTGCCTCTTACGTTTGTTTATCATGTTAAAGTCAATATAAATATGTAAAGGATGAATATTTAAAAACTCCGAGTGGAATTTCAAGATGTTATTTAGGCATTAGTGCTATACTATGAAAATCTAGCTTCTTTTTAACAAATGAATATGCTAGCTAGTAGAATTGTCATCAGCACCACACGCATCTGTAAGGCAATGCACCGCACTTTCGTCGTCGCTGAAGCTAAGGTTCCATTGCATATTCCAAGGACTAATTAAAGAGTATGTTTAGATTCGCCAAACGGTTATAGAGACTTGATCCAAGCATTGAGTGAGGAAAATCAAGAACTTACCTATTGAACTAACCACATGGTAGAAACTAAACATAATATTGCACTGTGACCTTGTGTGCCCGTGATCCGTTAAATATTGCACTGTGACGTGATATATGTTTTCGCCCGTATAAACATTATTGATAAAAAATTTAATTTAACGCAATTGGACAAGAACTCACCCCCATCATTCTATATCTCTATAGATATATTCTGCTTGTTTTTTGTTGAAGAAATTAAATAGGTATCCTCTTTACTAGACTTATTTAGATGTCCATCCAAGAGATTTTAAATACTTATGTTCACATCCTCTAATTGTCATTTTGCCCCATTATACCCCAATCTATATATTTTCATAATAATGTATTGAGATGTATATGTGGAATATACTTAGGTTTCCAATCCCCCACTTACAGGGATTTTGTATCATAACAGTTTTGCTATCCGACTCACACGCCTACCAATGTGGAAAGAAAAAAAAATTGAATGATCCCCACTTCTCACTCGAAAACCCCTCCCCTGGTTCCCTGTTTTGAAAGTGTCAAACCAAAATCTAAATTTCTTTTGAAATCTCTCGTCATCATCCACCCCCCATCTCCTCCTAAACCGTGATTTCAACTGCCACCGACGCACCACCACCATCTCTCTTCTCTCTTGTGACGCTTTTCCGGTGCCATCTCCACGCTTCCGACACCCCACATAGTACCACAGACACCATCGACATTTCCACCGATGCCTGCACACATCTCCACCGACACCCACTGCACACGTTTCCACCGACACCCACGGCACATGCCACTGATCCCATCGGTCGACCCTGAAGGAGTCCCGTCCTAATGCTTGAGCCGCTTGCCTATATCGATTTCCGTCCTGATAGATTTCTACCCTTATCGATTTCCCATTGTGCTTCTACAAGTTTTATATTTATTTTGTAAAATGCACCATTACGGTATTACCCATGTGCGAATTAGTTGCAGCATCACGCCCCTCATTTTGAAGACTGGCGGATAAGCAATTACTTTTTGTCATGATTTCAGTACATGTGTTTCGATTTTTTCAAATTTTGTTATGATTTCTATTTATTGTAGTTTCGTCGGGACGATATTATGATACGTGTTCATCATTTTTTATGTTTTATGGTGATTTCACAAATTTTGTCATTATTTTGGCATGTGTGTTTCAGTTTTTTTTGAATTTTGTCATTATTTCGATTTAGTGTAGTTTCGTTGGCACAAGTTTACGATACATATTCATGATGTTTTTTGTTTCACGGTGATTTCAAAAATTTTGTCATGATTTCAGTATGACTGTTCTGATTTCTCCAAATTTTGTCATGATTTTAGTTTAATGTAGTTTCGTTGAGGAAATTTTATAATACGTATTCATGACAAATTCATGGAGGATTTCAAGTAATATAACATGAAAATTTATGATGATATTTATATAGAAATATGGCATGCTTATTTACTGTCATTGTACGAATATATGTTCATGTTTATAAATATTCATTTTCAAGTTTGGTAGATGTTAGTTTTGTTTTTAAATATTATTTTTAGATTTTAGGTGAGAGAAAATTGGAGAGAGAAGATTAGGAGAGAAAAAGATAGGAGAAAGAATGAGATAAATTAGGAAAGATAAGAAAAGTGAAAGATTAGAAGAGAGAAAGGGTAGTTTAGGATTTATTTGAATTTGAAGATGGAAAGATAAGTTTTTAAATCCATTAAGATGAGGAGTTAAGTATTATATAGAAAAGGACCCCCGTTTAAGTTCCTCTACTCCTATGTGGGAAGTGGAGTAGGAATTAGCTTTTTTGGGTGTGGGAGTGGGTGGTTGAGTTGGAATGATTTTACTACTCTGCCCCAATGGTTAATTCATAGGGATGCGATTTTGGCATTCCACTTTTTGCTTTGCAATCTCACATGATCAAGACACCAAGTTGAGTGCCAATGGTTGAAACTCGAGTGGCAAAATCAATTTCCTAATTCATATTTCAGTAAAAGCAGTTGTAATATTTGGTTTCTTATTAGGACAATATCGAAAATCACTTTTGTTGCACAAGTTCAAAAATTACACCAATTGGTGTTCTCCCTCTCTCTATTATCTCTATGTAGAGGATCTTAAATTTATAACCTTTATGAGCTCATTTATTGTGACTCTTTTTCTTTTGATAGAACTTGTTTTCCCCTTATTTATCCGGGGCCAATAGATTGGTACTAGTTGAAAATCACGAACACAAATTTTCACATCCTTTATTCTCTTAAATTGCTCAAAATAGTTGTTGTTGGACTAGGATTTGTTCTCATTGATAAAAGCCATTTTTACAAAGAGAATAAATTTAATCTTTTTTACAAATAGAAAACTGAAAAGACACATGATAACTAATTACCATTGGAGTGATCAAATGATTTACATGATGACTACTTCTTGATCATTTTGAAGGTCTATTTCGTCACTTCATCATCTGCAGCGTTATGGGCAGATATTCAGACACAGATTCAAATACAGACTCATTTGTAGTCGTTCGTTGCACGTAGACCCATAATTCACACAGGTTCCGCACATACCAGATAGTTGTGGACACACATATGACCGGATGTATCCGGACGTATGTGTCAAAATATTTTTCCTTCATAATTACCAAAGAAGGTACAAAAGTACTAGAGACAGAGAAAAGAAACAAGAGCTCTCTCTCATGGGGGTCTCATCGATAAAGATATGGAGAAAAACAATGAAAACCATGGCCACTGGTTTCCTCATGATCTAACCCATTTGCAGTAACCTCAGTGATTACACTAGAGCCACAAGAGGAAGAGGAGGAGGAGCTGGGGCCTCCACCATCATCGTTCAACTCTCTCCTGTTCATGAAATCATTTGCTCTTGGCTGACTAATCTCTTCTTCGTCTTGTTTCTCTGTGCTTCCTTTCTTCAAGAATACGCGACAGAGGAACCAGTCTCCCATTTGCACCAAATCATTGTTCTGCGAATACCAAATCAGAAAGTCGAAAAAGTTCAAAACATAAAATCGATCGAGAGCTTTATGTTTTTGTTTAGAGTCAAGAACTGGATTGGTTTGGACTTTGGATTACTATTTACGCGAGTATGAGCAAATTATTATCCTACTTCTGGTGCTCCCGACTAATGAGAACGTGCATAAAAGAATAGATCGAGCTGACTTTGGCTCTGCCCATCCCATGACGGGGTACTAGGAGCAATTTTGTTCAAAATCGTTGTTGTTTGGTCCTTTTGCGATTTTTGTTTTGCTGCGAATCGAATATTATATATTTTGAATGAACTTGTTTTAACAATTTCGGTTCGGTGATCATTTTTCGTTATGGCATCGTTTGTTAGATATCTGTATAAGGCTACCTTAGTTGAATTATTACAACTTGTAGTTCCAGAATTGACGAGGCGATATTCATGCATGATCCAATCGGTCCTGGATCCACCGGGAGGCTTCCCTGTATGGAAAACCAGAGTCTTCCTCAACCCCATTGTGTCTTTTGATCTTTTTGGACATGTAATCCGTTTATCTGAGCCAGTTGCTTTCCAATAACCAGAGCTGGTTGCCCTGTTGGCTCTGGTTCCGTTCTGGTACTTGGCTTCCTTTCTGGTGAAGAAGTATCTATCCTCTTCCCCGTCGCCTGCACAAATGTCGAACAAGCATCGAGTTTAACGAACAGATTAAATGATAGTTAACCTTCAAATGAGATTCTGAATGTTCTTTTGTGAGTTTAGGCCTCCTTTTTGGTTACTTTGATGCTTTCCTCCTCCTTGGGGTGGCTGCCCGTTTGCGGTGTATGATTTTCGTATCAATCAAAGTACCCTCTAAAGATTGACAAAAAAAAAAAACCCCTTCAAATGTGACCGGGATGAAAACACGAGTCCCTATGGAAGAAATGACTAATATTAAGCACCCCTTTTTTAAATTCGGTATCTGATCACCTAATAAACCCGACTAGCATTATAGAGGTCACGGAAGATATATATATATATATATATATATATATATATAATGTGTATGGTCCAGATTCAAATATGATGTATGCGTTGGTCCAGATTCGAATATGAAGTGGTTGTGGACCACATCGAATCGTGAATATAAGGCACACATTTCATTGATCGACTCCGGACATTAGATTTCTTCACGGGCGTTCTAGCAATGTCGTCACTAGCGCTAGGTGCCAAGATTTTTTTTAGAGTCTTAGGCCGAACGCTAGATGAACCCTGTTCTCATTGGGTTGGACGAGCTGGTGGAACGGGCTAAAGCGAATTGTGGAATGTTTTCGGCAAGCCTAACCGACAGGCGAAATGGCCGGCCTAATGGTTAAGCCGCCACTAATTGTTGTGGCCAACTAAGTGATGCAATAAGAGGGAAAAAAAAAACCCAAGAATTGTTAGGATGGTGAATGCAAATGAAGTACTCTAGTTATGCATATTAGGATTCCTACTAAGTACGAAAATATGGGTTGGTTCAATCGAATGGACCACACCTGGCAAATCCCAAGGGTCATAGTTGCAAACACTGATCTCGGGGACGACCGAAGCAGGCAAAGGGAAGGACAACGTTTTCCGGGTCAGGTACTGGAACACGATTTCTTCGTCGGTGGGCTGGAATCGGAATCCCGGTGGCAGTTTTCGAGCTCCGTTTTGGACAAAATTGAGCTTGTCCATACGCTAAAACTTGTAGTAGTACTGGAAACTAACTAACTTGATCAACTAATGACCAGATAGAGCAGAATGTGAAGAGTTGTTGGGTATGGATGAGCTAGGGAGAAGGGGGGAAATGGGGATGTGGTTTAGAGCTCGAGATGGTTCATTTATAGGTAGGAGGAAGTGGACTGGGTGAGATGGAGAGGGACTAAAAAAATATCAAGCTATAGGTTAGGAGTAATAAGTTGTTTTCAGAAATTAAGTTTGTGAATGTTGATACTTGATAAATTAGCCTAGGTGGTCCTTTACAAAATGAATGTCTCCGATCCTCTTTGTGTGTGACTCAATGTGAACTCGCCCATTTTGAATATTTTTGGTCCCCGGAATTTGTACACGTAGAGTTATTAATAGGAAAATATATAGATGATGAACACGTGATAATTTTTTTGTTTGAACGCATATAGTCGAGGTGCACAAATTTGGCCAATTAACTGGTTATTAATAAATACATACTTTAAACATTGTTACTATATGATCACGGATGCTAAGATTATGTTGGTGTGATTGTGCTTAATTACAACTAGATCCTATTTTACGGTTACAAAAAAATTATTGCCGGCCATTATATCAAATTTCTGAATCCGCCACTGGCTATTGCGGTGGTTGACTACTTCCGTTGCCAACCGTATATGAATGATGAATCTAGCTAAACCACGCTACAAGAAAAATGGTCATTCCCGGCATTTTTATTAATGCCGGAAAAGCCACTATTACCGGCATTTCAAGAAATGCCGAAAAAAAGTAATTATTACCGGCGTTTGTTTAAAAAAATATCGGTAAAAGTCGAGTTTTCCACCAAAATAATACCGCCAAACTATTACCGGCATTTGTTGAAAAAAATGCCGGGAAAAATCTTCGTATAATATAAATATTTTTCATCGCGCAAGGTGAACCAATATGGTTGCTAGCCCAGTTGATAGCCTCACTCGCGCGCGAGGCCAAGGTCACGAGTTCAAATCTTGGGGGAAGCAATTTCTCCACAAAACTTGCGCGACACATGGGTGCCACGCAAGCGCGAGGTGGGTGACACGTGGCGGACACGTGGCATTTTGTCTTATATGGTGCAATTTTTCCTGACATTTGTACAAATGCCGCAAATAAGTCCAACTATTCCCAGCATTTATAGAGACCTTTCCCGGCATTTGTACCTTTACCGACACAATTCTAGACGGCATTTGTAATAAATGCCGGTAATACTCTTTACCGGCATTTTTTGAACTTTTAACGACGTTTGTGAAATGCCGGGAAAAGCAAAATTTCTTGTAGTGCCATAACGTTAACCACAAGCAACTAGAAAAACCAATTCTTAGAATTGCAGTTGCATGCATTGATGTGGCTTTTTAACCATTATAAACTATGGACGTGAGAAAAGTGATCAGTCTCAAACAATATTAACTTTATTCAGCAAAACACTCTACGAGATTACAAAAGCCGAACTCGAGGAGTACTTTCGTAACATAACTTCAAATTAATATTTTTAGAGAAAATGTGTTTTTCGAAGTTATTGTTTTGCATACCGGATCGATAATCATCTTTTTAGAACGGGAGGAGTAACATAATAGAATACATGAATATTATAAGCTTAAAATGTCGGGGCATGGCATGTAGGTACGTATATATACATATGGGACGTGCCACTTCCAATTAATCATAGTAAAAGTTGAGCAAGTGACACGTCGGTGACACGATGTGACTTCATGATATAAAAAACACATTTCAAGAGAAAATTTACAACAAACTTATTGCTTGTGCCTCGTGTAGTGTCTTTTTTGATGGATCATCTCTTAGGAATGTAGAAACAATGTTAGCGTTTATTTTTGTGCCAAGTTAGTGTTGATTTTTCTTACTTTGGGGTGTTTATACTAGTGTTAATGACAACTCAAATCACAATAATACATAGCTATTAAATTTTACCATGCATGTCCCCAGCTGTGCCCAAGTTCATCAAGAATTGTCGTGTTCTATATCTGTATTTATGTTTGTGTCTGTATCTGTGTCCATGTGCGTGCTTCGTGTTTTTTCCTTTGAAAGGGATGTGCGTGCTCCTTAGGGTATGAAAATTGCAACCAACTTCCCCTACTTTTCATTAATGTCAGGGGTGTTAGTTGAACACAAGGATTTGTTAATAACTTAATATAAAGGAAAAAGAAGGAAGGAAGGAGGAAGAACACTAAAGGGCCTCACCAGTGACTCAGCAGCATGCATTAGAAATTCACTTGGTTATATAGCGGCGCCTTCCTCTTTCCCTCCAAATGTGCGTACGTACGTAATTTACTCCTTTATTTTCTTTCTTTTTACCTCGGCTGTCGGGAGTGTCCAGACCAGTTTACGCGCACAAGTTCGATCAAGACAGACCGTCCATGCTGGGACTAAGGGATTAACAAGAAATTACTCTTCTCGCCCCTGACCCCGTGAATCAAACCATAATCAGTTATGTGGGGAGCAAATTAACCCACTGACCAACCGGACTAATCCTTTTGGGCTCCTTTATTTTCTTCTGTAAGTGCAATTCCTTTCTTTTTGCTTCGTCCTTAACTTTAAAAGATCGACTTTGGGATTGTGGTTTCTTTTAGATGGTGGCTTTCTGACTATGTTGAATGATAATTTGCTCTAAAGCAGATAAAGGTCTGATTATATATATGGAAGAAACTGTAAATTAGCAGTGAAGAAACATATGGTTTTCTTTGCAAGTAATTAAACGCTCTTGATTTCCAAGGTGAAAATGATATCCTGGAAGATTACATTCAAGTACTGAGCAATTCAGTCAAGTACTTAATTTTCCAACTCAGAATCTTCGGAGTAGTTAGAATTATGGAGGGTAAAAACAAAAGGAGAAAATCTTTTTCCCGGCTCCGCCGTGAATAGTTGTGTACGACGCTAATCGCGACCGTCCCAAATTGTTATGGACGGTTCGGATGTTAATAAAACTCTTTCGGAGAAAAGGCGGAGCCGTGAATAAGTTTCTCTTTATACGAAAGATATTGACAACAGGTGGAGTAGTCTCTTACGCTATATATATAAATCAAGTTTGGGAGATTTAGAAAAAGCAACGCGAGACAAGTCAAATTAACACGTCTAAATTAGTTCATATATACTAGCTAACACATGCATGACTTAATCGATTTTCAAGACAAGTATAATATGGGTACTGGCAGGATCAACCAAGTAGCTACATTTTCTTTTGCGACGCGGGCCAGCACTACACAAGCCCATTGAGTATCCGATCGATACGCAAAGATGGGCGGGCACAACTCATGTTGCCCGTAATGAGCGAAGATTTTCGGGTAAAGTACAGTCAAGTCACATGCAAGCTTCATACCCACATGGAGTGTAAGTTTCCACATCAGAGAATACGAGTAGCAAACTATGGTCAAGCTGGTCACTGCATGCATTATGCATATGTACCTTAGTAACGCATGGAAGTATAGAGAACAAGAAAAACAAAGGAGAAATAGACTCAAATAGAAGCTTGACCCGTTTGGCCGTTAGTCATTCATACATTGCTGATCAAATATCGTGTTAGAATTTTTGAAAAGCGCGCAACCTAGAACCAATTGATTACGGGTAGAGTAGCATCTTAACTCGATTAACCGAAGTCAATTGGATTGCTTAGGAAAACCACGCGAGACAGGTATAGGATTCTTTCCAACTATATATAACGAGGTGTTAGTGCATGGTTTTGGACAGCCTGCAAGTCCTTGTTGACATTTATTTGCCTCTTGTCTATCACGTTTAAGCAGGGTTAGAAAAACCAAAAGTTTGATGTATATAATCTAGAGACCGCTCTATCTATTAATAATTTTTCAATTGATAACATTTGAATTATAACCAGGGTACGTAATTAGTGTTTGATAGATCGATATATGTTGTTGGACCAATTTCTTAATAGCTTTTAGGGCTATTGGTAACTTAACACGGTATCAAAGCTCAGGTTGTGAGAGATCTTGGATTCAAGATTCTCTTCGCATTAATTTGTTCCTAATTTGCATTTTGCTTCTTTCCATCCATCTCTGTTTTGTTATATCTATAAAAATTTGCATCTTCACGTATGTGTAAGACGGGGTTGCAGGTGATGGAGGGTGTTATAGATAACATGATAAACATTGTCAGACCATTTTCTAATAGATTTTTGGAAGTACTACTGATAATTAACTTGGGTATTCTTTTGGCCTTAACTTAAACTTAAAATGAGAATTTTGTCCTTATTTGAATTTAATTTTTCCCCATTTGTTAATTTTGCGCCAAACTTTTGTGGGTTATTGATTCGTTTAGACGAGACGAATGAGAAAAGTACCGATTCCTCTCGTTGAGACGAATCAATAGCCGATAAAAATTTAGCGCAAAATTAACAAATGCGAAAAAAATCAAATAAGGACAAAATTCTCATTTTAAGTTTAAGTTAAGGCCAAAAGAATACCCAAGTTTGCATTAAAACTGACAGGTGACGTGTGAATGACATCGTCACACCTAAGGTTAGGTTTTTGAAGACAAACTTTTTTTCGCAGATTGATGCCTTTCTCTTTTGGTTTGGGAGGAGGGGGGGTTGCGGTGCCTTGAGAGACAGCAGCCTGCTGTTCCGGGGAAAAACAATATCATCCCGAGCCCGGAAACTTGATCCGAAACGTTCACTTGAAAAATCTCAGCGCTTACTATGGCCCTATTAAAAATCAAGTCAATCGAGTAGTGAACGAATCATCTGTTTTAAGTGCTGTTAGCAATGTCTAAAATATTTAGCCAAAAATTCAGTCAAAAAAGTGATATGTTCACAAGGTTGTCGATGTTTGATCGACTTGATTTGTTGCAAGGCCATAGTACGTGATGAGATCTTTTAAGCGAACGTTTCGGATCAAGTTTTCGGGCTCGGGACGATATTGTTTTGCCCCGCGACAGCAGGCTGCTGTCCCTCAAGGCACAGCAGCCCTCCCTAAGTCTCTCTTTTGTTGGGGTGATTTGAATAATTATTTGTTTCAAAGGGATCAAAAGCATGGAAAACTTTGTTTAGAAAGAGAAAGCACAAAACCCCTCTAAAAGGGCAAACAGTGGGTAACCAGCTCATTTTGACTATATATATACATACTATATTAAGGAGATTCGGTAGGGTGCTTTCCTTCGCTGTTAAGATGTTGCTTTTGTTGCTCAATGTATTTTATTGGCTCTATGGAATCATAAAGTCAGCTCCCCACACACACACACAAAAAAAGAAGCAACAAATAAATGATTTCATGGCCATTTCAACTCTTCCACTTTTGTGATCAGTATATTTGTAAGAGATTTGTGTTCTTGATTTTCATTCTTGGTTATAACTACTACTACTAAAGTAATTGGGTGACTCTTCATTACATAGAAAGGATATGTCTAATTTCGTACTCGATGATGACTATAACAATTGGTCGAGCAGGAGCATGACAGAAAGTAAAAGATTTACAAACGCAAGCTCGTATGTTCAACTCTCACGGTCAACAACTTTCAGGTTTTGAAATTAGTATAGGTTCGATCGCCTAATCTAGCTTGAATTCTCGATTATTCACAAAAAAGAAAAGAAAAAAAATGATATGGCAATATAACCCTTGAGTTTAATCGCAAAATTCAACAACATAAATTCCAAGAGCCAGAAATAAATCACCACGATTAGATCCGGAGGACGGGATAACATGGAAACTCCCGTAGAGAAAAGAAGCTACAATTTTTAGAGTGGTTTTTAGGTCTCGATTTTACGATAGGTAACCGTACAATTTTTCAAAAAAAATTACTTTGTTTGGTTTCCATCTCAGAAATATTCTCTTGATTTTACAATAAGTACAAGCCCAAATCACTTTGGGATCATCAATCCCATGAAGGCCCATCTAAAAAGGCCTAGTCTTGGTCCAATCCAAAAAGCGATTTTATTACTGGGCCTTAAACCCACTACTCATTCTACCTGGACTGGACCAATCTAAAACATAATGGGCTTCATACCGACATCGACCACAGCTTTCCTCTTCTTCTTCTTTTTCGACGATCTGGGAGCGGCGTCTTTCTAGGGTTTTAGTAGGGTTTCAACTACCTTCTTCGCTCACTACCTTCAATGGACCCTTCTTCTCTAAACTCTGCCGAACTCCAGCACTACATCAACGTTAGTCTCTCTCTCTCTCTCTCTCTCTGCATATATATGTATATATATAACTACATAGTACGTATATATACGTCTCTCTCTCTCTCTCTCTCTCTCTCTCTCTCTCTCTCTCTCTCTCTCTCTCTCTCTGCATATATATGTATCTATATATAAATACATAGTACGTATATATACGTGTATACATGATGATGGATGAATACTGATTGCACGCGTGAGAAGGCGATTTGAAAATCATCATCAAAGATTCAAAATTATACGTACATTACATGAATATGTGCAGGTTCTGTAAGCAGCTCGCTACAAATTAGCATCATCAAATTAACCTATGTTTGTTTACCAATCCCACAGCTATATCCATGGATTGAGACTCTAGGGTTCTGATAATGTTTTGGGTTATCGTAATAAACCGCCAGGATGATAAAAGTCACTGAGATAACTAACCAAACCAAACAAAGCCTTAAGTTCCAATCAATTGGGGTCGGCTACATAGAGGCATTGCACTCCATGATTAGGCCCCATTTCCGCTAAACTACAAGTTGTAGATTACAACTTTTTTGTTGTCCTTATTCAATTTTTTTTGTGTGCGTTGGTTAGTTTTGTGCCAAGAAATCGGAAAATTAAAAAATTATGACACTCAAATTTTTAAGGAAATATACAAGAAAAAGCCTAAAAGTACAAAAAAAAGTTGTCTACAACTTGTAGTTTAGCTGAAATGGGACCTCAAAGAAGGTAACGCCCTAGCATAAGTTGTATACGTAATTGGATTCTTGTAGTAAGGATCTAATAGGGTTTTGTTTTATGCTAGCTGTCAACGACCTAACACACAACTCTCCTCCTTTATCTGGTCTTGAGACTGGCTGTCAGCAACCCATATAACTATACATAGATAAATCCGCAGTTATGTGAATGCTTTAATTTGTTGAAATGAAGTGTCCAAAAAGAAAATTGACCCAATGTGGTAGTTTCATTAATGACTATTGGAAGGTTATTTTAGGGGAAACATGGGTGTAATTGTTGTAATGCCTCCACTTTTTCAGCTATGGCGACTGCTGTATGGTGTTTATGCTTTACTCTTCTTTTGCTTGTGTGAAATTAAATTATCACTTGTCAATTACCATGTTAAAATTATTGAGGGTTACTTTCTCAAATCGTCTTTTGCTATGAAACATCAGCTTTTTATGCTCCAAATGCAATGGAGGTACAGGAGCTTTGTTCAACTGATGTATAAGTTATAACTATGAAAATAGATGTAGAATACAAGGACTCAAGATGGTTACAAAACTGGTTATTCCTTTTGGTGCCCTTTTTTGCATGTGTGGCAGAATCACATCTGTTGAAGAATTAGGGTGCAGCAATGCAGAGATAGATGAGTTTGAAGGCTAGATAAGTAACTTAAGTAACTTTTTGTGAACTTGGAGGCCAGAGCATCATATCTCGAGTTAATGATGTAGGGCAATATAGACTGAAGAGATTTGGTTGTAATGAGGGCCAATTGCAAAAGTAGCGATAACAGGGTGTGTAAATCTGCTATGACGTGTGGATTTGTTTGATCAAAACACAAAAAGGAAATCTTCTACGACTCTAATATTTGGTTGATGGTATATTGGCAGAGAAACCCAAACCTGGTTTTCTCAAAGGTGTTGGTTAGGCTTTCTGATATAATGGCAGGAATGTCCTTGACAGAAGAATGTAGGAACATTTGTAGTGAACCTCAAATGTGGAATGCCTGTTAGATTGTGTAGGTCGTCACATCTTCCTTAAATATTTAGATTTCAGTGGACAAAGTTACATTGAAGAGCTGTCAAAGGAGAACACCAAGGTGTCATCTCCAAATGTCCGTTCAAAGCTGAATGGGGGATGAATATGATGGCTCCAGATGAGCTTAGGCACTTTTTTATTTAGATTGGTAACTTCGGTAAGCGTTTTAGGATGAAAATGAATTTTAGTGAAGCAATGGGGGTGTGTATAAACTTTGAAGAAATTTTACATACACCACCTGTTGCTTTGTAATTTCCATACACTCAAAAATCTGACTGACCCAGCAGATAGAGAAGCTACCGACCAACAAACTTCATGCAATGGATTGTTTTTGTTCTGTGTTGCGGCTTACTGAGAGACTGATTGCTTCTGACTATTTTAGTGTTTTAATTTCTGAACCGATGCAGAAAGAGAAAGAAAAGGCTATGGTTAATGAAATGGTGGCAAAGCTTACAAGCGTGTGCTGGGACAAATGCGTCACAAGTACTCCTGGAAGCAAGTTCAGCTCCAGCGAATCGTCTTGCCTCTCAAACTGTGCTCAGCGCTATCTTGATATGAGTCTAATTATCATGAAACGCTTTCAGTCCATGAATTCCATGCACTGAAGGCCGCAGACATTGTCTCCCATCTTCTCCCCGGATTTAAAGATAATGGCTTCTATTCATTTCATGTTAAACAGTTGAAAGTTTTTTGTATTGCAGTACTACTAAAGCCTCCTGTTTTATTTAAATATTTTAGCACTCAGAGATAAGTATACTTCTTGATCAACTTTTACTGTTTTACATGCTACTCGGAATGATGTTTCTGTTCTGTATTTGATTTAGTTTCCCACATTTGCAGAATCTTTCTACAAACAGGTTTGTTAGAGACAAGTTTAGCTTTTTGATTAAATTGTACTCCTTCCTTCCCCAAATAATAGTTCAGTATTTCATTTTGGGCTGTTCATTTTGAAAAGTTAACGAGTAAACGTTTGAGGATAATTTTGGAAAATGAACGTAAAAGTTTATATGAAATGTGTAATGATGATGTCTTTTTAATAAATTGGAATTACGAAAATGGAGGGAGTATAAAACAAAAAATTAAATATAAGCCTAGGCGTTTATTGGAAACAAAGAATTCTAACCTCTCGAGTCATAAGCCTCAAGCTGGGTTCTGTGTTGCACAAACCCTGGAATTCCACAGAGTTAGGAACAACCTCAATCTTTTGTTCCTCTGAGAAATCATGGACTGCTTCACCCATCTTCTGCTTAAAGTTGTAGTATGAGCCTGTCACGAACAACACCAGTGAGTCCAACTTATCATGCACGCGAGCTTAGAGTGCAGTGATTGCCCTAGCAGAGGGGTATGGCATAGGAGTAATACGTTCGGATGGTTAAGAAGTATGTCTACCCCGCTCTGTTTTAAGTATCAGGGTGGTAGGCTTAGAAGGGCTCGAACATACAATATAACCGTTAGTGGTACGTTTCAACAGATTAAACTATAAGCTCCTACGGATCTCCACATGCAATTCACCATTTGAATTTTATTCTGAAACTAAATCAATCTTCTCAACACTTCGAAATTGTTGCTCACAATCACCACCTATGACCATCCACTTCACCCAATTTCCCCCCTCTCACCCAAAGCTGAAGCGAACATAAATCAAAAACATGAACGAAAGAAACCCACCAGAACTCCATATTTGAACGCAACAAGCTTGTATTTTGTTGGAAGGACTGGGAGGTTCCAGTGAAAGGAAGCTCAAGAAAACTGAATTTCTCTTTGGTAGCATTGAAGCTGAGGATCATGCCAAGCCCATCAACCCAAAGCAGCGAGTTATTACACTGCACTGCGGGCCATGCAAGGGAACGGTAATTCCAGCCTCAAAAGTTCCACTTTCCTGTTTCTGAGGGAAACATTTCCATGAATGTGAAAGCGTTAAGCTTGGGATTTTCATGGCTTTGTAGTGCCCAAACTTCCGGATAATGAAGAAACCTGTCGAGTACAAGTCCAAGGGGCATTTGCTTTCTTGAAGCAATGTTGATTCTCTAGTGATGCATAAAGAAACAGTAACGGGTGAAGAGGAAAACTGAGCGATCTGTCTACGCATTAGGAGCCTCTTGTTTTGGTGTTCTTACCAGAAAGTTTGAGATTAGCAAACCCAATTAGGTTTGGTAAGTCCATTGTGGTGCTGCGAAAACAAGCCAGCCAACAGGGATGGCCGGTAGGGCAATTTTAATATGTGCCCGCGGAGGAAACCTGGATTGTTGATCAAACATCCAAGTTTCCCACAGAAGCAACAGGGCCAAGGCTCAAGTGCTAAAAGGAAAGGAGAAACACAGACTCGAATTCATTCTTCAGTTGGGATAAAATATTCACACTGAGAGCAGGACAAGCTTCAAAAAAAGAAACAGAAGAAAAAATAGCCATAGAAGAAACAAACATCATAGCATTTCCAGAGTCATATACACATAAAAGCACAAAGTAACAATGGCTAGCATCAACTTTTAAAAACCAATTTTCTCTTATGGTTCTTTTAACTCGTGGTTAACTCCACTTTATATTCTTATTTTACAAAGATGAAAGAGTTCATCTGTTATTGACTACACTCTGTCAAATTCCCTCCATTTACTCCACTGATCCGATTCGAGTCCCCAGCTTGAGATGAAATGGTGAGAATTTCGCTTGGTAGGTCCCAACTCCCACTTCTCCTTCCCCAACTGGATCGCCTTGGAAGAAGCGTATTTTGAACCTCTGCACTTTCAGCAAGAAGATTCCTGCTTAAATCAGGTGCAGGAGATGCATTGTCAAATTCACTCTCCTTGGCCTCATCACTGCTGAATTGTCCTTCGAGATCATTATCGTCGACAGCACTGTTATCCCAACCGGGCTTTCTTCCCATTTCCATATCAACCATGTTTTTTTGCATGTACGGGCCAGAAAAGCTGCTACTCACCGTACGAGACGGAATTTCCTGCTCCTTTGGCACCTTTGCCCTGAATTTGTTCTTAGAAGGAGGAATACTGGTCCAGAAAATCTCTTTGAAATTCCCAATCACCCCTCTGTTATATGGGTTGTCTCTGCGTTCGTATCGGTATCTAAAGTTTTCGTAAGTGGACTGCAAAAGTACATAAAAGGAGATCTCTAAGAATCTGATGACAAGACAGAGGAAGTTCAGTAAACACTTTTCAATGCGTCCATTTTGACAATACCTCCACTTTCAATGATGCAAAGAAAGCGGGTCCCTCCAAAAGTAACCCTATTCATATGTAAAAGTGCGATGATTCTATGGGACCAAGACCCTCTCCACCAATGAGAGTGAGGGTGTTGTTCACCCTCGCTGGATGAAGGTGAACAAAATCGTTATCCTTATCACTAGTAAAAGCATGCCACGAAATGGTTCAAACAAAAATATCGACAGGATATGAAATACTCATGTCCGTGTGTAGCGATACAATAAGAAATTGGTCATCCAAGTGATACCAAAGGATAAAGGATGTTGTCATTATTTAGAAAGAGTGGTGTTTACCTGGTTTGTACTGATGAGGTAAAGATGAAATATAGTTAGGCCACCAACGAACCAGACTGCTATGAAGGTGTAAATTATGAGTGCAATGGAAGCAGGAGTCTTAATCATCGCTTTCCAGATTGATGTTCTCTCACTATCCATGATCCTGATGATGTAAAACCAGCAAAACCCAAACACATATATGCAAAGAAGGGTTGATGAGGAGACAAACATGAAGAAGAATCGGTAATTTCTCTGCAGCCAGAATGAATGGAAATTCAGATTCAACACCACATTAATAAAATCAGCTAATTTATAAATCCTCAGCAAATGTATGAAAGAACTTTCAGATGTCTAAAGAAAAGTATGTAGATAAAGTAGTTTGCTTATTAGAGAACAAGCTAATGGTTATAGAAAAGCCAAATCGACCTGAATACTGTCTCAATTACGTGATGTAAAAGAAAAACTGAACAAGGCCAGTGGCCAGAAATGGTCATTTGAGCTTTTCTTCTCTATTCCTTTTCCTTTACAATACAATTTTGTTGTATTGAGTTCTCTTTTGGATTCTACATGCGTTGGTTCTCTAAGATGCAAACTTTCTCAGCCTTGAGATTTCATTCGGATCCTTGTCTTTGTTACATTACCAGGTACAAACTATGTAGAATGGAGAACTCCATGTTTGTTCATATTGACCGATTAAACAACTAGAATCTGAAAATTAAACATCAGCTATTTACAATATAACTATAAAAAAAAAAAAAAAAACCTCTGCGCTGTCTAGTCCTATTAATGATTGTCTAAGAGGGCTAGTTAAACGGAAAAAGCAAATATAATATATACAGTTTGTTTCAAAAGGGGGTCCTCATTTTAGTTAAAATGCCGACCACCCTTTCCCGATCAAATTTTGATAATCCGAGCCGCTCATTGTGTTCAGACCGTGATTTTAAGGGTACCCGCGAGAAATCGGCAAAAAAAATGACCGGAAAGGGCTTCACCCGAACAGTTTTTTATTGAACGGTTCAAATAAAAACTGCTTAAATCAAGCCCTTTCCGGTCATTTTTTTCGCAGATTTCTCGCGGGTACCCTTAAAATTATGTTCTGATCACATTGAGCGGCTCGGATCATTGAAATTTGATCGGGAAAGGGGAGAAATGGGGAGGTCTGCATTTTAACTAAATGAGGACCCTCTCATGTGAAACGGAGTGATATATATATGAGGTGTTTTTTTGGGTGTCCCCGGAACCGCCCCGTATATATATATATATAACATAGTAATGGTGGGCCCAAGAAAATAAATAATAGTAATCATTACCAATCCAATGCATTGTCCAACCCAAGGGCAGTGATGGTCAAACCGTTCGACACAGTTATTGCATATTGAACAGTGTGAGCAACGAGGAGGTCGATAAAGCATGCAAGTATCACAGTATTTGATCTTCACTGTTATGCCGTTGACAAGTACGTCCTTTACGCGAGGCCAACGAAACTGTGGTGTCCCAACTTCGGCATTTCCGTCATAATTTTCGGGCTCTGGAGGGTGAGCATTACGAGGAACTATACCAGGGTCTCTCCCAGAGGTCATTAGAAGAAGTACTAAGTCCTGCATGTAAATTTTATCTGCTGATATTGTTATTCAGTAAAGGACAACATCATATAGAACAACCACTCCCTGTTACCAAATTTTTGTGTGTCCAAACATGATTTCAGGATAAATCCTGACGTAACAATAGTGCAATCCCCCATTAATGTTAGCAACCGGACAAACAAAAAGAGAACTTGCAAGAATACATGTGACAACCAACTACGGTTTGCAGTCCTTACAGAATACATTGTCAACACTCAAATAACCTAACAGACAAAACGCCATTGCAGAAACTTGTTTAATGCACTTTTTGAAAATGTTACGATACATGAGCAATACGTATCCCTTTCTCGAAACGGTGCACTGAAAATTTTCCACTGGGAAGAACTTGGCAGCATGTACAAATCACACATTTAACTTATAATAAAATAGAAAAGCACATATATCCTAGCAAAGAAGCTCTCTCAATGTTGTTTCCTATCGAGTCCTTGTGAATAAGAATCTTCTTGTAGAACAAATCAACTCTATGTCTCTATATACCAACACACAAGATGCAAAGAATGACTGAGATAAATGGTATGAAACTTTGACTAGGCACCATCTTTCTACTGCTAAGAACCAGACTACCTCCAGGGAAAGGGAGTTGAAGTTTTTGGTCAGCATAACAAATTACATGTCACAATCTTTTTAGATAATGCTAGTTGTTCAAGACCAGATTAACAAACAAGTTTGAATAGTTCTACTGCATTCTAGTATGTCTCAGTTCTGGTTTTTATGACTTCATTCTGTAAGGATAAATTGGAGAAATGGACCCTTGTAGCTGACCGCATGTAATTGAGACGAAGGGTTATTGAGCAAAGTTTATCTGATCAGGCAACTATAACACCATCAATCCTAATTTTATATCTTCTGATATAACCATCTAGATCTGAAGTTAACAGAAGAACCAAATTGAAGTCTTTAAATGACTGGTAAAAATACTAGAACATAATCTGCATCCCAACCAACGCCATAACCCACATTCCAGAATAATAAAGGGAAAGAAAATGTGGCATGACAAGAAATAAGTGGTCGTTCTATTAAATAAGTGATGCCAATAGTGAGCTAGCTTTTTCCAGTTCATTAGAGGTTGAAACAAGTTGTGTCAAACATGATTACTGTCAAGGATTTTTAAGGAAAAAGTTCACCAAACTGTCTAAATAGATAAAACAATAGAAGTAACACATGGGATTGAGAAAAATACTCACCCATAATGTCAATACAACTACAACCACCATTATTAATATTCCCAAATGATGAGAAATGTCCAGGAGTTTTCTGGCAACAAAAACACAGAAAACGGCGACTGGGGCAGCTATAAGGAATATCGTGAAGAAAAGTGAGCTCGCATCAGGTCCAAATATGAATCTCCCCTGAAGAAGAAATACCTAAAAATTGGAAAAACAAACAGTGAGATTGACAGGCAACAAACTCAAGCTTGGAAACTATTATTTAAAAAGTTTAAATCTTTACAACATTGCCATTCTTAGGCACCATCACATTACAATCTGTCAACACAATCTTACTATCCAGCTATACAACAGACGCGGACTACATTTCTTCCTTACCTAGCCCTATCCTTTTACGGCAAGATCACTACAGCAGTCTAAACTACAACAACAGAGTTGCAAAACAAATTGATCGATAATCAGTAAAGAATGTGGGCAGCATGTTAAACCCTAGTGAGCAAGTAAAATCGAAGTAAAAATAGCTCAATTGCTCACACGACATATTAGCCAATCTGCATCTCAACTGCCAGTTGATTGATGCAAAAAGGAATTCACTGATTCTATGGGACCTGTTTAACCCACAGACTTTCCTTTGTTTACAAAAGTAAACAATATCTGGTTTTTCCCAAATAGAACCCTAACTAACAAGCATAAATGGTAAACACACAACTGAGAAGATGTCAATTGCACATCGAAACTTAACAATCAGATGCAGCAAAACAAAAACAAAACAAAAACGATCAAAGAAACTTCCAAAGTATCGACGCAATCCAGGTCTTATAAACCTAAAAACTAAAAATTAGTCTATGCGGCCGACTAGTCGGCGCCTAGGTGCTAGGTGGGGGTCCAACGCCTAGATAAAAATTGTCCTATGCCCCGACTAGTCGGCCGCCTACGGAGCTAGTCGGCCTCTAGGCACCACACACCCCTCTCGCCTAAAACTCTTAGAACACTGCCTAAAATTAACGTAGATTACTTAATAAAATACATAGTATCAAACCCTAATTCAAAATTCTGTTAAAACAAAACCCTAGCTTCAATCCAAGTGAAAAATGAACAAACACACGTGTATCTAATCATCCATACTGAGAAATATGTCGCGCATCTGTTAATATCTACATCCGCAGAGAGTGAAAAACCTCGACTTACGTTGCTTCCTTTCCAGGTCTCGTAAGCGCGGAGCGACGCCGCCGTTGCATCGGCAGTTCCGGTGGCCGAAACCGCACGCTGATGTGGAGGCGGCACTCCATACATCTCTCTCTCTCTAAGATTATTTTTTCAACGCGATAAGGATTAGGACAGATGGATTGAAAAACGCGAAAAAGGGTAAGAAAGGTGGGTCCTTTGGAAGGGTTTGACCAACAGGCTTCCTTAACCGGCGGCAAAAAGGTGAAACAGTCGCCGGCGGCCAAAAAAAACCTAGCTTTATTTCTTCTTCTTCTTCTTCTTCTTCTTCTTGGAATTCACGATTTGAAGGGAACGGCGACAGTCAATGAAGAAGAGAGGTGATATGAGCAAATGGACTGAGTCGTGATGGCGCACACGCTCACGCACGCACTCTGGGTGGTTGTTCTTCTTTGGAAAGACATTCCTTCCCTCTCTCTGTCTCTCTCTCTCTAACTGATTTACGAGGTGTTGCCTGACGTGGCAGTGGGTGATTGGAGGACCTAATCGCAGTCTCACAACGCAGATTTTTAAAAAAAAATTTAAAATTTACGAGACAACCAATCCTGACAAATCAACTAATATAGTAAGAAACAAGTCTGTTATAGGGTGTATGAGATGACCAATCCCGACAAATAAATTAACATAAGAAATAAGTTTGTTACTCCAAGGTACACCTATATGTAGGTAAGAAGATTCGAATTTTTGACTAACTAAACTAGCCTCAGTTGATTTAGATATTTTAAATTGAAAATTGTAATAGGAAAAATTACTGCCGGCGCTCTAACAAGTGGAGTTCCGGTAGTAAATTTTGGAGTGCCAAAATCAAAATCCATTGTTGTATACGAGTAATAATTTGGATAAATTTCACCAACTTCTCGTCAGGTTTCTGACAAAATCAAAGACCGCTTGATGTTTTTGAAATGTCACCGTCATCCACTTAACATTTGTATAATGAGCCATAATGCGGGCATAGGTATTTATAACATCTAGTTAAAAATATTCATAAGATCAAGATAAAAAAAAAATCGTAACTTAAAAATGTTGTGAATCTTTATCCAAACATTATGAATTGCTACACAAAAAGTTATGAATTGCAAGACTATTGCTCTGAATTTTAATGCAAAAATACAACCAACTCAAGACTATTCAATGTGTGTATCGTATACGGACCCAAATAGAAGTGCGTTTTGTAACATTTTTCTATGTACATTTTAATATTAAGAAACGTGATTTATTAAAAGGCGGAGGTTTAATTCATTAATTAGTTCAGTTGGTTTGCAATCATTAAACGCAACTAAGCAAGCCGGCCAGGTAAAACCCCAAGTGCAATTCTTGTGATCACCGGTCAATGTCGTTGAATCAAGCACATGGGCCGGATCCCATAGCATGCAAACCCGACTCAATTTGCAAATCATGAGCACGTTCAAGTTGTATTTCTAAAATTGCGCGTATGTAGAATTTTTGTTACTTACGACTTATGAGATTCATTGGTTCATACATGGAGATCATTCATTGCCTTTGAGTCTAAGGGGCCGTTAATTTCCGTTTTTTGGTTTTGTTCGTATTAATTTCTTATGCTCATTTGTAAGTTTTGTGCTCGGCCGAATCTCTCGGAAAGAAATTTATTGTGAGCTGGGTTCCGAAGATCTTTTTTTTTTGTAAAGTCAGTTTTGGCTTATGAGGCTACGAGCTTTCATAATATTCTGAGAATCAAACTTTGAACGGTCTTGCTATTGTCAGCCTACTGGGCTGACGATAAACACACTAGAAGACAAGAAAAACACATATTTCTATGTACTTTTTATACCCATTAATACACGTCACACACTCACTATTGTCAGCTCATTGGGCTGATTTTAGAATTTTTCAACTTTGAAAGTAGGAAAACACATATTTCTATGTACTTTTTATACCCATTAATACACGTCACATACTCACTATTGTCAGCCCATTGGACTGATTTTAGAATTTTCCAACTTTCGAAAGTAGGTGAGATCAAGGCACCATATTTTAGAAGAATCAAAACACAACCACTACTAATGTTGACCCTGATCATGACTAATCATACCGAGGTTCAGAGTCGTCTTTGGCTAATTCTCTCATTTTTCAATGGTAGCAATGATCAATGATTAGTACAGTAAATGATTGCAAATTAATTAAGACTTTCTTCTGGAATCTTGAATCATTATTTTGAACCAGGCTCAGCCCAAAATGTCAAACTTGGACCTTATTTTGGCCAGCCATGCAAAAATCTCTCTTTGGATTTTACTATTTCTCAATC
Source organism: Rhododendron vialii (assembly GCF_030253575.1). NCBI lineage: Eukaryota > Viridiplantae > Streptophyta > Magnoliopsida > Ericales > Ericaceae > Rhododendron > Rhododendron vialii. Next base: position 30,414,429 of record NC_080564.1, on the reverse strand, counting down.
ATCCCATGCCATCACGAGGTTCAACCCAACGGTTTCCCGCGGAATCTAAGGTACGGGCCGGGTCCATGTACGTTTGAGTTTTGGCCGTCTGATCAGATCGGTGAAGGGCTCACCAAACTATACGTACGAAGGGGCGGTGACGGTTCACGAGAGGCTAGATTGCTGATTGTAAGGTTTCAGTCAGTGGTGTAGCTAATAATTAACGATAGTGGGGGTACTTTTTAAACACACTTCAACAAAAAAAAAAATCATAATTAGCAACACCAAAATAATAAAAGAATGCTTGTGCTAAAAATAATTTTAAAAAAAGCTACAGTAACACATTTACTAAGGAAGGTAATAATTTCATAAACTATCAAAATAAATCAATTGTTTGAATTGTCTTAATGGACCAAGTCTAATAGCAGTTAGATACACAATAACTAAAATGTTAATATTTAGCAATCTTGATCCAATCAGAAAAAATGTGCTTTTCTTTTCAAATTTTATGCTTAAACCTCTAATTTCGTCACGTGTTGTGAGTTCTATCGACATAGACAAGATTACTTTCAAAATAGTGAATAATTAATGAAGTATAATGCATATAACCCATAGTTTAGCCACTTACAAATTTGGACATGATGTATTGACGAGTTTCAAATAGTGAGTGGTGACTCTTTTTATTCATTAAACATCTCACTTCACAAGTGTAGTGGAATTCTTGTAATATTGGAAACAAAAAGTTTAGAATGAAATATATACAAAATGTATTAAAGTAATTAAACAAAGAATAATTTAAGAAGCCAATTACAAGGAAAAAATACAAAATCTGAAAAAAAAAAAAAAAAGAAGAAGAAGAAGAAGAAGAAGAGTATTCAGTGGGGGCGCATGCCTCCGCTCGTCCTCAAGTGGCTCTGCCACTGGTGTTGGTTAAGGTGAATTGGTACGATGAACAAATTTAGCCGATTGAGAAGGAAAGGGGGCGTCTCTATTTCGGATTTCGAAAGGCTTCCTCGAGAAGAGCTAAACAATACCCTCATCTCCAATGTAACCACAAAATTCGTTTCTCTCTAATACTTAATGAATGACATGAAAGTTTTACTCAATTTGACGTGACTAAGAGATCCAAGAAAGTGTAAATACGAACTAGAAAAGACTAAAGAGTAGGAGCTTTTATTGGTTATTGATATACCCGTACAAGAGGAAACGCTTATAAAGCCACATATAAGCATATATAACAAGCTAGATGTAGCTAGTGAAGTACATATCGAGTACTTATTCCACCGGTTACAAGTACGTAAGAAAGATAAACACAATTTAACACTCCCATCTGCCCCTCTCAAGCGCGAATCTTCGATCACGAACTAACTTACGGGCTTCAGTATTGCGCAATTCTTGATTTTTTTAACCAAACTCGAAAGAGGCAACTCTCTGTGCGTACTCTGGTTCATCTGGTGAATGACAAATTTCTCGTTTGTCTCTTTAATTTCAGACGAATCGGCCGAAGGCATCTCAAGAACTATGTTGGGGCCAGCGTTTTGTTGTTTTTCCTCTTCTGGGACTTTGATGCAGTACTTGTAGAATGCATAAAGAATCATTTGCACTATCCCAAAAGCAAATCCAAGAATGTTTGGAAGCTACACAAAATTCCCCAAAAAAAAAAAAAAAAGGAAAAAGGAATTAGAAACATTGATAATATAGATCATTTATTTCGTACGTAGTTGATTTTGCTTGATATGATTTTAGAGAGATATGGAGCTCACATAGATGTAGAAGTCATTTTTCAGAAACCCGTAAAAGAACCACGCCACAGCATTCAGCGTGAGGAAAAAAGATAGAGAGAATGGCATGAACTCCACGCTTTTGGTACGTATGACCGTTCTCTGCATTAATTGCAAAACAATAGAGTTCAACGTAAGATCGATGTAGGAAAACAATAGAGAATTGCGGCCGTCGCCCGGGGAGAAAGCAATAGAAAGATTTTGTTGCATATCTTGAGTAGTACTCTTACCATAACGCTCAAAGGTGCCACAAACACACCCACACCAAAACAAAGACCTATCCATCCAAGTAGTTGGACTCGGTTGGGTCCTTTGGTGAAGAAATAGGAGAAACCGGCAATTAAAGAAAATCCCCCAAGGTTGAAGAAACCAAGTATCTTCAAAGTCGTCATCTGCACCAACAATATTCCCCCTCCGTATTTCAATTCGAAACTAAGCAAAGAATCGAAATAAATAAATAAATTTCAAGGGCGACGTAGTTAATAGAGTAAATTTTAGCATACCCTGACACTCGCTGGTGCATATGCAATGTAGATCGCGATGTATGTTATCTCCAGAACACAACCGACCGAGTTGATTGTGATAATAGGCATAGAATTTGTCTTGACAAACGCGTAGTATATCCAAAGCATGCAACTGAAGAGTGCAACCAAATATGGGATTGATTCATATCCTTGGGAAGATTTTTTCTTCACAATCGTATAAAATGTCGGCCTGCAAAGAAATACGAGTACATTTCTCATTAGTCACCATATGCCTAGCTACCAAATTGAATATATATACCAACTATTGAGGAAGATCAAATTAAACGATGAACTTACACCGGGGCAAGGAATACCATGAAGGCGATAATGTTACCTGCAATAGGTTTTTAATAGAAATGAGTAAGTTCTTAGCGTAATAGCGAATATAGTCTTCCATCAAAGATGGATCGAGGTGAAAGAGAAGAAAGAAAAGAAGATCGATATTGAAAATTAAGAGGAAGAATAGTAACATATGGAGGATCAATTTTCATATATCCCCAAATTTTACTCACATTTTTTATTTATCTATGTCTATGGACAGAGTCAGGATTTTTACTTAGGGAGAGCAAATATTCACAATAAAAAAAATACAATAAAGAGAGACAACAATGTGAACTTTAATTAACTCAAAAAAAAAAAAAAAACAAAATAACATGCACCAATGCGTATCAACCTTAAACATGTTTCTTATACTTACCAACTTAGATTGCAAAAGTATTAACGTTTCTCTACTCCTATCTACTAAAATTAGGCATATATATTTGATTAACTGACAATATTTATTTTATTTTAGCCCATAACTTTAAGTAATTGTTGTTGGTATTCTTATTTTTTTCAAAAGATTGTAATTAAACCTCAAAAAATATTAAAGCTATTACTATTACTCCTATTTTAACAAAAAAAACGGAGAGGGGTGGGCTATATCTCTAAGGAAGTGGGGCTATATATATGATGATAATTTTTTTTTCAATGTTATAGAGGGGGAGGGGGTGTTTCCTTTTTTTTCCCTCAATTCATTCAAGAGATTATGCTAATGAACTTACTATTGAATCAAATGAGTTAAAAGACGATCCTTACTAGCCCCATCTAACTCTATCCTAGCGCCTATGGATAGCATTGTATCGTAGTTATCAATCATTGTTGTACTAGGGGTAATCTGCCCTTGGAAGAAAATTGCAAACACACACCGTTTCTCGCATTCCATTTCCAATAAGTAATTTCCAAGGAAAAGAAAAAGAAGATGATTTTTTTTCCTCGATCAATATTAAAAAGGGAGCGACGCCTAGCTCATGTAATGCTAGGTAAGAGAGACGACTAACACGCGTCTGGCATGACAAAAGATGAATAAGTGAGTTTTCAAATGGATGTAAATTCACCTAAAATACCACTGATAAAAACCCATGGGTCATCCATCGATAAAATGGCCATCTCTAGACCTCTTTCGCACTCAAAGGGTCGAAGATTGAGAGAAATAAGTAGGACACTTAAGGGTACCCTGTCTAGCTAGCTCACTGTATCTTTGAATTAGCAATGCTGTAATTCTCAGAGCTTAAGGGCATTCCATATTTATAGGGAGTGAAAGATTACTGCAAGAATGCTTAATGAACATTGGGAAAACAGAAAATCTTATTTGCGGGCTGATCTGTAAAGAAGGCTTTACGGAGGTCAATCGCGCACGTTGAAAGTGTTTTAGGACGGTCTGGATTGAAAATCCATTACGACCAGTAACAATTAATTATGACCGGTCATAATTGAAAAAGGATCTCAACCATTAATTGCTCGAATAGATCGCTGAGATTGCGCCGGCTCACGGAGCCTCCATGAATAAGTTTATCTCTTGGAAAAAAAACATGCACCTAACTTTTTAACACAAAACCACCGATGGTGGTAGCCTGAATGGCAAAAGCCTCCTTCATTTCCAGGCAAAACTCTGGTTCGAGTCTTGTCAGTGGCAAAGGAATGGACGATTTGTTCCCTTGTCATCATGTATCTAGGTGGTGCCATGGCCTGTCCTCAAGGATAGTAGCTATGGCTCAAAACGGACATTTCACAGCGGGTAGGAAGCCCCTACGGTTACGCCCAAGTGGAGTTGCTACTCCGGTCGCTCCCTCCCACCATTTTATCTGATAAAAAAAAAAAACTTTTTAACACAAAAGATGAGAAATCTCAAGTTAGGAAGGTGCCGTCTGGAAGCAGCTCGAACCCCAAAAATATGATCTGCATAACTCAAGTGTTCGGTATTTCGTACTATTTACAATCTTAAAGCCGGCAATATTATAAGCACTAGCCAAACGGATATTTTTGATAACGAATGGCCAATTTACACCAACCACCCCGAGGTTTCTTACAAATACACTGCACCCTCAATCTTTAATTAATTTTACCCTAACATCACTTGAATGGGAATTATAACTTAGCTCAGTTAGATAACACTTCGTTCGTATTCCGAAGATTCGTGGATTCCAAGTTTCTTAATTAGTTCGCTTTACTTTCCAACCAATTTAGTCCTCAATGGTCTTAGTTCTCTGGTATATATAGCCATGATTCTGGCCTGAAGGGAAAATTAAGGAAAAAATGGGAGCTACACAAAGATTTTTTAGTAACTTGGAAATCACAAATCTAACAGAGGACTAAGGATGTTACGGATCGGAGTCAATCTGACTGAGCTAAGCTATTTGCCTGCAAGGGAGTCCAGTGTAATAAGTTGGAAGGTTAGGGGTGCAATGTATTTATCAGAAACCTCACGGAGGTTGGTGTAAATTACCCATTATGATGGGAGTAACTCAAATGTCTGATTACTCCAAATGTGATTGTGTATTGTAGCATTTCTCTCGTACCGTAAAAATGGTTAACAACATTGATTGTATGTGTACGTATCATATACTATCATTTACTAACACACATTCATTGGATTTCTCTGTTTAGTAAACCATTGTCCTGTCGGCCTTGCAATAAAGAAGAGAAGCAGAAATTGGGTGAATTCGGGTGGATCCCCAACAGTGAACCAATTAGCAGGCAGTTAACGTTGTGCGCCACAAATATCACCAATTCCATCGATGATATTTGTGTTGGTTCAGCGGTTATTTCGGATTTGGTTTTCTCTGTGGTGTTTTGGTTGGCTCTTTGCCTTCTTTTGAATTTGATTATTGGGTGGGATTTTATCTGCGTGCCTGTGATCCGTTAAATCTTTGTAATATTTTTGAAAAATTTATAAAATTTTCTTTGCTAATAAAAAAAATTTCATCGAATAATATATTGGATAAGATTTCATGGGATATGATTGTTTCCTTTCTTTGCACGCAATCTGGGACAAAACTGAAATGTCACAAAAGATCGTCTCTTTTAACGTGGAGCGAGAACCATTGGTAATGTACAGGTGCACGTAGTAGTATCTGCCAGCAATTGGTATTTGGGTGCTCGGTCAATTTACGCGCACATGAACTAAGTTTTAGGAGTAGTTATTCAGCCCTTCTGGAATACCAAGTGGAGTTGTCTATGTGGTATAATCCCAACTATTGATGCGATCGAGGTAGAGAGATTATCATTCACTTTGTTAAGTGATTGAGAAACAATGAGTAGTGAACCACGTTGTATGGCTGTTATCGTTAATTTGCATGGATTACTACGTGACAATGCCACTTGGTACTCCAAGAGTACCCAATAATGATTGGCCGGATTTTAGAGACAATCTTTGTAATACCCTGTATTTGTCTCTGCTGAAAAGACTAATAGTTCTTGTATTTTGAGCCGCAAAATTTCGAGAACGAAATTAAATCAAGGAGATAGATTGTAACGCCCCATTTCTTTTAATAGAAATTCCTAGTATTAACTTCTAAGCTTTATAAAAATAGAAAAACATTCATTTTGCCCAAATATAAGTTAGGAAGTATACACAATACATTCTAAGTCATCGGACTAATTTTTATTTATCATCCCCTGTTTGTACTCTTTTGTATTGCTAATCTTATGATTGACTCCGGTAATGCCATTATATTTGTAAGATATTTGTGTGGTTGATAATCATGAAGCAAACGGGAATACGTGCAAGTCCATCGGATCCAGGAAATGATTGATTGATTAATGGGATATGATTGATTGTCCTCCGGGAAAATCAGAAATTTGTTTTTCATAAGGCCTGCTGGCGTATGCGATTATTTTGACCTTGGTAGTGCTTGGCATGTTACCGGAGTATGAGGCTTAAGTTACTTGTTGTGATCGATGAAGGTTGATTCGGTTGAAGTTGTGAATATCGTTTATTGATTCTATTATGTCTTTTTACTACCCTAATTTGTTTCTCCATTTATTATTCCAAAAACCAAATTCAAAAATTTTTAAAAACTCATCCAAATACAATAGTTGTACTTTTGTTTTCATGCAATTTCAGTTACATGATCATATAAAAAGACTTTGACCAATTTATTGAATATCTTTTGTGTGATTTTGCGGTATACTCGTACAAGAACAGAGGTACAACACCAAATGGGTACAGGTGACTTGATGCGATAACAATGATGGTGATGCTATTATGTAATTTTAATAAATTCAATTTGGTTTTGATTCCACGATCGAGTTGAAAATTCTTCTCAGAATGTGCATAATATATTTGTGTTGGGAAGGGTCAGCGTCTGAAGGAAAATTTGACTCCAAGGACCAGTTGACAGCCCAATAAGATACTGACGTGTGGCAACAGACTCGTGGGACACATGGCATGCGGAGGGAGATGACACATGGCACAAAATGGACAAAATGCGGGTCAGCCCGAAGAGAGGCCAAGAGCCCGAACATAATTCCTATCCAATCAAATAAGAATAGAATTCAATCTCGAGAAGTAAGATTTTTTTTCAAGCATCGTAAACCGAATGAACCAAATATTACCTTGTTGAAGTATAATTCAAAGGCTTCGTGAAAAAGAAAAAAAAAAAGGATCAAGCTAATTAGTAGTATTAGTTTGTGTGTAACGAAACTCGATCAGCTTGGTTTGCTTTGCAGCTAACAAGGGCTATTCTACCGCAAGTAGGTGGTGGAATTAGTTTCCCAAGATTAGTCGATCGAGGTGCCCGTAAGCTAGGGCTGTAAATGAGCTGAGCAGCTCGCGAGTTCGGCTCGGTAAGGGCTCGTTCGGCTCGGTTCGAAGGATAAACGAACCGAGCTCGAACCTAGCAGGGCTCGACTCAAAATATATAGATTCGGCTCGGCTCGGCTCGAACATGCCAATATATAGGTTCGCGAGCAGGTTTGTCTCTGCTCGAAATATATAGGTTCTGCTTGGCTCTGCTCGGCTCGAATATGCCAATATTCGGTTCGACTCGGCTCGTTTAACCAATTTTTAATATCAAGGCCAAAAAGTTGACGAATTCGAGCTCGAATTCGAGCCGAGCCGGCTCGTTTATTCCAGACCGAATACTAACGAGCCGAGCTCGAGCTTTGTACATGTTTGTCGAGCCGAGCTCAAGCCGAACTTTTCCGGCTCGATTCGAACTCGAGTCGAGCTCGAGCCAGACGAATTCTGATCGAGCCGAGCTCGAACATGGCGATATTCGGTTCGATTCGGCTCGTTTACACCCCTACCGTAAGCTGTCCCGGACATCTAAGTGTTCAAAAAAAAAAAACAAGCGCTTCCATATAATAAGGGCTGTTTATTTCAAATCTTGGTCGAATGTTTTTTTTTTTTTGATAAGTAATCTTGGTCGAATGTTGGCACACCTAACTACGGAGGAGTATTAATTAGTGGAGATAACCAAGCCGAAAGCTCATTAAATTAACAGAAAAACGGGCTTACGGCTTGCCATTGGAGAAGCCAGATACGCTAGGCTAAACTTTAGATTATATTGTAATCAAAACAAGACGTATATAATTCGTACAACACTCGATCACTACAGGAAGCCTTATCCATTTACCGAATAAATTTTAATTCTAATTAACTCTCCACCTCGTACTCCACAGTTCATCCTAGCGGAGAATTAGTAGTTCAAATCACCTAAAGTAGTATATTGTTTGATTAATTACAATAATCTAAAGTTTAGCCTAGCGTATCTGGCTTCTCCAATGGCAAGCCGTAAGCGCGATTCTCCGTTAATTTTAATGAGCTTTTTCGGCTTGGTTATCTCCACTAATTAATACTTGGCCTGTGTACCAATATTCAACCAAGATTTGAAATAAACAGCCCTTCTTCTATTGGAAGCGCTTGTGTTTTTTTTTAGAGTCCTGCTACACATACAGCAGATCTGTGCACAAATTTCATTGTGGGGCCCACCACAGGTTCTACACAAATCATCCAAGCTGTTCATTAAATGTAAAACATTTTTTCAAGGGTCACCGTAAAAAATAAGCTCAATCCGATACCTATAGATGCTTCATCCAATCATCTAACTTTTCATTCAAATTTCCGGATAATGAAAAGTTATATGGTTGGATCGAGTATCTATAGGTATCGGATTGAGCTTATTTTTTACGGTGACCCTTGAAAAAATGTTTTACATTTAATGAACAGCTCGGATGATTTGTGTGGGACCCGTGGTGGGTCCCACAACGAAATCTGTGCACAATTTGTGCACAGATCTGTTGTGTGTGTAGACTTTCTATATTTTTTTAACTATTCAGGTGTCGGGTCAGTTTACACGCATCTCGATCGACTAATCTTAGGAGACCAATCCCACCACCCACTTGCTGTGGAATAGCCGTGTTAGTTGCAAAGCAAACCAAGCTATTCGAGTTTCAGATATGTTCGTTACACACACAAACTAATAATTAGCTTGATCCTTTTTTTTTTTTTTTTTGGAAAATTTATATAAATGGTCCTCCTAGTTTCATCTGAGTCTCATTTTCGTCATCCAAGTATCAATTACAACTCTTTTAACCTTCAAGTTTGGTTTTGTTTACCAAATTGGTCCAATTGATAACTTTTGTTAAATTGGAAAGAAAAAATCAGATCGATGGCAATTTGGACGTTTCAATTCGTACTAAGTCGGTCCATTGATAACATCTGCCCTCAATCTAATTTTTTCTGTCTATTTTAGCTGGCAGACGTTATCAATTAGACCAACTTGGTACAAAAACCAAACTTGAAGGTTAAAAAAGTTGCAATTGATATTTGGAGAACGAAAATGAGACTCGGGTGAAATTAGGAGCACTATTTCTGTAAATTTCCCCTTTTTTTTTGGTCATGAAGCCCTTAAATTATACATAAACAAGGTAAGATTTAATTGGTTCATTCAGTTGTATGATGCTTGAAAAAATCGTACTTCTCGAGAATTACTCGTGATCATCGATTAGAGGTTGTTGAAGACCGGCTCGTCCGGTAAACAAGCCGGGTTTGAAGCAGACAGTTAACTCAAAGTCTCAAACAATGTACTGCGGGCTCTAGTCGTTTGGTTCGTTCATCTATCCTGGCCATTGTTATCATGTTGTAAAAGATATTTTACTTATTTGATATGTTCTTGGGGAGATTTCCAAGCAACTTGTTGAGTGGAGGGCTTAACGAAGCAAATTTGTATGCATGTCATCATGGGGCATTGTTATCTTTTTCCCTTTAATAAGAATAATTGCCTAATATCCTTAAGAAGCTTTTTCTTTGATTATTGTAGAGTATAATATTTGCGCTTTTGATCCGTTATCCCATCAATCTTTTCTCTCAACTTATTATGTTTTTCTTTAACGGGTCATATCCATTTCCAATCTTTTACGTGTTAATTGTGGGAGTGACAAGTTGCACATGAATATTGGTTCCAATCATTCAAAGTAGTTTCTATTTTTAGCATGTATACGTCTCGTTGTCCCGTAGGTTTTACGAGATATTGTAAACGCAAGACAATTTAGATCTTATATACACCCTTCTCTAAGTTTGGGAGAAGACTGCGCGACGCCAAATGTAGTACATGAGAGTAGTGTAATGAGCTTTCTAGTGGAAATTAAGACAGACTTCAAACAAATTAGCTTACATGCGATTCGGAGGTCAGACAATGTTGATTATCCTTTTCTACACTCTGCTTCTTATGAGAGGCGCCCTCAAATAAGAAAAGTGCGGATGTCGCTGGCAGCCGTTGGATCGTGATTTTAATGGTCCGATCTATTGATGGTCATAAATCATTTATGACCTGTGTTCTTTTCTATTCGTAAATGTGTTGCGAAAATATCAAAACGCGAGGTTAATGTACCCTAATTTTATTGTGACAAAAGACCTATTCACGTGGCTAGCTCAATAATCATATATACAAGCATCTTCAACAAATTGGGGGAAGGCAAATTAAATTGAAACCGCGTCACAACAACACAACACGTCGCACTTGACTTGGTCCAAGGTCAAAATCCCCGTTGATAATGTTTCCAAGGTTCAAAATAGTATATAAGAAGTTCAATAATTTTATTGTTGAATGATTTCTTGACATGACCGGCTAGTGTTTTTCCCTCTCTCCAGGAAGCCGACCTGAGTCTCGGTGGGCATATTGAAATTGTAATTTGACTGTTTCCTCGTTCCTGAACTACCCAGTTTTATATCCTTTTGTGGTACAAATTTACCACTTTTTTCAATATAGTCATGAATCGTTGTGTTCTTTATTTGATTGGATGGGAATTCTGTTCATATTAGTTGCCCAATGCATATCTTCCCATTTCCCCTCCCCTTACATCGTCAGACGTGCACTTATTTGTTTGTCGCGAAAAAATATCATTCGAACTCTTATTCTAAAGTGCTAGATATAATTATTCTGACAATACTGGTTTTTAAAAATCCGTTTAAAAAAAAGGAGGGAAGGTGATGATGTAGAAGATAATCATCTTGATCATCTTTAAGGGTAATCGAGTTCTTCATAAATATTATACGAGCGCGCGTGTACAAATAATTTACGTATACATCTAAATATAGGGTCGGATGAAGCTCTTCAAGTCATTATTTTTTTTCCAAGCGTGTAACTCTGTTAATTAACATATCCCTAACCAAACCTTTTTTCTAGTCGTATCTCCTAATTTGACCCCATTCCATTAGCAACTAATAGGACTTTTTTCAATTTTATCCTCACTTCAATTTTTTTTTTTTTTCGCGTTTCTGAGTTTTACGCCTCACTTATTTACTCAGTCAAATTTCCTTTTCAAGTTAGTTGTCGCATTGTGCAATTAATAAAGCCAAAAGTAATCGTAGCAACCGACATTTATTCAATTTTTAGCAGCTAAGAGAACAAGCGGTTCTATGGTGTAGTGGTTAGCACTCTGGACTTTGAATCCAGCGACCTGGGTTCGACTCCCGGTAGGACCTCTTTTTATTTATATTCTGTTTTAGAGTTTAAATTTATTTTTTAAGAGAGAAAAAAAAAAAACACAATCACATGATTTAACATTAAAAGTTTTTTCATGCTGATTTAAATACCACGCGTCATGGAATCTCTTTTCCCTTTTAGTGGGTCCACTTGAACGTTATCTCACCGTTTATTTTTGCATGGGATTAAAAGCAAGGGTATTTAAGGTCCCACTCCCACGTACTGCCCTTTAATTCCACCTTATGTGTCTACTTGATTTTCCGACCATAAAATTTGCAGTAAATTGAGGAGAAATTTCAGGGCTTCCTGTCCAAATTCGAATCCCACAAAACCCAAACATTTCAAATCTTAGGGTTGCTAGAGATTTTTTTGGGTCGTTAACAGTGGCGGAGTCAGGAAAAAAAGTCAAAGGGGGCCCGAACTATGAAAGAAATTTTTGTTAGTTCAATCCAGTCATTCAAGTTTTATATATAGAATGGTTTTGATTAATTCAACAATTAATCTCAAGTATTATTGCTATCATATCATTCGACGACACGTAGTATCATTACTGCACGGTATCATTTTACTATAATTTAGTGTGGTAAAAATGAAAGGAAATTGGATGGAGCTAGGGCTAGCTACTTCCGACCCCCACAATAGCTACGCAACCAACATTTGTTAATTCTTATAGTTTCAAAATATTGAAGTTTAACACTCACCCAAAATTTATGATTCTCGAATGCAAAAATTGGTATTCAGAACTTCAAGTAGTCGTCTGATAAAATGTTGGTGTTTAAAAATAACTCAATAATTAATTGATATACAGTCCATATAAAACTCATGTGAATCAGAAATATTAGTCCATATAAAACTCATGTGAATCAGAAATATTAGTCCATGGATACAAGAGAGCATATATGAATTTGGTGTCGGGTCACAAGAGAGAAATCTTTTGTAAATCTCATAGTCTCGATGTGAATGATCTGTCCTTAACCGGACCAATAAGGGAAATAGTCGAGGTGTGCGAAAGCTAGTTTAGACATCCTTGACCGTCGAAAAAAGAAGATATATATGAATTTGTATCCTATAAGCACAACAAAAAAATGGGGGTGGCATAGCCCCCTGGCACCTTGCAAGTGAAACCACTGGTTGTTATGTTCTGAGTTCCGTAATCAATTGAGATGAGCGTAAGTTGTCATTAAGATCCTGTCATAAAAAAAACGTTGATGGAAAATCTCCACGTAGTGTTCTAGGAATGAGATAAAAAGCCGTCGGGGGACCCAAATTGATGAAGTCCGTCACTTTTTGATCGCCCCCGTGGGTCCGTACGTACCCAGCGAAAGAGATAACGAAGCCCTTTACATAAAGCCTATATATACTGCACTCCTCACGGTTTTTACTTTTTTTTTTTTTTTATAAATGATGAACAGCTATATAGTCGAGCTATAAATTAGACTCGACTGCGTAATACAAATTTTTGGAGAAATTAGCGCGGCCACTCCAGTCACAGCCTCTCAATTACTATCAGGGTACTTACCTAGTGAGAAATCGAACCCCTGACCAAAGGGAGTTTTCCCAAATTCAGTCATTCACCCTTACCACTGGGGCAACCCTTAAGTGTGTACGATCTTTAATTACTTTTTAGGAGTAATAAAAAAAATGAAATCGGGATGAAAAGACCGAATTTTCTTTTCCCGCGATAAAAGGAGCAAATTACTAATTACTACTAATCGTGACGCCTAACCCACTTTCAAATTTTACCGGTTTCCCCGTAATTTCTCTTTTTATATAGAGAGAAAAGAAACAATTAAGGAGGGTATCCGAGGTTTCACCCGGCCGGGTAAGTTGGTAGTGGAGTCCGTGAAAAAAAGAAGTTGGTAGTGGAGTCTCGGTAGATTGAACTACGAAGGCACATATCGAGTTGAGTTGCTCGATCGCTTCAAATTTCGACATAAAATTAATAGTCGGAGTTTCAAGTAAATGATCGGTGCCGTTTAATTCATTTAAAATAATGTCGGTAAACGTTTGATCAATTCAATCGATTTTTATCAAATAATTGACAAGAATAGACTAATCTATGAACCGATTAAGTACTTACCGATATCTGAATAAGTTGATTTTTTTTTTCACGGGAATCCTTAAAAATACGTTTTAAACAAATTAAACTGTTTCGATCATTTGCGTGGATAAAACTTCAAAATGGGTCCCATAAATTACCGGAACCGTTCAATCAGTTTAAAACATGTTTTTAAGAGTTTCAATAAAAAAAAAATCAACTCATTTGTCGAATATCGGTAAAAGCTTGATCGGTATTTATCTCTAAATTTGACATGATATAAAGTTAGAGATTACTAGAAGAAATACCAATAATACTCTTATTTATATACTAGCAATTAGATCTGTGACATAAATAGCTTAATTTGCATTACTATGAGACTCCACGATCCGTAAATTTTTATAACTCATCGTGTTCGGGGCAGAAATTATATGACTAGCTAATTTTTTAAAGACCAATCTCACCGTCCATTGTTGGAGGGCCGATTAAAAGCTAGCTAATTTTTTAAAGACCAATCTCACCATCTATTGGTGGAGGGCCGATTAAAAGCTATGCAAGTTAACCTGGACACTTTAGTTGTTTAAAAAACAAAAGAGGCAAGGTAAGAGCCCCGTATAAACAAATCCTACAAAGAATGAGAAAGTTTCGAAACTAGAACTTAACTTAAATCTGAAAGTTTTATCCTTATTTGAATTTTTTTGCATATGTTAATTTTGTGCCAAATTTTTGTGGGTTATGGATTCGTCTCAACGAGAGGAATCAGAAAAGTAAAAAAAAATTACTTTTACAGAAGTATTTTGAGAAATAACCACTTTTTAGCAAAAAATGTCACCTTTTTTTCGCTAAAAAGTGATTATTTCTCAAAATACTTGGGTAAAAGTAAAAAAAAAATTACTTTTTCTATTTCTCTCGTCAAGACAAATTAATAACCCACAAAAATTTGGAGCAAAACTAACAATTGCGAAAAAATTCAATTAAGGACAAAATTCACATATTTAAGTTAAGGGAAAATTTCAAAATGGCACCTGAACTTTCACTCAAATATCATAGAAACACTTGAACTTAAGTTTTTTTCAATTAAACACCTAGACTTACAAAAGCCCCAAATCTAGGCTCCTACCGTTATATTCCATCCAATTTGTTCACAAAAGTGATGACGTGACATATTTCTCTCGTTAAGTGCCCCAATTGCACAGGATAGGAAGTCTACACATAATCAAAACTCCTCCCCTCTCTTTCCCTTCTCCCATCTCTCTCTGTCTCTCTGATATTCGTTAGGTTTTCTCATTCTAATCTCTTTTTGTTCCCATAGGATATGTGTAAATGAAAAAGGAACAAATCCTTTAATCATATCCCATGGGAAATGAACAAAATCCAAAAACCAAGCCCGAACTTCGCGTCACTCACGTGTAATCACCATCACCCAATGACAGCAGCTGGAATAACAAACCAAATCCTCGTAAGACTAGTATCTACTTTATTTTAAAATTTCCAACCTTCCCACCGGTAAACAGAGGAGCGACGGAGCGGAAAACTTGTCTGCAAACTCAAACTCACCTGCGAGGTTGATTGGCGGGAGCGGCTGAAAGGGGGAGGCGGAGGCGTTTGTTGATGACTGAGGACGGGGCCATCAATGGATTCTGAGATGGGCGTCGTTGCCAATTTTCTTTCAATTTTGATCGATTTGGTTTATGGGTGATCGATTTGGTTTATGGGTTTACGGGTTTATGGGTTTTTGTTCTAGATTTGCAAGAGAGATAGAGAGAGAAAGAAGGAAAAGACAAGCGAGGGGAGAGGGGTTTTGATTGTGTGTATCTTTTAGACTTCCTATCATGTGCAATTGGGGCACTTAACGGGAAAAATATGCAACGTCATCACTTTTGTGAACAAATTGGATGGATTATAACAGCAGGGGCCTAGATTTGGGAATTTTGTAAGTCCAGATGTTTAATTGAAATAAACTTAAGTTCAGGTGTTTCTGTAACATTTGGATGAAAGTTCAGGTGCTATTTTAAAATTTTTCCTTAAGTTAAAGTGCAAGATGACGCAGCCGAACAAACTTAAAAATCGTACAGACGTATATTGGGCTGGTTTGCCCGTTTAAGCCCAACCTGTATGGCCATGGTGCCAATACATAAGTAAATATGAAATGTCCACCTGCCGTGTCACCATTCTCAAAAACGAGATAAAACAGTTCACAGTTAGTTCGTTTGGTTGGTGAGTTTGTAGCTAACACAATTGGTTAGGCTTTAATTCTCGAGGCAGGTCACAAAAAAGTAATTTTTTGAGAATTTTCTGGTACCGGCGTGGACGAACTGCTTTTGACCGAACCAATCAGAGAATTAGTCGAGATGCGTATAAATTCGCCCGGACACCCCTTACCGTCTCCAAAAAAAAAAAGAAAGAAAGAAGAAGATAGAACCATGTCGAAAATGGATGCTCCGTGATGCAAAAATGTAGCCCACATTTCTGATAAGCTTAGGAAACATGATCTTGATTACATGACGTTCACAAAGATTAAAACAAAATTTGGATTATACTTGAGTATTAAACCTTCCTCAATGGGAGCATGAACATAGGATGGGGTCCCACAGGGGTGACCCCCACTGAATTATTGATCCAACATGGTGCGACGCGATTGGCCGTCCGATCATTTCAGGCCTGGGATTAATTAAAATTGTTTTTGTGCTGAGAAGGAGCACAATTTTAAGGGCTAAGATGGAGGGATCTAACTCTTCCATAAAAAAGATGTTCAAAAAAAAAACTCTTCCATAAAAAGAAAATATACCCTTGAGCCAATTGGAATATTGGTGGGTGACATGTTGGAAAGTGCCTTTTTTTTTTAATTTTATTACAATTTTTTAAGCTTTTGGGCTGTACTCCTCAACTGTACGTAATAATAATTAATGATTTGGCAAATTCAATGCATTTAGAGAATTGATTTAAGACTCCCTTTTTTACCATTCAATCTACATTTTTGTATTTATTTTGTGGGATTTTACTATATCGTCCCTTCATGTGTGGAAAGGTGAACTTCTGAAAGTGTTAACAAAGTAAATTCATACAAATAAGGACAAAAAAAAAAAAGAGAGAGAAGCGCGGATGGTAAATAAAGGTAGCGTGAAAATCGCTACCCATTTACACTTTTTGTCTCGTTGGTTAAAACAAACCAAGACAAGCGAAGGAAGGAAGGAAGGAAAGCACGTTTTTTGATAGTAAGGAGGTTAAAAAATCTCTTGAGCAGCTGTAAAGAGTAAATATCTATTTCTGGAAGAAAATAATGTTTTTTTAATAAAAAAATTAGTGCCTAGCTACTGTGCCATTGGTGGAGTAAATATCTATTTCTGGGGAATTCGACAAAAACACATTTTTATTATGGGTGTGTACGGTATGTACCTCCTTGAAATTAATTTGAATAACCTTGGATTGATCATCAAAATTTTTGGGTAAAAATTTAGAACATTAATCTTCAATTCATAACTTCGCGATATATTTCATAACACTTGCACGTAAATTCATACATAACAGTACCGTCTGATTTGATTTCATTACGTAAATAGGTTATGAGTTTTTTTTTTTTTTGTTGCGAATTTTTGAGGAAATGTAACGTCGTGAATTTATTTGCAGATATTATGAATTGCTACGCAAATGGTATGAGTTTCTATCTATAGCTGAAATATTACGAATTCATCAAAACGATTCAAAGAGTGCATACCCGTCGCATCTAAATAGGAGTGTGTATCGTCGCGTCGCCCCTAGCTAGCTAGTACTTTTATGTGAGGGAACGCTTCTTTCATGGAGTGAACGACTATTTTGAAACTGGCTCATATTTTGCTTCTTACATAAACATCCATGAATTCAAACTGCCCAGAACACACCACAGTTTTGCACATATCATCAACAGTAAAGATACAAGTACAGCAAATGATGCACAGAAGCCGCGTATAGATCGCTTTTGCGCCCGTCTCGGGTCCCACAAAGATGATCGGAGCTGCTCATTTTGTTCAAAATATTTCGTTTAGGGTCCCCTGTAAAAAATCACCTCAATCCGATATCAAGAAGGGCGTTTATAAATCATCCAACTTTGCTTTAAAACATAAGCTAGTGTTTTGAACAAAATGAGCGACTCCGATCATCTTTGCAGGACCCGAGACGGGCGCAAAAACGATCTGTACGCGGCTGCTGTGCATCATTTGTTGTACCTGTAGTAGCATTATATATCATCAATAAAGAAGGGCATGCGGTTGATTGAATATATATGGCAGTTTACGTTTTTTTCTTTTCTTTTGTAGATCTCTTCAATTGAGGACTCTGCATGTATGAAACCGCGAATTTTTCATCACTTGCATATGCATCGCGCGCGTTTTCAAAACAATAGAAGAAGGAAAAGCGGTAATTCAAATAATTCAAGAACTTACAACGAATTATACCGTACAAAGATTTAGCGGTGGCAAGCTAAGATTTGATTAAAATTTTGGGACAATAATGTAAGAATTTGTTAAAACCATAGCCAGCCAGATTATAACAACTCGTCTGATAGCATTTGCAAATTAACACTGCTCCATCCATATAATGGTTACTCCACCCAATGCTAATAGTATCACCAACTAATTAATAAAACACCTCACGTCGAAGTACTCACCGCTTCATAATTGAGTAAGTGGGAGCTAGATAACAACAATAACCCATCAATATTTTCGAAATAAAATTCGTCGATGGATGACACCACACTTAAGATGGTGTCATCGTTGCACTCGATATTTGTTTGGTTTCCATATTGACCCTCCTCCATACTCAAGAAGAAGCTACAGAGTCCCACGCTACCTTCTCTATATAAAGGGGGCTCATAACTCAATTCTTTGCAACATGTGCTTTGTGCAAGAAGAGAAATTTTATTAAGGTATCTAGCTAGAGAGAGAAGAGAGATATTTTAATCTAGAGAGAGATGGGAGGATTCTCTGGTCACAATTTGGCTTTCGTATTTGGCCTTCTAGGTATATATTGCCACCTTTTCTTTTCCTACTCCTTGTTCTTCTCTTTCATTTGTAGGGCAATACTATACAAACATCTTCTTTTGCATAGGATTTTTTTCTTATACCCATACATACGATATAGTTCACGACCCGTTCGTTGTAAGCAGAAACACAAATTACTCTTGCATGTCTCGTTTTTGGAAGTGTACGTCGAGAGATCATGTTATTCTGGAGATTTTTTTTTTTTGCGTTAATTTGGCTCTAAGATTAATTTCTCAACTTGGACATGTATAGTTACTAGATATTTCCTCCCTTAACTATATGTTGTATATAATAGTGTAAGTGGTGCAAGACATACACAATGCATGGTGGGAACTCCACCATGTACGTTCTTCTTTATTTATTGTTGTTATTGCAACCTTTCTCTGTAACCTATGATTGAGCAAATACGCATATCTAACGATTTTGCGTTTGCTTTCCTTCTGTTTTTTTTTCTTCTTATTAATAGGCAACGCTATCTCGTTCTTCGTGTTCCTTTCGCCACTGTAAGTGATTAATCTGCTCTCTAGCTCTCTCTTTTTTCCCTTTCCCCGGCCCACTGCTCGATGGAGTGTTTAACGCTCTTTAATCTTCGTTTCAGGCCGACATTTTACCAAATACGCAAGAAGAAATCCACCGAAGGATTCCAGTCCGTTCCGTACGTGGTTGCCCTGTTCAGTGCCATGCTGTTGATGTACTACGCATTTCTCAAGACCAATGCCACCCTCCTCATCACCATCAACTCCTTCGGCTGCTTTATAGAGGCTATTTATATAGGAGTTTTCATCTTTTATGCGCCCAAGAAGGTTAGAAATTAGGAACTAATATTAGAAGATCATATATATAGTTTCTCTCCTTAACGGATCTTTCAGTTTCGCGACTAATATTTTACGTTTGGCCTAAAAATGCAGATTCAGACTGTGAAACTACTTGTGTCGATGATCGGAGGGTTCGGGTTGATCCTCATCACAACTCACTTTGTAAAAGGCCCGACACGCGTCCAAATTGTTGGTTGGATTTGCCTGCTTTTCTCTGTGAGCGTATTTGCAGCACCTCTCGGCATATTGGTAACTATGCAACTCAATCCACACAGACACACAAAAAAACTATAACTATCCTGGGCGTACGTCGTTTTGTTTTCTTTGACCTTATTCATGATTCTTTGTGATTTTCATTTGCAGAAACAAGTGATACGAACCAAGAGCGTGGAGTTCATGCCGTTTTCTTTATCCTTTTCTCTCACACTCAACGCGGTCATGTGGTTCTTCTATGGCCTTCTAATAAACGACTATAACATTGCTGTAAGTGTGCCAACCACAATAAAGCTACCGCACGTAACCTATTCCTATTTTATTTTCCCATCAACCAACTAATGATCCTTTTTTCTTTTTCTCTCAAATATACAGATTCCCAATGTCTTGGGCTTCTTCTTTGGTGTTGTTCAGATGTTGCTTTATGCTTTTTATAAGAACAAAACAAAGAAAGTTGTTATGGAGGAGAAAATACAACCAGCTGAACAACTGAAAAACCAAGTGATAGTGGTGGTGGAGGAGGAGGAGAAGAAGCAGCCGCCGCCGCCGCCTGAACTAGCTGAACAAGTGATCGACATCGCAAAGCTCAGAGCAATGGTTTGTCCGGTGGCCCCTTATCCAAACGGATGTGGCATGACCGGAGACTTCCCGCTGGCTAGGCCAAATATGGAAATTCCAGTGTCTGTCTAACTAAAAACACCGTAACGATATGTACCTGTGGAAAATGTTTAGAATGCAGTGTGATAACGTTGCATGCATTCTGGTGGAGACGCGCGTCTCGTCCAAAATGAATGCAGCGTTATCAGACAGTATTCCATACATTTATCTGTGAATACTTTCTGGGTATGTATTTACTTTCCTTTGACGAATTATATATATTGTTTGTGTATCAAGCAACTATATATATTCCCCCCTTGTGTAATTTCCAGAGTTCCCATTTAGGACTCCTCTAGGTGTAACCCGGATCTTTCTTTCCCTTTTTTCTCATCGGATAACTTCTTTTATTTAACGTGGTTGGTCGATTCTCTCCCTGTACCATTGTTTCTTTTATGAAGTGATACCAAATTCGAGTTAATACAGAGTACGTGTTCTTTCGAGCTTTTAATTTTGACCGGCGGATTGAGGAAGATGGTGACATGAAATCGGTACAATAGGGAAAAAAAGTTTAAAATTAAAAAAAAAAATGATCTAGAAATGCCTTTAAACTCTCCTAATGTTGATACTCGCAAAATCTCAACCCCACCACTCTGCCTCTCAATTTTTAATAAGAAAACAGAGTAAAAACATGTTCTTCTTATGTTTCGGACAAAGTCCACTTTGACCCATTGTGGTTTGGGTCATGTGCGGATACACTCCCTATGGTTCAAAAGTGTGCACATAACATCTCTATGGTTTGTGAAGCGTGCATATAACACCCAATTCCGTCCATATAATATAATGTCAAGCGTGACGAACGCGCATTAAAAGTCCGATATGCCCTTATATTCTTCTCCCTTTTATTGTTCTTCTTTCTTGAATCTAACCAATCCTTCCCCCTATGCTAAAATTGGATCTGAATCGTTGATATTGTAGAGTTTGACGAGTACTACATTCATACCAAAATCCAAGTCGATCAAAAAATGAAAATCTCGGTTGAATCGAATTTATTATGAGGTAAATTTTTAAATTTAAATTTATCATTCGTTCTGAGAAGAATTAGTTAGATCATTGAGTTATTGATGTTGTGGATAAAAAGAAAAAAAAAGAGAGTTATTGATGTCTGATGGAGCTGATATTTTAAGGAGATGCTCTATTCTATGATTAATACATTATGAATGGCTCGGATTAGATTTTGGTTAGATTTAGGAGGTGTGTAAAATACACTTCTGTTTTTTTTTTTTTTTTTTTAAGATCACTTCCGTTAAAATAGAAGGAATTGGGTATTATGTGCACACTCCACAAACCACATGGATATTATGTGCACATTTTTGAACCGTAAAGAGCGTAGCCGCACATAACCCAAACTACCGGCTGTCAATGTCGACTTTGCCCTTTTTAATTTTTTTTTTTTGAAGTACTATTATGATTCATGATGTCAAGGTTCTGTTAATTACAGGAATTTTTTTTTTCTTTTCAATTAATTGCTGCTAGTTTTTTACTTTCACTAGAGCTGAGATGACAACAAGTTGTCATTTGTGGTGATCTCTCAAATAAATTGTTCAAATAATTAAAAAGGTGACGGCCACGAATTATCCTTAGTAAACTTTTAAGTAACTAATCAAACAAAAAGGGGGAAAAAAAAAAAAGAAAAGATAAAAAAGCTAACTTATCTTGAAGAGATAATATGGCACGTCAAATATGTTGTGAAAGATCGAATTACTTGATTGTAAAGCTCCAATAAAAAAATGACGTGACACTGTACGATCAATAGCATTTTATTGAAGAAAAAAAAAACCCATTAATTGTGGTCATATTTCCCAATGTCACAGTGGTTTTTTTATTTTTATGGAACAAGATTTTGTTTTTATTGTGTATAGATCGGTATGTGAACGCTATTGTTTTAATGTCATGGTACTCAAAAAATATAAAACAATAAATCACCATCTAGTATCTTCGGAGAGGTCAAACAATCAAAGTTTGCTCCCTGAATCCCCGTATTATATTTTGCGTCGTTGTGTATTGAAATTGATTTAGTTGTGATCACGGGTGTCACGTGATTTGTGTTTATTGTAACTTTTTGAATGTAAATTTCCTACCATACTATGTGATATTAAAATAAGCACCCTAATTAATTAACTTGTTTAGCTTCATCCAAGCACGTGATATTTAAAAAAAAAACATGTATACCAATTGTTGTTCTACCAATTACGGCGAAGTTAATTACAAATCAAATTGAAATTATGCTTCACCATTACCTTTGATAAAAGAACACCACCTACTACAGTGGTTGGTTCATTACTTTCCCTTTTTAAGGGAGAGATCCTAGGTTTGAATCCTCGTGGAAGAGATGCTCGACTCCCGTTGTACTCTCCCTCTTAAGGAAGAGATCCTGAGTTCGAGTCCTCGAGGAAGAGGTGCCCGACTCCCGTTATAATTACTTAACAGCTAATCCCTAATATCCTACGGTCAAAAAAAAAAACATTACCTTCGATATTAACCGGAAGTCCTGGACAAATGCTTCACCATTATCACCAACCTAACCATTGAAGAAAAACTTTAATTTCTTGGAGTGCTCGTGAGCTACGTAACTACGTAACACTATATTGGAAGTTTCATTCATGTCCCCCCTTTTTTATTTGCTAATTAGATGTTCGAGCCAGCTTTCGCATATCTCGACTAATTTCGGGGTCTTGAAGTTAACTACCGGGCAAACTCTCCGATGCTCTCAAGATTTGGAACGTTTAGCCTTCCTGCTGGGATACGACCATGCGCCCTTATGAAGAACGCAGTGTTTCCTTTCTCATACCCACTTAGCCTATCTTTTCACAAGGAAAACAACCTTTGACTTAAAAATAATAGTACTAATTAAACATCGTTATCTAGAGATGATTAACCACATTATATGCCTGGAAGCAGATTATCATCGACACGTTTTATTTGTGTTAGAATAGTTACACCTTCTTTATGCACGTGTGTATAATGTCTAGACACTTTTTTTTTTTTTTTTTGGAGAACGAAGAAGAAAAGACTTTATTAAATCTTGAAAAGTGATTACAAAGATTAAACAGATTTAGGACTATACGACATCATAGCGAGAGCGACGCAGCATGCACGCTAATTACACTCCACTTGCCAATCAAAAATAAGATGGCTCGATCCAGATTCAGAACTAGACGACATCATAGCAAGAGCGATGCAGCATTCTAAGATCTCCGGCCACTTGTCAGTCAAGAATAAGATGGCTCGATCCACATGATCATTCGAAAACCCGAAACAATCACATAGTACAAAAAAATACGTGATTCATCAATTTGCCTAATAAGTACATAAACTGAGGAGAGAAAAAGCAATTTATACAATACCCAAAATAATTAAGCATTGCTACGCTCAACGCTCAACTCTCAAGCAATTGATCATTGGTCTATTGCTCAACACTAATTAGGCTCCATTTGTTTCAATGTAAAATGTTTTATAATATAAAATATTTTCTATGTCAAATATTTTTTCAGAAAACAAATTTCAAATTTTTATTTTTCGGTGTTTAGTTGGCACTTAAAAATATTTTCAAAAATCAACAAAATAGTGTAGAGAGAGGGGGGCTTTAAACGGTGGAGAGATCTGAGAATATTAGAATTGAACGTGAGTCATGATTGATGATTGAAAAAACTAAACAGTGAGAATTGCAGTAGAAGGGCATTGGGTTCATTTTAGAAAATAACTTACGGATGATTTAAGGGTAAGTCATTTTCATCCAATTGATAGAAAATGTTTTACATGTAAAATATTTTCCTAATTTTTTACACAATCAAACACTAAAAAATAGGTAAAAAATATTTTACATCCAAACAAACGGAGCCTAATTCTGTCCGACTTGCACTTCGCCTCCGTAAGAAAGCATCCACAACGTGTACTTATTCAATGGTTAGCTACGTGGTGCTCCGGAACACTCTAACACCACGAATTTCATGAGGCCTATGGCTAAGTATATGAATCATACATACATAAATATGTGTTATTGGATTAATGATACATATCTGAAGCACCACGTGAATGCCCTAAGAAACTACTGAATAATTATTCACCTACATTACGTACCACTACATAAATTCATGGCTGAGCATAATGCTTCTATTTATAATGTATTAAAAACCGGACTAGATAGGCCGGTTCGACCGATTGAAGCATTGACTCGTCTATGTTCCAGTCAACCATCCAAAATCATTTCATGCATATAACAGCTCTATTTTGTAAAAATCAAGAAAAAAAAAAAAGGTCCACCAGTTAAACCGTCGAGACAGTCAAAGCAGTAATCATTCTACAACCACAAACATTTACACAAACCTATTTATATTCATATTGGGATCCATACACTACATCTCGAGTGTGTGTGGAACCCACTAAAAAGTGTGAATTTGTGTGTATATGTGGTTATATAATTATTGGTCAAAGAAGTACTAAGCATTGGTGATTTATACCACAACAACTGCAAAACACTGGCAATTAGAACTGCGATGACAGTATATTAAAATCATCAACACAAACTATTAAATATAGTAGATGGTTAGAGTTAAAAAAAAAAATTGGCATGTGAGATCGACGAGAGGCTTGTCATTCGTTGTCCTACCTAAAGTTGGGTGGGCCCATATTTATGGGACTCTAAACATCTCTTCACTATAGTCATGTCATTTATCTCAAAATAATGTTTTTTCATTCAAAATTTAAAAGTCACACGTTTTAGTTGACCTGAACCGGTGTATTTATCGGTACATTTAATTTTTAAATCCATAGCAGTAATATTCTTTTATTTTTTATGCATTATTTCATAAATTACTATTATTACGAAAGAATGGCATCAAGGTTGCGAAAGAACTGGTGACCTATCCACCTGATCTCATTTTCGATTTGCTCACCAGTCCGGCTTACAAAACAGATTGCCCTATGTCCACCCAAAATTTTTTTTTTTTTTGAACACCCAAATACTATGTACATTTTCACAATTAGGTTTTCCCTTCGATGACAGGTAAGGGGTAGCAAATTAGCAATTGCATTTTGTCTAGCAATAATTTAAGGATAATTGGTGTGATAATTCACCAAGTGATCACTTAACGTTTTATGTAGCCTTTAGAAATCTGAAAGGGTGTCGTCTTGTCTTTTCCATTCCATGCTACAAAAAGAAACTGGCTTCTCTACGGTCTCTTATTAGACTGCAGAGTGTCGTTCGCTGGAAGAGTTTTTTTATGAATGGCTACGACGAAACGACAAAAGCCTCTCTATAGTTCAAGCGAAGCCGGGTCCCTACAAAAACATCATACAGTTGCACAAAAATCCTATTTTGTAAGAGTGGATCTCTCTCTCTGTCTCTCAAATGTGGAACTATACAAATTTACTTCTTTTTTGTGTCAATCGATAAGAGGGGTAGGGGAAGGGGTGCTGCAACTCGCAGAGATAAGACTCGAATCTATACATTTTACCTGGTGAGAGAGTGTCACAACCATTAAACCAACCCCTTCGTCTTATTAGGTGAGAGAGCGTCATAACCACTAAGCCAACCCCTTCGTCTTATTCAAATTTACTTGAGAAAGGAAAAATGCCAATATTCTCCCATCACTTCCGTACAAAATGTACTATCAGAATAGGAAAGAGTTACGTACAATACATCCTCCTATTTGGAGTTCATTAACATTTCCTTGAAATTTCATAGCATCATACAAGAGTTCATAGCATACAAAATGGATTTAAAGTTGATGCTAAGGAATTTATTTAAAAATATCATGAGTTTTTATACAAAAGTTTTGAATTTAACACTAAAATTACCGAGTTTAATTTATGCATGAATGTTGTGATTACAAGGTGATTTAAGGGAGTACATAACGTACACACTACGCCCATTGTACCATTTTTCACCATAATAGCGTGGGAAAATAGTTTTTTTTTTTTTATCATTAACGGATAATGATGATTCTTTAGTTTAAAATGGCAGACTCACACTCCAATCACATCATTCTGTATGAATTTTTAATGTTTTGTTTCTGAGCAAGGATAGGAACAAAATTTTAAAACATAACTCCGGACACAACTGCATCTAGAGCCCTCCAATGCACGTCGACCCACGTACCTCAGACGGCTCCGAATATAGTTGCGTCCGAAAGTTGTGTTGCTGTACTTCTTTTTTTCTTTTTCTTTATTGCATATCTCATTGAAGGAAAGTGAAAACGAATCGTGCAGCTATCATGTTATTTTTGGCTACACGCAATTCCAATGATCAATGATAAAGTTTGGGTCTTGTTTGGTGTTGTAATTTCCATATAAAACTTGCTAACCTGCTCGAACTTTTCATATCTCCATAATTCCTAAAGGGAAAAGTCAAAAGGGACAAAAGTAGTAAAGCAATTAATGGGTCATTTGGCATATTGAAGCCAATTCACTTGCTCTAATATTTTCCCTTCTCAAATGTGCAAATTTTGGGAGAAGCCCTTTCATTTGCTCCAGTGGCCCTGCTGTCTATTTTTGGCTAGGGGCAGGGTTTTTGTAGTCGTAGGCCAGTTTAAACAAGCCAAACACACTTTAACTTGGCTCTCTGCCAAAGAAGCAAATAGTTCTGTCTTTAGTTTCTAAAGTGACGGGAAAGTTGGTACAATTGGGAAGTGAAAAAGGCCTCAATGTCTTTTTTATAACCAGATGTTCGGGCCAGCTTGCGCGCACCTCAAGTGATTTCAGAACCTTGAAGTTAATGACTGGGCAAAACCCTCCAGTTGTCTCAAAGTTTGGAATGATGGCCTCCGAGGGTTTGAAACATGCGATCTCATGAAGGACAAACACTTTTTTTTTTCTTTTTTTTCATTCTCGCTTGCCAAACTCCATAGGTTTAACATATCGATGTCTAGTGTGTATTTGTTGCAGACACACGCTTCATATGATCTGGAGGTTCAACTCTCACCTGCATGCTATCAATTCTCTATTGGCCTAGTTCATATGGGACTTTGTCCGATTTTATTGAACCCCTCTAGTGGGCGGTCCCACAAATTAGTCGGTTCATTAGACGAACACCGAGTTTTATAACGTACGGCTTTCAATCACATTCCATAATATACGAACAATATGCCAAAATTCTAAACTTTATTTGCTTTTTATCATGTCACGTTCCAGATGTTGATTGTAGGCGTGTGATTTGATTTTAGATTTTACTCACGTTTTTTTTTTCCCTCTTCTCATTTTGGTACTTTTAGGAATAAGAGAGAGTAATAGTTTTCCTTATCAAAATTAAGCAATCACACTGAGCACGATCATGTGAGCTCTTTTGTGAAAATTTTACTGTTTTTTTGATATATTTATCATCGCTTGTCCTCTTAGACGGAGCCAAAAAATTTAGTTAGTAGGGTCAAAACCTATATATATGCAAGTTATTTTATTTATTTGTTGATCCAAAGAAATAATTTAATTGAGAGAATAATTATAGGGTAGATATGCATTGATAAATGTAACATAGATTAACAATGGGTCCCAACGATAAATGTCGTTAGGGCTAGTTTTGGGGTTTTTTTTGAGCTGAGCTTCATTATTTGATTTGGATTTTGTAGGTCTTTCGGGTGTTTTGAGTTATATTTGTTATTTTCTGGCACTTTAGGCTTTTAGGTGTGTATTTGGGCTTTGTCGCTCAGGCTGTATTTTCCAATTTTTGGTTGGAATCCGTTTCCCCCATCCCTAATAAAATGTTACTTTTGTCAATAAAAAAGAAAACAATTGGTCCCACCCAACGACTTGTTATGCTTTAAAACGATGCATGATAGCACCATTCATAGTACTACTACATATAAACTCTAGACAAGAAAAGAACTCTTGAGATTTCTATACATTTGATTTAAAAAATTTGGTGGGTCAAATAACTAAATTTAGTTGCAAACTACCAAATATCCTTGTAAAAAATCAAAGCGAGTGAAGTCAAGTGACCCTACTTGTACCTTACTCCCTCCGCCCTGCTTGTCCTATTCTCCTTACCACCCAAAAATCTAATGGTCAGAATTTTTTTAGTTCTTATTTTTTTAATCAAACATACGTGGTTCTACAGATTATAAGTACACATTCATATCGAATGCTAATGTTAATTAGTAACATAATGTCGGTCCCTGCAATCGCTCTGAAAACAAGGTTGCAGGTGCAGTTTGAATTCCTTAAAACACTTAAGTGAAGCTATTTTTAGCACCAATAGGTTTAGGAGAGATGATATATACCACTCAATCCAACAACTGGTATCACACCTCAGAGGTTATGGGGAGTTCGAATAGCAGGAGCCTCAACGAGATAGAGGGATTGCTCAATCCCTACAACCGTTCTGAAAATAGATATGCGAGTGCCATATTGAACACCATATAGACTTAAATGAAGCATCATAACACCAATTGCTAATTTGGAATATCAGAACATAATTATAAGAAAAACAATTTACAGACTATGGACTCTTCAATTAGTATCTCACATTTGAGAACCAATTATGTTTTAAATTTTGAATTGTGGACTGTAGATTACACATTTCCAGATTATAATAAGAATCTGTACAAGTGTTTTGATGATATATATATATATGCAGAACAAAATTTGCACAAGGGTTTTGTGAGAGAGTATATTCATAATCCAAAGAGTTCCTCCAAGAGTGATTTTTGTGAGTTCTACAGAATACAACGAAATACTTGGAAGTTTAAGCCTTTTAACATCTTTAGAATGATTATTTTAATGTTGAGAAGAATGAGAAAAAAAATGGTTAACATGCTCCAACTCAAAATAATTACAACTAATCAATAAATAACTAACTTTTGCGTGAAAATACAGATTTTTCTTATTTAACACTCTATAATCTTTTATTCTTGTTTTTCTTATAAAAATTAATTTAAAAATGGTCTCCTATTTGCCAAATGCAAAACAATTTTTCTATTTGCATGGATCGAATCGTGAATCAAACGATTCATCACCGATTTTGTTTAAACATTGATTCACCAATAAATTCCTATCGTTTTAGAATAAATTGCGAAACGTACAATTCTGACAACTAAACTTTAAAAACATCTTTTATTGGAAGCCTCAACACTTGGCTCCTTGCCATAAACTCTTTCTTTACAGCTGCTTCATCTTTAGTTTTTGTCCATTAAATTGAACTATGTATTCAAATTCAACTCTCTCACTTTGCGGCACCACAGAATTCAAAAGCACAGCCAGCCTCAAAATTTCAATCCAAACATTATTTTGCAACAATAATTTTCTGATGAGAACATTGTCCAAATTCACTTTGCTATCTTTTCTTTTTGCCCCTTTATTGGTGGCGTCACCAAATGGATCGATGCACTTTCAAATGTTGGAATAGGCCAAACTTTTTTCCCATTTTATTGCCCTTTTCCCCTCTCTTTTGAGCTGGCCAATCTGGAATCTCCTCTGCCATCCAATAGCGCCGCTTAACATGGCAAAGCGAGGGGCTGATGGGAGCAATCACAAAAGCATGCAGTTGTGCCCATCTCACCGTCCGTCTCAGCAATCAATGGTCCGAATTTGAAAAAAAACTCTTTCAGAGAAGAGTTCTTTAAAAATTCGGACCATCCAAAATATTTTTAAATGGTGAGATCGAGGCGCTGCTACGATTTGCTCACAGCAGCCCCCCGCTTGTACAGTACCAAATAGCTGATTTAAGATTAAATTATCTGGTTCTCACACAATTCTTGTAAAAAAATTGCATCTCATTGGAAATTACAGCAAAACCCTCCACAGGGTGAGTGTTTGGTAAAGGTTTCAAAAGAGATTTTTGGGGTAATAAATAGAGAGATAGAGAGGTTTGAGTAATAGATGGAGTGTAAACCTATTCGAAACCGTGTTGAGAGAGAAACTTGGGGTTCTCGGAACCTCACAAAGCCGTATTTCGTTGCCACCACAACAAGCAAAAAACAACTGAAACAGGGTGAAAAAGTTCAAACCTTCCCGGCAAAATCGATAGACAAACCAAGGGATTTCATATAACAATCAAAAAGAAGAATTATGAGATGAACTAAATTTTCCGGAGAAATTTGAGTTATAAAAATTACAGAAATCCTATTGGTACCGACGGTACCCATAGGGAAAATGTACCGACGGCCACCGGACGGCCGTCTCCGGTCACCGGACGGCCGATCCGAGCCGTCCAAAAATTTAAAAAAATAAAACCGAGTGGCCTTACGCGAGAATCAATGGCATCCGAGGTGTGTAGGATACTTGATCCGAGCACCCATTTTTCGTGTATATTTGTATATACGTGTATATACACGAAAAAGGGGTACTCGGATCAAGTACTCTACACACCTCGGATGCCATTGATTCTCGCGTAAGCCCACTCGATTTTATTTTTTAAAATTTTTGGACGGCTCGGATCGGCCGTCCGGTGACCGGAGACGGCCGTCCGGTGGCCGTCGGTGCATTTTCCCTATGGGTACCGTCGGTACCCATAGCAGTACTCTAAAAATTAGGCACAAGTCAAGCCAGTACACTTGCGAGTAACTGGGATGGTTTTAGTAGTATCTTTCCGAGACATACAAAAAGACCGTAGATGGTTTTCATCGACTGATCCAAAACCATTGAGTTTTACACCGTATGTTTCCAACCTACGTACATCGCGTGGGATTGCCGATTGCAAAATCCCATCCCACCAACCAGGGGGAAGAAGCGGAGTGAGTGCACACTGGTTCTGTTGATTACGGCAACTCAATGGACCAGCAAATCTATTCCAGACGTGTCCCCATCCAATTTGTTTTTGCAACCCTTCCGACAACAAATTACTCTGGAAACTGCTGATGAAGGAGAAATTTGTAGCATGGTTTTCATCTGGGAAAGAGAAAAGAAGACATGAATACATATTAGGCATTCCTGGAAGTGTCGCAGAGCACCAAGGGCCTTTTTGGTTTGCTTGATTATATTCTTTCTGCAATTGCTTATTTGCTTTTTTCTTAAATAATAAATAAGCAAATGAGAAGCCATACAATTGTGCTTATTCTGTCATTCTATTGATTATCTTAATACACATATCAGAAATGTAAACCAGATGCACCCTCAGGATATCAACATACCAAGTTGGTGAGCCGCTGCCAGTGCTGCAATAAGCTGTGCATAGGTGGTTCCAACACGCCGGTGGGCCCCTGAAACGACGGCATGTTTAGCACGGGAAGCAAGAAAGAAGTCCACAAAAGCAACCCATCTTGGTGCTGGTCCCCAGTCCTTCACTCTAAAACCCAATTGTTGCATTCTAGCTGTTTTTTTGCCAGAAATACTTCCTTTGTACATGTTGTAGTCAAAATGAAGAACCTGGCAGAGAATAAAGAGGATTTGATAAAAATATGGGTGGAATAGTGATGTGGTAATTTTACAAGATTGCATATACAAGCTAAAGATCTAAGCACGACACACAGTGCTTCAAGTGAAAAGCGGTAAATTAGCTATCTACAACCTGTTTGGTTTAAGGGATTTGGTTAGAAATGGAGGAAGAGGGAACCCCTCACTTGGATAGTGAGGAATGGTGAGAAATGATACACGCATAAAGCTCGAAAGTCCAATCCGATTCTCACCAAAAGGGGTGAGATTTGGTGAGAAACACCAGCCATTTCTTTTTAGTTCTCATCTACATACAAAACAGACCCTTACCTCAGCAAATTCCTGCAGCTTTGGCTTGAGATCATTAATCACGGAAGGGGTATCAGAAACCAAAACCACGCGTGGTCTCAACACCTGGTGGCAATTTCTAAACAGGACCTTTTTAATGCAATTCAGCGCTGCCTTAACTGCTCTCGGAGACCTATAAGCAAATGAAAACATTCTGGTCAAGCAAGGTTGCACCCACAATACTATATCAACCTGCAATATTATCCTATTACTTGGATTCTTCTATATGTATGAAGCTTGTATGTTGACCAAGGGCAAGAGAGGAGCATCTGCCGTGATGGTTTAGCATCGATCATGAAACATATTTAGATATTTACCATATAGCTACATGGAAACCTCCTGTAAAAGGGACACTATTTTACCCAAGGACATAAAAGAACCGTATAAAGTATATGAATAAGTATCTGTATGCATGTGTCCTTGGACATAGGATGCGGCGAATCCGACACTACACATACTTCTCTGCCCGAGACCCATACCAGAGTCGATGTAACATAGGTGTTTTAACATTCACAATTGATATGCATCAATTCCAGAAACCCTTCTTTTTTTTTTTCCTTTTTCAATTCAACCTCCATCATTAACCTCTGCTTCTCCACTAGCAAATTAACACCAGTCAAATAGAAAATCTAAAAGTACCTGTTCATTAGCAAGCGCATGTGCAAGGCAAGATGAGGATCAGGACCTCCATTAAGCACCCAGTTGACAGCTTCTTCAACACTTTTTGAAGGAGATATGATTACTCGCATCAACTCTCCGAATGTATTAGGTCTAGAATGAAGAAGTTGAGTCTTTCCAAATAAAGCAGAACCGGCACTGCTCATTTGAGTGTGTATATTCTTCAAGAAGAACTGAGCGGCTACAGCATCAGTTGTACCTTGAAACCTGATGGAGGAACCCACATGACAAACACAAAAAAACTCAGAAGCTGATAGCACAATTACTGTTCTTCGTTTACCATATGATTGGCTGTTTCCATGTTCTCCAATTACTGCAAAGGGTATTTGTTCCCGTGGGCTTCTCAAAATCGTCTGTCCTCACATTCAGACGCCTTCCATACTTCCCCATACAGTCATTCAATCTCCATAGATGCTTCACTTCTTTCATAGTAAAAGCAAGGTTGGTATAAGAAAGGTAACTCTCAAATGGGAATTTCCCCCTGCAGTATGCAAGAATATCAGTTTTTAGCACACAAACCTCGATGCCAGTTACGTACTGAGGGCATATTGTCAAGTGACTCAAGTTAAACCTAAAACTGTGTGGGATCATATATGGCTCGAGTTTTGCATGACCATGAGAAATGCTAAAGTTTTAGAAATCAACAACTATGACGCTTGATGTCACAACGGGAGAAGAGTTGAGTCATTAACAACATTGGAGCAGAAACAACCACCAACAGCAAGAGACTGAGACACTGACACATTCAACTGGAAGAAGTAGTGACTATCCAATGTTCATTTACACAGGCAGTAGATAATCTATGCGCCACTCTATATGTAGTGCTAGAACTCAAAAACAAATCAATAAACAAAGTGACAGCTAAAAAATCATAACAAAATGAAGAAAGGAAGGCATGAGAAAGGACCAATATGCCTGGTTTGCCCGATGATAAGTGACCGGTTTAACATGATACTTAATCCAGCAGCAGTCAATATCTTGTACATCTCATTTCCGAAACCAGCTTCTGATGCTTTCCCCAACACAAAACCTTGTTTGCAGAACTGCTCAGGTGGCAGTCCCCGAACTCTAGGAGCACCTGAAATAGGAACACAGATATTGATTACTGAAATTCGGACTTGTTCATTGAATGTTGCCATCACATATACCGTAAGCTCTGTAACATAATGAAAGCAGGCAAAGGGGTATCTCCTACAAAAATCAACCTTTGATACCAAGGCAAATGTAAATCAACGAAGCTTCCACACACTTCAAAAACATGGTGATCCAAGGAACCCTCATTCAGTGATCCATTCAATACAAAAGGGTGTACTATTCACCAGAAGAAATTTAATACACGAGCCAACTACAATTGGATCTGGGACAGTTATTTCTATGAGTTTACCAGAAAAGTCATATAACTATAATCGGTGACTCCAACACCCAAGTCCTCAAGCAATAAAATTCATCTCCCTCTGAAATTGAATTCTGATAGCACGCAGATTTAAGGAATTAAGGCTCTGTTTGGCTGTAAATACAGTGCAAAGAAAAATGTTTTCCACGTTAGGACTCTTCAAGAGTATGTTTCGGACGTTATATTTTGGAGTTTGTGTAGTATTTGGAAAATATTTTACCAAACAATGTTCAATCTTTGTCTCACACGCTACAAGCTCCTCGATAACATTGCCACAAAATGTAATCATTCCCACCAAATGCCGCCTCATAGTCTGCACCAAATTCCCCGACCACCCAAAATGCCCATTTAAGATGCATACATAACTTACCTGAAAATGGGCATTCTCCATGGAAAAATATGAAGTAATTCACTAAGGACTTGGCTGTGTTTCATAGTGAAATTTCAGTTCTCTCGTAAGGTGATAAGTTTAATGAAGTGAAATTCGAAAAATATCTTAGCTGTTAATTGTTTCTCATCTTAATTTGGTACAACCCTACAACTAAACGCCGGAAAATGAGTAACATGTCATTTCTACATAGAAACAAACAGAGTCCAAATTCACAATCAGAAGTTCAGAACTAGCAATGCGCTAAATCTAGAGACAAATTTTGGCAAACCACAAATCTCGCAGATATCATGCTCACTGAAGTTCCATCAAGTATCCAGTCCATGAAGCTAGCTTTAAACAGAATCTGACAGTATTTCGCTATAACAGAGAAATTAGGAGCACTAGGAAGACAACTTTAAAACAGCATTGCACGTCAACCTCGCCCTTCATTGGAATTTTCTTTTCCTCCGTTCTCTTCACAATCAAACAAATCAAAAAAGAAAGAAAGAAAAACGGTACCGTGAAAATCGAAGTGGTCACGAATGATTGAACGAACTCTGAGGCTCTCCTTCCAAGACGCTTCCTTGGAATACGCTTGCTCCCCCATCTCTTCGACCGTCGCGCAAGAGGGCTGAACCGCCGGCCGCAGTGAGCTTTGGTTCACTCTCACCGGTTCAGACCGGGTTTCGGCCGGAACGGAGAGTCCGGTCGGGGCATCAACGGAGATCCGGCTGAGAAGCAGGAGGAGCAGCACAGTGGTGAAGAGGAGGCAGAGGAAAAGGAATCTGGCACGGTGGACGATGGATTTCATGGATCGTGACTAGTGAAGGAAAATCCGAGAGGAAATGGGTATTGATGTGTAAAATGTGTTTGGTAGGTGAGAAGATCAGTGAAAAGAAAGTTTGAGGACATCTTTGTACCCTTTTCCTTTTGTCTGAATTGTTTTGTGACTTTTGTCGGGATCTTTTTCCTGTCTTTCACGTGGACGAATTGGGGATGGTGTTGTTCAGTAGTGTACGCAGTATAATACTGTGCACTTTATTGCACAATACGAATTGGAAAATTTTGTAGTGCAAAACCCTGTAAGATACTCTGGAAGGCGCACACGGTCCATTGATTTTAACAATGAATGGTTGGATATAATCCGAGTTTTTACAAATTCTACACGTTCATTGTTTGAATGAAAATCCGAGCCGTCCATTGCCGAGATGGAAGGCCGAATTGACCGCACTACACGTATAGTGTGGGAGGTGCACTACAGCACTCCAGGTCTGCACAACACCAACCCGAAGTGGTTCACATGCACAGCCTTTCTCACTTCTCTCTCTCAGTGTAATACGTAATAAACGTCACCAAAGCACGCTCAAATATAACAGAAACTCTAAGGCCACCGACCGGTACGCGAGCTGACTCTGGATCCCACACGGATGATCCGATCCGTTCAAGAATTTATAAAAAAAAATTTGAGTGGCCACATGAAAAATCAGCTCAATCCGATATGTGTAGGTGTTTGATCCAATCTTCCATTTTTTTCATTCCGATTCCGGATTCGTTAAAAAAATAAAGGATTTGATCAGACTTCTACACATATCGCATTGAGCTGATTTTTTAGGGCTCGCTAGATTGTTTATTTAAAATTATTGAACGGCTTGGATCACTCATGCGATCCATCAATGGGCCCTGCGTGTCCATTAGTAGCTATAGTCTGTTTCCATAGCAGCTTGCAGGGTTCCAAATATAATCACACGCGGAAAAAAGTACAAATAAATAAAAAGGAGTGTGAAAATTATTTTAATATGAGAAAATAATAGTATTTAAAATTCGAGGACACTCGATTCTCTGTGCTCATGTAGTCACGTGCAAGAAAAATTATCAAGAAAAAATTTTACATTCGAGCACACGCGATTCTCTTTCGAGCCTCCTTGATTAAATTGTCAGGAAAGGCTTCTCGATAGTCCCCTTTTGCGAATTGCACTTTACTGTATCGATTATGCCGGCATGAGCACGATTCAATTTAATGATCGGAAATGTTTATTTTGTAAAGCTCATTGAGAACATATGCCAAGTTGAAACATCATCAAGATCGGATGTCGGTTAATACTTGTTTGAAATGAATTTACCCCATTGTAAAAGTGGGTTTCATGGATTTAAAACAGGTGGCCGAACTATTTTTTTATAAACCTAAACGCATTCTGAACAGGTATTAATCAATATTTGATTTGTATGATTTTTGCACGATTAATGTT
Source organism: Rhododendron vialii (assembly GCF_030253575.1). Classification (NCBI taxonomy): domain Eukaryota; kingdom Viridiplantae; phylum Streptophyta; class Magnoliopsida; order Ericales; family Ericaceae; genus Rhododendron; species Rhododendron vialii. The sequence goes on along the minus strand of NC_080564.1, from coordinate 30,377,826 downwards.
CTCGATGAGCTCTATAAAATAAACAGTTTGGATCATTGAAATAACCGCCCGTGAAACACAAACTATTTGGTGTTGTCCCTTACAATAAACCCCCTTGAACTATTGCTCGGAAACGAGTTACCCCTAATGTTTAAACTTGGGCACTTAACCCCCTTAATCAATTTAGGTTTTGGCACCCTTGGTAATCTGCATGATTTTGGAAGAGAGAGGCCATGGGCCAAGCACATGACATGATTGATGGAGTTAAAGACAACAATGCACTTAAAGTCTTGGCATTCCAATGGTAAATCAAAAAATGGGACACATCCTCTCTCCTCCTACACACATCTCCAGCATACCTATGGTAAACCTCTCTCAAAAGAACGTCGCAATTATGAATTACCGTGGTTAGCCTGTGAAAGGACTAAATCAGAGGATTTTAGCCATAATTACAGACATTTAAGTTTGGGATTTCTGGGTGGTGGATGGAGGATGGGGTTTGGTAGGTTTACTGACGGTGCCTACATTCGTGGTTGGGGTGGATCGCCATTATAGGAGTGGTTAGGTGACAATGGTTGCGGGTGGATGGTAAGGACAGTAGAAAGGTAACTTTGTTGATGGTAGTTGTAGTGCCAAAAGTTGGCGGGTTAGTTATACGCAAATTTTGGGGTTTGCATAATGGTGATGTTGGAAATTGAAGGATAGGAAGGTAATTCTATATTTTCAATTAACACCATTTGCTCCAAAATCAAATCCATAAACTTGAAAATGAATGTCGGAGTGTAAACATTAGCGGGCAACTCATTTCGGAGCAATAGTTTAGGGTGTTTGATGTAAATTACACCTTTTACAATAATGACCTTTTTTTATTTTCATTCGTCTTCATTAATCTAAAAGGTTTTCTTCCTCATCACCGGACCTACATGAATGGAATGTGCGATGAGAAGTGGCTTGAGCCACCATGTGATGGTGCCTAGAGGTACTAAATAATCTCTCATTGTACTTGGTGGAAAAACTCTTTGATTCCACCAGAGATCACGTCTTTATTGGTACACTTTCCGAATCAAAAATTCTATAACCCCGCTCACACAACTTTACACACAATCCCATGATAGTATGTATTATGTGTGTGAATAGTCTGCCTTTGACCTGATCAGAAGGATTTTTTGAAGTGCGTAAGCTAACCCAGAAACCTCTATATAAACAAAAAGATGTGCATGCGTGTGTGGTTGTAGAAGTGTTGTTTCTGAATTTCAAAAGTATGACTAGCATTGTACTGCAATAGCTAAAAATGAGGAGAAACCGTCTCCAGACTCCAAACCACATCCACTTATGCAGAAACCCTAAATTCAAGAGAGACTGCCGAAATCAGTCACGTTCTTGTCTGATGCAATGGAAAAATGGACCGACCACATCATAAATTACAGTGATATAAAGGGATGGTGTACAACAAAATTTTCTCAAAATTTAGACCTACAAAACCAAAAAACAAAAAAGGATTAGTCGAGCGATGCCCATTCAGGATAGGGACATTCATAAGTCCAGCCTGGTCCTGTATATCGTAAACAATGCAGCCATAGACCCTCCTGATCTGTATCATATCTGCACTTGAAGAAACCATCATTAAAAACTCACGACATTGATATATCATGTCAAACAGACAAAGGAACTAGACCCTAAAAATAATTGCACAGCTCTACTCAAAAGGAAAGCCATCTCATGGGGTTGCATAGTCTCTTGAGAAGCACAGAAGGCTTGTTTGCAAACAGGGTAATCTAGCTATCAAGGTACTACTTATTACTCTTGTCAGAAGCTGTTATTGCTATTTCTTGTTGCTATCCGATAACGACTAGGTATTTTAAAAATGTTCTGAGAGATGTTTCACATCTGGAGAGTTCCTGAGAGAGAGAGTACAGCCATGGGGAGGGCTCCTCTCCCCCTTTCCTTCTTCCCCACTCCTATTTTCCCCCTTTTTTCTTCTCTTCCTGCATCTCCACCTCTCAGTCCCCCTCTCCTCTGGTCCCTCTTTCTCCTCTCCTCTCCTGACTCCTACCACGGCTGTGAGATGGTTGAGACTCTCTCCTTTGAGAGATGAGATCTCCCGCTTTCCCATCATTTTTGGAGTAAAGAGCCAAATCTAGAGTTCTAGATCTGGTTTCTTGAATCCAGTCCAGAAGCGACGGTAACAGTGTCTGCAGCGACTTCCTTCAGTCTGGGTGGGAACAAGCTCAAGTTGGTGCAGCGGGTCATCTAAGAGGTTGCTCTATGTCCATACCTGACCGCTCTAGACTTGGCCACTCCAACCCCCTTCATGAGTGTGATTGATGGGTCCGACTTCGGCGTCTTGGTTCCAGACGGCTTTTCCTTTATTTTGTTTTGTTTTTTGTTGTTTTTTATTTTGTTTGTTATTTCTGTATTTCCGGACTGGTAGTGTCCATTTTGTTTTTGTTTTTGTTTTTGTTTTTTTTACTGTGTTTTCTTATATAATATATCTGGGATGATCTTGTTAGTCGGAAATATATATATATATATATATATATATATAGAGAGAGAGAGAGAGAGAGAGAGAGAGAGTCCGGTTCCCATAAGGGATCCCGCATGGGCTTACCGGGGACACCCAAAAAAACACCTAAAAAAATACCTCATAGTTCCCGATCAAATTTTTATGATTCGAGCCGCTCAATGTGATCAGAACGTGATTTTAAGGGTACCCGTGAGAAATCGGCAAAAAAAATGACAGGAAAGAGCTTGATCCGAACAGTTTCGAAAAGTTTTTTATTGAACGGTTCAAATAAAAACTGCTCAAATCAAGTCTTTCCCGGTCATTTTTTTTGCTAATTTCTTGCGGGCACCCTTAAAATCACATTCTGCGCACATTGAACGGTTCGGATCATAAAATTTTGTTCGAGAACTATGAGATTGAGATTTGGGGTGTTTTTTTGGGTATCCCTTGAACTGTCCCGTATATATATATATATATATATATATATATACTGTTCTGTGAGAAAATTCTTACCCCTTGTGAGCCAAATTGGGGCAGTTTGTACACATGGGATCAATGCTGAAACCTTCTTTGGAGTCCTCTTCAGACACACCCACAGTGCTATCAGTGCCCATGCCTTTAGTGAAAGGATCAACAACTTCTTCAGAGAGGTAGAGCGTATCATTGGCTATTGGATGACCCGTATACTGCAGATGGACGCGTATCTACAGGGAAAAGAGAAATTTGAAGTAGGTAATGGGATATGTTAAAGAACTAATGTAGAAGGCAGAAATTTGATTCTTTTGAATTTTTAAGCTCAAGAAGTGTCATGCACATGTAAAGCCAGGGGGGAAAAGCAATAAAAGTTGCAGAAGAGGAAATTTGCATCATTAATCGATATGACAGCATTACTGAATACTTAAAGACAGTGGGACAAAGATTAGTGATCAAGAATGCAAATCTCTTTACTTGATGGGTTCTGCCAGTGATTGGTTCACACAAAACGATGCTATGAATTCCATTGGTACCAATCCTAGTAAATTTTGTAGTAGCAGCCTTTCCCTTCAGTGTTGTACAAGCATTTCCAGCAGATTCCACCTGCAACCAAGAAATGACTCTTCCCATCAGCAAAGCCATAATAGAGCAGCATGCAACAATAAGTGCAAGGGTTTCAGTCGCACAATAGTAAGTGCACTAGTTTCAGTCACACACCACACCATAACAGAAAGAGCTGAGCGGGGCCACCAGCTTGAAAGTCACTGATAAATATTGCCAACTGAAACATTTCTCCCAATTCAAAATCGACGTAGTTAACTGGTGTAACAGTGGATAACAAATTATCCAGATGCTAAATGCCAGATTTATCTTACATTAATACATTTTTTAAAATGCAGATCATAGGAGGAAATAGGCTGATTTTAATAATCTTCTGATATGCCCAACAGATGCGAAACAATCATGATAACCAATATAAAAAAACAGTCGTGTCAAAAAAAATATATAAAAAAACAGTTGTCACAAGCAAGCACAGTCATAGAGCCATGCATGTTTGTGAGATGGTACCAGATGAAACATAGCATTTCCGAGAAATTTATACCATCCTGATGTACGGCATCTCCAAATTACATAAGTAGGCATATTGCATGTGTGATCGCGCAAGTGTGTGTGAGTGTGTGTGTGTGTGTGTGTGTGTGAGAGAGAGAGAGAGAGAGAGAGAGAGAGAGAGAGAGCATGCTTATAATAACTAACAGGGACGTACAAAGAATTCCACATGCACTTTTGAAGGCACAAGCAACATAAAACCCAACTTGTGCTTCACTTTCTAAAACATTATGACAGTTGCAATTCAAGGCCAACTGTCAGAATGTTCTTTCCAAAGTAACTTCAGAACCTCATCTAGTATTCCTCCCTACTATCCATTTTGGGAGTTTAATCTCCCAATGTGTGTACGAATTGAATTCTTTTTCAACCATTGGAAGGTCCAAAAGATACTTGAGAACCAAGGGATCCAATACCATGCCATCTGAAGTCCATGACATGTATGATGAAATGGAAATCCAAAATAAAGCAATTGCTAAGTGCTTGTATTTAGCTAGAAGAATATCGATCTCCAAAATCAATGTGCTTAATAGAAATCTCTACCTCCACTGTGCTCCTCCCTTCTCGAACATTGAAATTGACATTGGCATTCACAACTTGCTGGGAAGAAACAAATCAAACGTACATCAAACACAAAGTATATCAGTGTGGCATTAGTTCTTTGACAAGATTCAACTGGAGAATACCTCATCCTCCGGAAATACCCCAACAACCTTCGCAACATACTGTTTATGCACCACTCTAGCTTCTATCTGGATCAAACAGAACTACTTTAAAACCTTCACGTACTTCAAGGCACATGTAAGAAACATAATCTTCAGTCTAGAATATGAACAATGCCCACCCCAAAAGGGGCGCGGGGGGGGGGGGGAAAGAGGGACAGAATAAATGACTAGAAGTTGCCGTTGGATGTATGTTTGGGAACTTTAAAACAGCATCAGGAGGAGGGGGAGGGAGAGTAGCAAATAGCCACAACAAAAGCAAGATAAAATAATAAGAAGAACATGGAAGAGTGCAGACTGACACATCTGCCTCCGGATTATGTGTATGTGACAAAAATATGGTCTAGATATGACGGTAGAAGACGTAAAGCAATCAGTTTTTGACAAAGGAGAATTCTAACATGACTTTTCTTCCCATTACGGGTATGGCAGCATAAACTTCACCTGTTGCCTAAAAAAGTCAGCCTTAGAAGCACTTCTGGCCAGGATAAGAAGTCCAGAGACCAAGCGATCCAGTCGATGAATGGCTGACATTTTTAGTGTCACGGAAATCAAAAGGATTATGTGACTTATCAGGATGAACACAAGGATAACATATAACTCCAAATATAGAAAAAAAAAAAAAAAAGGAAAAAAAAAAAGGAGGGGTGGGCGGGGCGGGGGGGTGTTGGGGGGGGAGGGAATTTTGAAAGACTAACGACCATAGAATTGAAGTAACAATCAACATATGCTTCTGTATTAGTGAAATGAGCATGTTGCAAAATATATGTTGGATACGAAACAGAGGTGCCAAGCCATGTTCCGCCTCGAGGATGCCGACAACAGTGTTTTTACGATATTGACCAGAAGCATGCACCTAAAACAATACATAAAATATCAAGTTGAGTGCATACATATCTCAACTACAATTGGCTAAGGTTGTTAAGTGGAAGAACATTTCATAAACCTAATGCAGGTAAATTACCATCCTGATGAATTTTTCCTTACCGGAACAGATGCAGGTTTACATACGGTCAGCACATCTGGTTCTTTCTGCAAAATCGAGACGTCCCATGCCATCACTGGCGGTTCATGCCTAAAAGCTTTGGAAGATCATTTACACGCCTTATAATTTTACAGCAGTAGTTCTTAAGCACGACTAAATATAACAAGTGGATGGAATGTGACACAAATGTAACACTAGAATTGTAAGATGCACACACTCACGAAAAATTAATACCCAAATCACAAATGTAACACTAGAATTGTAAGATGCACACACTCACGAAAAATTAATACCCGAATCTTTGTAACTTCTAAAGAAATGACTGGACTCAAATTAAAAATAACACACAGACAACTTATTGAGAACAACAAACCTGTGTACGAAGTGGCTTATCTTTTGTGATGTACGAACAATGTATGAAATAGGCACCGTCTCTCCATCAACTTGTATCCGTCCAGATTTCACAGCAGAAACCTACAGTTCTTGACACATGACCCCTAAACTCAGTTCTACATGGACAACATTCCCACAATTCAGTATGTGGCTTATAAGAACAGCTCCAGCCCTGACTCTTTTTAGTGACTTAGAATCAAATTCTGAGTGAAAAGCCCTCTAAACTCACTCCAGCCCTTGACTCAAATTCAGATAGAGTTTTATTCAATTTTTTAACCAAATCAAGGGAGACTTAGACTTTGTTTGGTTTGGGTTTTGAGCGAGGTTTTGGGGGTAATGAGTGGGGAGATAGAGATGGAGAAATGAGAGTAATACGGAGAAAACTTATTGGGGACCAAGCGTAGGGAGGGGGGTTGGTTCCATAGACCCAAAGCGAACACAGTCTCAAATTTTTAAGGCTATTTTCGCTTTTCACAAGTATGTCATTAATAAAGCTTTTACTGTGCTTAGATTTGAGTTTGTCCATACGAATGGGTTCATACGAAAAGAAGGTTTTACTCCAATCTTTACTAAAAACCCAAAATATGAGTGAAAAATAGAGTGAGGGCTGGAGATGCTCTAAAGCTAGCTCAAAATAAGCTCCACCAACAAATTCAGTGATGTGAAAGAGAACAATAGATACGTAGTAATCATATGGCCGTCCTCTGAATTCTTTGGCAAACAGGTCAACGATATTCTTCCCTGTCCATCGATTCTTGACCTACGGTGAAAAAAATCAAAACAATCATAATCAACATTAGGGTTTTGAAATAGGGGTTTTTGCCACTCTCGGGTATGCAAACGACATGGACAATAACAATGCGTACGTGACAGATGAACTCGAAGTGGTAGGGTCTCACGTAGCGTACACCTGCGTATAGGGGATTTTTCCGCCACAGAAACTTTAGATTCGAGAAGAATGAATGTGTATGAAGTTAATTTACTAGTAGTACAAAGAAACTGTTTGGATTTTTACCGTTTCGGAAGATGTAATCGTGGCGCTCCGGTGGATTCGCCGGCGTTTGCCATACGATCTCCATCTCCTCCTCTTCCCGCCGTCTCTTCATTTTCCCCTGTGAAGAGATAACACATATATATACGTTGCTTGCATATATGAAAGCAGTAGGCTACCGCTGAATTGTGTTCGGAGAGTACTATGGGTTCCCTTTTTCTTATTGGAAAATTAATTTCTACACTCACACTCTTTTGTCTTTTAGTCGGTAAATTTATAAACTAATTTTTGGAATCCGTAAAAGGTGTGTGCATGCAGATACGGTTTCGTAAATTCAACCAAACAGTTTGAATTTGGCTCGATTTTTTGATTTTTTCAAACTCATTTAAAAAATATATTGCAATAAGCTAAACTTAATCATGTTTTTTTTGTTTGTCTATATGAATTCAAGGCAAACTTAAGTATACAGATATTTGGCTTAATAGGCTCGTAAACAAATGACCATTTCGTAAATACTACAAATATAAAGATAAATTAATAAATATTTCAAAATATGATATCTGGCCTTTCGTAAAGATCCTTTACCAGATTTATGAATCATAGGATAGAACCTAGTCATATTCTAAGAGGAGTTTGGTGGCAATTAAGAGGTTGTTTTCTTTTCTTGCTTAAGATGGTATTAAGACAAGTTTGAGGTTGTTAATTTAATGAATGGTAGCTAGTAAACTGAATTTTATATTTATAAAAAAAATTGGCCTAGATTAATGATGCTTATTCTTTTTTATAAATTTATATTAGCCCATTTTATTTTGGAATTTAATGAGTTTTAGCTCAAGCTTGAACACGTGTAATAAGAAGTCAAGTCAAGTCTAAGCAAATATTGTGCTTAGCTTGTTTGGCTCGCTTGTAGAAGGTTGAATTCTGCATATTTTTTCACCACGAAGCTCATGTTTATAAGTATAATGCAATTCCACGAAGGTTAGCACTATCTAAGCTAATTTTAATGGAGGTTTTATGGCTTAAAAACACCGACCTCATATGTTAGAGGGAAGAATTTTCATAGAGGATCCAAATTCTTGCAGCGCTTGGATCAGCCATGTCGTAGTTTTTTTTTTAATTTTTATAAACCGAATGCCCAGACCAAGTAATTTTTGGTAATATCATTTTTCTTTGATTTTTTTAGACGAACAGAACTAAAAATAAAAGTAGATGAAGTAAATTTGATGATGTTCCCTTGAAAAGAGTGTCTTTTCCACACTGTGGGCCGGTATCTTCACTGGGATTACCAACGCCTTACCACATTGTAATTATTCAGATTCACCGTGATACTCTTTATCATTTATGCTTTGTTTCGATGAGTTTTTGAGAAATTTTTTAAGATAATGAGTGAAGAGAATAATGATTGGAAGTAAGGGTAATGAGTGGAGAGAGAGAGAGAATAATAATTGGAGATAAAAGTAATTAGTGGATAGTAATGATTAGAAATATAGGTAATAAGTATTTTTTGAGTTGAATTTTTTTTCTCAAAAAGCCAACCGAGCAAGGCATTACATAGCGACAAATTATCTCAAAGACAATGAGCGACCCACATTGTTAGCGGAATATCCAATAATTGGCCGGTACTTGATTACTTTATCTCTTATCCAACATTATTAAGCTCTTATAATTGCGGCTCTTATTGATGTCCAGTCATTCCTTTTCTCCAAAATCCACCTGCCGGACCCCGCCTTGCTCCTGTTCTTCTCCGCTACCAATTCCTCTCGAAAAGGTTTCAAAGTTTCAACAATGAACGATCTGAACTACGCTCCGCAAGAGCCGGAGATGTGGCCGGTAAGCAAAATACTAACCAGCAGCGACACCTCCGTTTCCAACGCCAAGCTCCACTTCCCAAAACGCCCATTTGAAGAGCGCGTCGTTGGTCAGATGGATGAGGAACAAAAGAAGATACTGAAAGCGGATCCTTTTCGCTTGGCGATTCAAGCTGTCGACGATGACACCAATGAGCGAAGGGAGGTGATCGTTACGAATGTCGGGAGTGGGTACAACATTAGCAATAAGTGGGGCGAGGTGATCCGGAAGAAGAAGCTTAAAGCCAAGCAGGTTATTCGAGTCCGGTGGGCTGATGGCTGCTTGCATTTCACAGTTCCTCCACAGTACTCCAATTAAAATGTATCAGTATTTTTATGGGTGCATGTGTATATATGTAGGTACACGCTAAAGCTACGTACTACGATTTGGTTCAGTGGTTGTTGCTTCCTTCAGGATCGAGTGGAATTGCGAGACCCGCGTCGGCTTATCCACCAGTCCAACTGCCCCGCATCAATTAGTTTTTATTTTCCCTCAAAAAAGCAAAATTATTCAATTGGCTTCTTATATTGCTCAAAGAATCATTCGAGTGAATGAAAATGTGCTTCAAATAGTAATTTAGCAGAACAAGAAACAAATAGACTGACTGCATCTAGCAAGCTCTAGATGATCGGTTTCAAACCCAGATGCGATCCCAGCTACAAACTCCGGCGATACAAGAAAACAAAGTAATGTATGCAAATAGATAGAGGGACATGAAAACCCATGAGATAATTGAATAGACAATGATGATTTTCGAAAATGGACATGGTACAAAAGGTGAGTTACCTCGCAAACAATTTTTCGATCGCGAGGGAAGCCTAGAAAATGGTAACAATGGCCTGAAAAGACAACCTTGCCAAAGGGGAAGAAATGGTAGACTAAAGCTAGATACCATGCCTTTAAAGTTGCCGAAAAACCTTCTCAGCTGCTTCTACAGTCTGTTGGATATCTACTGAGAAATGAGCTAAGCTAGTAAAACCGGCCTCAAACTGTGAAGGTGCAAAATAAACACCTTCCTCCAGCATGCCCCTGTAAAATCTAGCAAATTTCGCAGTGTCACTCTTCTTTGCATCTTCAAAATTGTAAACAGGCCCCTCCGTGAAGAAAAACCCGAACATTCCACTTATATACCCGCCACAGATCCCGTGCCTGGCCTCTTCCCAGCGTCCAAAACCCCCTCAACAAGTTCGCTCGTGATCTTATTCAAGTACTCGTAACTTCCGGGCTCTTTCAACCGTTTAAGAGTGTGGATTCCCGCTGTCATTGCCAAGGGGTTTCCACTGAGGGTCCCGGCTAGGTACATGGGTCCTGCCGGAGCCACCATCTCCATAATGTCCCTCCTCCCTCCGTACGCCCCAACCGGCAGCCCACCGCCAATGATCTTCCCAAGAGTGGTTAAATCGGGAGTTATTCCAAAATACTCCTGCGCCCCACCATATGCCAAACGGAACCCGGTCATGACTTCATCAAACACGAGAAGGGCATCATTGTCTTTTGTGATCTTCCGAAGTTCATCGAGGAAACCAGGTTTTGGAGCGATGAAGCCAGAGTTACCGACAACGGGTTCGAGTATAACCGCGGCAATCTCTCCTTTGTTTGATTCAAAGAGGTTTTTAACAGCTGAGATATCGTTGAAGGGGGCAGTTAAGGTTTCAAATGTGGCTCCTCTGGGAACACCAGGGGAGTCAGGGAGACCAAGGGTGGCAACCCCACTGCCTGCCTAGACCAGAAAGGGGTCCGCATGACCATGGTAGCAACCCTCAAACTTGATGACCTTCTCGCGGCCAGTGAAAGCGCGGGCAAGAAGGATAACGCCCATGCACGCTTCGGTGCCTGAGTTGACAAAACGGACCATTTCTATACTTGGTACGGCAGAGATGACCATCTCTGCTAGAACATTTTCAAGAAGACAAGGAGCGCCGAAGCTAGTTCCCTTCTTCATTGTTTCACCCAAGGCTGCAAGTACCTGTAAGGTAAAAGTTAGTCCAAGATTGTTTGGATTTGATGTGATAACATAGAGTGAGGATAATGTTTGCAAGAACTCTTAAGGCTTTTTGAAGCTAGTAAAAGCTGAATCATCTGTGGTTTTGCGAGATGGTAGTTGCTAGGTTTATCTGACATCAGCGTGTTCATATACTTTTCTTTTCCCCTTTTTTTTCCCTAGTAGTGGAAAAGGACTTCTGATTATCAGTGATGAAGGGACTCCCCATTTCGTATATATGTACATGAAAGCTAAGAGTTCCCTCACCTAAAATTACATTTTAGAGGGTGCACAAATTTGTGTCTGATAACTAAAGACCGTATTCAGGAGGGTCTGCCTTTTACAACCACAAATTCTAAACTATCGTCTTAAAACACCAACAGCTAAACAAAGTGAAACAGAACCATATCTTCTCAAATAACCTCTAGATGACTGATACTCTTGGGCTTCGCTCTATTATATTGCTAGTACATAAATGGGGAACAGTAGAAGAAATATACCTCGTCATCTGCGTGACCAATAATGGCTGGCCCCCATGAACCAACGTAATCAATGTACTCATTTCCATCTATGTCCCACATGTGAGAGCCCTTGACAGAGTCCATCACAATAGGCTGACCGCCAACTGATTTGAAAGCACGAACGGGAGAATTTACACCTCCTGGCATCAGTTCCTATTGCCACAATTTAATGAATAGATTAGAATTTGAAACAAAGACTGCAAGTTGACATATGTGGAAGAAAAGACTGAAACATGAGAAGAATAAATGCCGAGACTATGCATCCATGCACAGTTACAAAGACAAAACTAGGCTCAGAAGGCTCGTTAAAATCAATTTACACCAATCAGGTTGTAATATATTTCCATTCTAACTTCACTAAAATTTCGAATTCAGACCCGTCGATGCTCCTTCCACCAACGATAAAATTGTTGCTCGTATTTCTTCAAGAAACACTACAAAAAAGACATGTTTACGAATGTAATATTTCCATCCCTTCTACCTTAAAACGTGGTTCCTCGGGTCCAAAAACAAGTCCTTGCTAGTTCCTACTTGACAAAAGCATGATATGGCTATTTATAGCCTTTAGAAAAATCAAATTCAACTTAGAAACACCTCTTGCTCTTTACTAACAGATATAATAACTCATTCACAAATAACGATGAATTATGGTTATAACCTATTACGTTTTTACATTCTAACACATACTTCTTGACATGGATACCAAAGCTTCTACAAAAAACCCATCTTTAGATTCAAGGGCGGGGTCCGTGTCTCACAATAAAAAGGTGGCACTACAACCTACTCAATCATCTCATCCGCATTCTTAGGCCCGAAACCAGGACAAATTCCGTCAAATTTTGCAATAAATACTAAAGTACCTATGGCTGAAGTACATTCGATTCATAGTTCACACAATCTGCAAACTATCACCTACTTGTGTTGAGCTTGTTAACGAAATTCTACTACTATTACAGTTTGTCTATGCCATGAGATACTGTGCGGAACTACTTGTAACCGGTTCATGATATAACAAGTTAACAACCATAACTTCGGTATAATTATCTAAGTTGCTCCAATGCATCTCGAGATTCTCAATACCTCTTTCATGCATATTAGTGGGTAATTACTGGAGAAGAAATATTTCTCATAGGTTAACAAATAACAACCACCATCCAGCCAAACTCATTTTCCAATTCAACTGAAAGTCACAAGCATGCAACGATAATTGCCCTCATTGCATACACTTAAAACCAAAATTGCAGCAAATAATCCTCACAAATTAAACTTTCTAACAATCCAACAAAAATACACCATGAACTCACATACATTTCAGGAGGTAATTAAAGGCAAATTAACCTTAGAAGCGAAATCATCCCAAATTAACCTCACAAATTACACTTTAATCAATAAACGGTCACAATATTAGTCACGCAATCCATCGGTATGACCCTCTGCTCCGTTCTCAATCCTCACTCTACCCTACTGCTCTCAATCCTCGCTCTTGCGAATTTTAGTAAACTGAAATCTTTTCGAAATAGCTTTCACATTCGCACCCGTGCTCAGCTCACCCACGTGCATTAGGTAACTTAGGAGGAAAATTCCGCAAATTGAGCTACCTGAACCGCATATACATACGGATTACCGAAAACAACCTCATCAATTCCGACAGCTGGAGCAATTAAGAAGGGGAAAAAAGCGAGAGAAAGAGAGGTGTGTAAAAGTGGGAGTACCTTGGCGGCGTTGAAAGCTTCTTCGGACTTGGTGAGAGTGTATGTCTTCTTTTTCTCGTCCAGCGAGAGGGCCATTTTCACAGCACAACATCAAGAAGATCGCGATCGTGGGATCGACGGCCAAGATGGCAGCCCTACCCCCGCCACCCCTCCGGCCATTGCTTATATCTCTCTCTCTCTCTCTAACCTTTCGTGGAGTTTTTTAAGGGAGGGCAAGAGGGTAATTTTACCTACCAAATTCACCTGGACAATTGCTGACTAGGGAGAGATAGAGTGAACCCTTCGTAGAGTTGAAGATAAGAGGGAAATCCTTTTAAGGATGATACCACCCTGAATGAAAATATATATATATAAATAAATAAATTGAATCGAGCACATATACATATTGAGTAGAACTAATTTTTCACAAACGACTCAATTTTTTTTAAAAAAGTTATTGAAGGGCTCGGATTTGCGGTGGAAACCTCGTAGTGGGCCCCGTGTAGCCGTCGATGAAACGACCGTCGATGGCCGTAGCATTTTCAATACAATTGTGTTTTAGTTCATCCCAGCAAAAAAAAAAAATTTTACCATATATATCTTTTGGTGACTTATATGACATTTTAATGACTCGTTTTTATAGTTTTTAAAATTGTGACTTCAACTCACTGCTCAAACTTTATTATTAGTTCATTATTTTTTTAAATTTTTTGCTATTATATTTTTTAATTGATCATTTGAGAAGTCATTATATTTGATGAAAGAAAGTATCACCAGTTTTGATCATTTGTTTTAATGTGTGGATTGAAGAAGTAGTATTTTTCAACATTGCTCTTCAAAAAACTTAAAATACAGCATTTGATGAGTGGATTGGAGATGCTTGCCTGCTCCCCCTGAAAATTTTGACTCTCTTTATCCTTGTATTTTGAAATTCAGAAACATCAAAATTTGCCCATTTTTATTTTTCAAGTAAAGATTTGATAACACTTTAAATTCCAATTACTTTCACTTTTTGTTAAAAAGAAGGCTCTAAAAATTGTATTTCCAGTGACACTCTCAAGGGAATCCTGATGATATCATTGATTCGGAATGGGAGGGGTTGTAGTGCACCCGTCGCACTACACCATGTAGTGCGGCCGATCCGACCGTGCATTTCGGTGCGGACGGCTTAAATTTAATCCAAACTCCTACAAATCTTAACCAAAATCATAACCATCCATTGCTGAGATGGACGGCCGAATTGGCCGGCCACACTACACGTGTAGTGCGGAGGGTGCACTACAGCACCCCGAGGCCCATGGATTCATGTTGGAAATCAATTTGAAAGCACTTGCATGATATATGTTAACATTTGATGGAACTACAATTTTCAAGCTCAAATTGTTGGACGATAATAACTGGTAGTACTGTATATTATTTACAGTTGAAGGTTCTAAATGGGGACTTGTATTCTATGACTCCTTGATAGGCTTCCAACAAGAGAGAGCAAACATGATCCGACCCTTCCATCCTTGAAGCATCCATTTCCCATCCTCTTCCACTGTGAAATTCTTGTTGTAATGCACCTTCACAATACCCTTCAATTCCCTCAATATCTCCCGGTTCAACGGGAGTTGCCTGAACCCAGCTCGCACGTTCCTGATTTGCCACTGCTTGTACGTTTCAGGCCTCTCAATCCTCTCGGTGTCCTCGCACGCGATTACATTCATAATATCCCTTCCCCACACCTCTTTCTCATACATACGCCTCCCCTCATCTTCACGCGGTACTGTAGCTTCGAACATATCGAACAATGAAGAGGCAACCCTGATCGCCTCCCTGAATCGCGAGATGAAGAAAGGACCATTGCACGCCCCGTTCAGGACTCCATGGATGAACATATCCGGATTGATCCTCCTCACCAAGTTGAGAACACCATCCCGCGGACAGTTCTCCGCCACCGTCTCATCTGGCACGTTCCTTAGCCTGTACAAACAATTGACGACAAGAACCTCGTCACTCTCGATCTTAAGATCATCAAGATTGATATTGTCCCATTTCTTTGCTATGGCATTGAACTGAAATGGGACACCAAATCTTTCGCAATAAGTCGCAAGTCTCCTCCCGGTTTCCTCAACCCTTTCAGATGGGCGAAAACCTGGTTGGGGAAAGTCGATTCCCGTAATTTGAACCCTAGGTGGCCCGCCGGGCCTCACGGACAAGTTTTGGATAAGACAAGGCCATTGGAACCCATACAGAATACCGAAATCTATGATGTGAAGCCTTTGCGAATCCTGAACGAGGGTTCTAATCGATCTATTTGCATACCCGTTAGACAACCAGTTGAAAGGGCACGCTCTGACATGTACCTCGTAGCCTCTCAGGATATCAGCAGTTGAAATTCTCTTGGTGGCTAGGGCAGCATATAATGCTGCCCCAGTGCCAACCAAACGCGCCTCGAGTGCATTACCAAAATAGTGTGCCAATCTTTCGACTCCGTCCCCGTAAGGAGAAGAGTGTTGTTTGATCTGGTTCAATAGGTTGTACGCATTCTTATGGTCGGCGATTGAAACAGCTTGTGCACACTGAGATAGGAGAGTCATCAAATCCACCACTTCCTTTTCGTTGCCTTCCTTCTCAGCGTTCCCTCCTCCTCCTCCGTTAGACCCTTTCGATTGCTCATTCTGATTCTGCTGCGATTTCTTGTTGACCCCATTTGGGAAGGCATGGTGATCACGAACGAGAAACAGGGAGGAGTCCCGATGCGAATTGGGATTCATGGGAGGGCAGAGCAAGACCTTATCGTACATCTCAAATTGGTCATCGGACTCTTGAGCAGAACTAGCCAATTGCTTGTTACCCCGGCCACCATCCGCGAAATCGCCTCCGTCCTCTCGATCACGAGTTTTCTTTTCCCTCGATCTATTTGGCGACTTCTCCCGCTTATTCTCATCTTCTTCTCCCACGCTCCCGTTGGAGGATTCTAAAGCCTTTAATGGACTAAAATGGGATTCCACTGAGTACCCCTCACCGGATCCATTTGAAGGGACGGTTGGCGGCAAAATGGACTCCTCAAATGTGTTCTCAGAGTAAAAATCTCGATCGCGTTCCTCTCGATCGAGAAGCCAATTGGACACGTCGACGAAGTTGTCGAATGAATCAATGCTATCGAAACTTTCCTTCGTGGAACCAGGGGAATCATCAAAGTCGAACCCAAGAGGGCTTTGATTGGAAGGAGAAGTGTATTCGTTGCCGAGAGCATCGTAGAAGGATTTTTCAGTGGCTTGGAGAGCCAAGCACTCTTGGAACATGCATGGCTTATTTTCCAAGTCGTCTTCTTCCATGAGCATCTGGTTTATCAGCCTGAGAGTTGCATCGGAGAAATATTCTTCTCCTATTAATGCATCCTCCAATCTCAGACAAGTGGATGAACAAGAGGAAACGTGATTTGTGTTCCCTTCACTTGGAAGGGAAGAAGGTACATCGACGTAGTCCTGTTGATTTTGGTTCGAAAATACTTGTGCTTGTTCATCCATGACTATGAGCATCTATCTGATGATAACTTCAATAGATCAAAAAACAAGAGTGACGGAATCGACAAACGGAAAATAATTTAAGGACGAAATAGATAAATGGAGCATAGTTTATGGGCGAAGTAAACAAACGGAGCATAGCTTAGGGATGAAATATTAGACCAAATTGGGGAATTCATTAACTTTTCCATCCAAACAAAAGGAATCCGTTGACATTAGACGAAATTGGTTCCAATCAGGAAGTTGAGGGGCGGAATAGGTGATTTTTGCAATTTAAGGACGGAATAGACATACGGCACATAGTTTAAGGGATAAAAACTCAAAAACCAAAAGAAATCCCCCCCAAGTTGTATATATGAAGTAGATATGTGGGTAATCATACAGATTATGGATACATATGATTTATTTGATATGAGTTTTGAGGGAGGATTTGGGAGTAATGAATAAAGAGAGATAGATAAAACAATAGCAGTAATAAAGAGAGAGAAACTTATTGAGACCGTGCACAGAAAGGGAGGTAGGTTTTGAGACCTTACGAGAACAAACCCGATATTAATGGGAC